>NC_058150.1:6922088-7243546 GCF_011075055.1 Mangifera indica | reverse complement strand
CGTATATATGCCAATGCCATGTCGTGTAAAGAAAAAAAGAATTGTGTAACATACGGGCAAAAGTAATTCAAAATTGCTTGTTAATTACATAAAACCGTGTGATTTCAGAATAGTGGTGTTTGTGTTGTAAACACTCAATTGGTGGAATCATGTGAAAAGGTAAGGAAACTGACCAAATTAGGTTTGACACTTAACAGCAAGTGAGCCTCTGCATGAACAAAATCTGTCAAAAATAGAAACACCATACCATCACCCCGAGGCTATGCATCCTCCAGACTGTCTCTTAAAAATACTCTGAAACAAATTTAACTACTCCCCACGATTCATTTGACTGGGGCCAATTTTATGGTTTTAATCTACCAAAAACGTAATTGCTTCATAAATATAACTTTGTCTTACATCAACCTCTCTTCGCCTTCATTCACTATAAATACACTACAACCTTCCCCGTTGTAAACCATCCTTTAAGCCTTCAAAATGGATAGCCTTGGTTCAAACTCGGCTGAGTCTGGCCAATTCCAGCCTTTAAATCCTGAGGAGTTCCGAAGGCGAGCACATGAAATGGTGGATTTTATTGCTGATTACTACCAAAACATTGAATCTTATCCAGTTCTCAGCCAAGTTCAACCGGGCTACCTCGTCGAACGCCTACCCAAGACTGCACCGTACCAACCTGAGTCCTTTGAAACCATCATTAAAGACATTCGGAAAGATATAATCCCCGGTATGACTCATTGGTTAAGCCCAAACTTCTTTGCATTTTTTCCCGCTACTGTTAGCACCGCAGCTTTTCTCGGAGAAATGCTGTGTACTAGCTTTAACGCTGTTGGTTTCAACTGGATTGCATCTCCAGCTGCCACTGAGCTCGAGATGGTTGTCACGGACTGGCTTGCTAATATGCTCAAACTTCCAAAATCCTTCATGTTTTCCGGCACGGGGGGTGGCGTTATTCAAAATACTACCAGTGAATCCATTCTTGTAACTCTCATTGCTGCCAGAGATAAAGTTCTTGAAGTTATTGGCATGAACAACACGTGTAAGCTTGCTGTTTATTGCTCTGATCAGACTCATTCCACATTCACAAAGGTCTGTAAATTAGCCGGTATATATCCAAGTAACATTAGGTTAATACCCACCACCATTGATACGGAATTCTCTTTCTCTCCTGTGCTTCTTCGTAAAGTTGTGGAAGCTGATACGGCAGCGGGTTTGATCCCGCTTTATTTATGTGCAACAGTGGGGACAACGTCAACCGCAGCCATTGATCCCATCGAACCGCTTGCTGAGGTAGCAAAAGAATACGGCATTTGGTTCCACGTTGACGCTGCTTACGGTGGTAGTGCATGTATTTGTCCTGAGTTTAGACACTACTTGAATGGTGTCGAAGAAATTGACTCACTCAGTTTGAGTCCTCATAAATGGCTCCTCAGTTACTTGGACTGTTGTTGCTTGTGGATCAAAAATCCAAGTAGACTTACCAAGGCATTAAGCACCAACCCGGAGTATTTGAGAAACAATCAAAGCGAATCAGCTTTGGTTGTGGATTACAAGGATTGGCAAGTGGGTACAGGTCGAAAATTCAAGTCGCTCCGGTTATGGATGATTCTACGTAGCTCTGGTCTGGTGAACCTACAAAGCCACATCCGCTCTGACGTACGCATGGCCAAAATGTTTGAGGGGCTCGTGAAATCGGATCCCCGGTTCGAGATCGTAGTGCCGAGACAGTTTGCATTGGTATGTTTTCGGTTGAACCCATATTCTGATGTGGAGTCGGGTTACACAGAGATGTTGAACCGTAGACTACTGGAATGGGTGAACTCAACGGGGCGGATTTATATGAGCCACACCATAGTCGGTGGACTATATATGCTGAGGTTTGCAGTGGGAGCAACATTCAGTGAAGATCGCCACGTCGTTGCTGCGTGGAAGTTGATAAAGGAAGGAGCCGATGCATTGCTCAAAGTCAAAGATTGATGCATGATTTCGATTAAATTTGGCGTTAACACAGTTTGAAAGTCGATTCCACTCGAGTATTAATAGTGTTATGCAAATATTTATCCATAAGTAGTGGAAGAAATTTGTGCTTGTTATCTGTTGCCTCATTTGATTGGTACAGAATAAAATAAATTCTATGCAAGTTCTGTAAGAAAAATCCTGATACAACAAGACTGGATGCAAATAAGATGATATTGAGGGAGACTGAAAGAAAAAGAATCTTAAATATAATAAAAGTGAGTGAAGTGGGTGGTATATAACTATGATGGATTGAATTTTAACTCAAATAAATTGATTTTGTGTAATATAAGTTTTAATTTTCATATTTATAAATCTGATATATTTCTGACCAATATGAATACCCATTGGTAAATCTTTACAAATAATCGATAATTGGCATGAATATGATTACAATCAGGTATCTTATATAGTCTGTTTATAATCTCTGAAAGAAGTTTATGCCCACCATGGTGCGTCACCAGTTCTGAAATCGGTCTCAGTCCATGGAACAAACACTACCTTGCCGTCTTCCACATTGGCATGAGCCATGGCAATTATGAAGTAAAAGATGATAAAGGAAATGTTGTAATGAGATCCATGGTAATGAACACAAGATATGATAATTTGGTTACCAATGGAGCAGGTCCTCTCACAACTCTTCCTTGGTCATTGTACTGAGAGCCATGACAAGGGCAGATGAACTTCTTCTCAGCTTGATTCCATGGCACAACACACCCAAGATGAGTGCACACTGCATTTATTCCGAATGATGCAAGTGTTCGATCCTTTTCCACAACAAGGTAAGTTGGATCTCCCTGATATACGAATTAATTTCAATCAGATACCCAAAGCACTCGCCACTTCAACACCTCCCCGTAATTTTGAGATTACAAATTATTAGTGGCTTTGATGATTAAAACAACAACAGAAAAAGAAAAAAAAAAAAAAAAAGCCTTAAATCGGAGTCTGAAGTGCTCATCAACCTTTGTACTTTCAATCCTTGTGCAATGACATCATTGCCTTTGGCATCTTTGGCAGTGGTACCGCCACCGGCACCTCCTAGCCTGTCATCCTACCAACAGAAGTTAAGACAATATTAAATAGGCAAGCCGGCACAACTTTTCTTGGCATTTATGCTATGAACTAGACCTAGCCACGGTTTATGAACCGTCGGTTTTAGTTCGGAACCGTCGGTTCACGGTTAAAAAATATAAGGACCCTGAACCGAAACCGTAACAGGACGGCTCGAAACCCCCAGTTCCGGTTCATGACCCCGATTTGGAACCGACGATTTCGGTTTGAAACCAATATTGAACCGTTAATTCTAATACATGATCTTGATTTAATTTTTAAATTATTAATTACAATAATTGAAAATTAAAAGAAAGACTTGGACTTAATTTTTCAATTAAGCTTTCTACGTATCTTCTTGAGGTTTAGAAGAATCAAAACCTACGTAGTTCTCTTACCTTTGCATATCTAATAGTTGGCAGTACCCCCTTACCTTATCATTCACCTCCACTATCTTGAGTATTATTTCCTGTCGTCATCGAACTATCTGTAGTTAAATCAAACGATTCTTCATTGAAGTCCACTTTCATTTCTTGTTGGCGTAATTCGGCTTTTGTCCAATCGTCCACGCATACTTGAGCTTCAATAGATTCGGGAGCCAAACTTGATCGTCTCTCATCCAATATATTACCCCCTTGACTAAAAGCTTGTTCTACTGCGACAGTTGATACTGGTGCTGCTAGAACTTGTTTAGCAATAGCTGCTAATATTGGAAAAGTTTATGTGTGTCGATTCTACCATTCTAAAACTGGAAAGTCTTTACCTATATTGCTGTCACTAAACTCAAAAATAGTAGTTAAATAAATATCAAGCTCCGAGGTGGAGCCTAATGTTCCTCTTGGTCTTTTGCCCTTTTGCATCATAATACGATCACCATAACTCATATTTTGGGTTGATGATAGAGCAATAGGTGGTAGAGAGGAAGAAGAACCACCATAAATTAATGCATATTTAGCATAAATTTCTTTAATTAAATTCATAATATTAGTTATAGTTAATGAAATATTAACTTCATCTAATTGTAAACATTCATAATATAATGTCAAATAATCTGTGACACCATCTAATTTAAATCTAGGATAAAAAAAACATGCAACAAGAAAAAGTTTTGGAATTATTTTATAGTAATTTAACCATTTTGTTTTCATTAAAAAAACAGCTTCTTGTAGAATAATATCTTGTTCGGCTTCTTGTAAAGCTCCAATAATATTAACAGCTTTATTTAAAAGCAAATGAGAAGTGGGATAATAAACCCCACTTAAAGTATATGTTGCATTATTAAAATTTCTTAATAAATTTAAATTTTTTTTACAAATATCCCAATGTTGGGGATATAATATAATTTGTGACACATTTTGTGAAATAAATGAGCATAATAAATCCTTATAATCAAATGACTCGTTGAGTAATTCATATGTTGAATTCCAACGAGTTAGCACGTCTTTAAGAAATCTTTTTGGTCTTTTATTATGTTATTTACAAAATTTACCCAATTCTTTCATAGTTTGGTGATGTGTCCATAAATATGAAATTACTATTTTTATTAGACTAATAAAATTATTAAGACAATGTAAACTATCTTGTACACATAAATTTAATACATGACATGCACATATAATATGAAAAAATCTACCACCTAAATTAGGTTTACAAATATCAATTAAATCATTTATTGAGGCAGTATTTGAACGTGCATTATCAAATGACATTGAAAAAATTTTATAAAGTAATTTATATTCTTCTAATATTCCTTTAATTATTCTATAAATATTATCAGCCGTATGTCGTTCATCAAACACTCTAAATGACAAAATTCTTTTTTGTAATAGAAAATCGTCATCTATCCAATGACAAGTTATACCCATATAAGAATGAACTTGCCAATGATCACTCCAAATATCACTACATAGAGATACACGTCCATTAAAATTTGTAAAAAATTGAATTAACTCTTTTTTTTTGTTTTTTATATAAACTAAATAATATTCTTTTTAATGTATTTCTTGGAATAGTTTTATGTGCAGGATTTAATGCAGTTTTACAATAATTATTAAAACCTAAATTTTCACCAAAACTAAACGCTAAATGATCTATTGCTACCATTTTTGCAAATTCTTCTTTACTTTTATTATCACTATACATAAATAAAGATTTGTGTGTAGAACCATACCCGGTTATTTGTGTTTGGCCTCGGCTTTGCCCCATTTTTTCCGGATGCTTTGACCCCAAGTGTCTTTGCAACTTCTCTGAAAATTGCAGGGGACCGTTGGTCCCTTGCAATTTTTCCTTCAAAGCCAACGGTTCCCTGCGCAGGGAACCGTTGGCTTTTTAAATAAAATTAAAAAAAAAATTCAAAAAAAATTCAAATTTTTTTTGGTTCAGCACAGTAAACCGCCGGTTCATAAACCAGTGTGAACCGGCGGTTTCATGGTTTCAATTTATGTGAACCGGAATCGAACCGTAGAACCACGGTTTTGATTCCAATTCAGTCCGGTTTCGGGTCTGTCGGTTCAGGTTTTATCCAGACCGGTTTCGGTCTGGTTCACGGGCCAAATCAGCTCGTGGCCAGGTCTACTATGAACAACTAGCACAATTCGAGGGAGCCAAAAAGGGTTAAATTTCCACGTAATCACAGCTATCTCTTTCAAAATGAAATTCATGATCTATGCTTGCATAATTATAGCAGAAAGTGTTTAACTAATATTATCATAGTAATGCTATATTACATTGTACGTTAAAAATTTAATTTTTCATATAATATATTGTATCTTAAGATATATCTTTTAAATAATCATATAATAAAACAATAAAAGATTATAATAGATATATTATCATTTTAAAAAATATTACAAATACTCTTAAAATTTTAAAAATTTTCATATATATCCCTACTAAATTATTATTTTCTTTAAAAAGGTGTATCGATTCATAACAGTAATATATCTTTTATAATACGTTTATTGTATTGTATTAATTCGATATACGTATGATATATATCAGTTTTTACTTGTATCATATTATATCGTAGGATATGTATTTTAGGATACTAATATATGAATATTAAGTCTAGTCCCAGCCGTTTGAAGCTCTTATATTTCAGCTAATTTTATAATTTAACCTTAAACGAAAAACTACTCACCCAGGTGGGGCAAAGAAGGCGGCATAAGGAACCAACATAAATCCAGTCGGAAGTGAAACAGCACCCAACAGAAGCAAATTCATGAGCTGCCTTTTGCCCATATCTGGCACTTTATTAGCAGGAATGCTAGTAGCCTGACACTTGATTTTCATTCCCCTGTCTTTTCTAATCATATGGGTCCTTGTTGGCTTCCCAAGAAGTGCCCTTGATGAAGAAAACCTACCACACTTTCTGGAGCATAGCTATATAGAGAAACTTAGCAAAGTTAGTCTTCAAACTGCAATGCACATTGTTAATTTATAGTTCAAGAAAATTGGTTTTTTTTTTTTTGGTATTTTATTAAGAATACCTGTGAAGGAGTTGCAGGAGAAAGAGCAGAGGAAGCCATAGTTGAGATTGGAGTAATGTTGTAGAAGAGATTAAGCAGTATTTTAGTTTTTGTAAGGAGAAACATGATACCACATAGCCACATGTTTAGAGATGATGCCTTTTCAACCCCCCTACACAAGTTTCTCATCCCAAATTTTGGGCCTTCCTGTCCCTGCCAATGGAGCCTTTTGAACAAAGGCCCTGTAGATGTTGGATGACTGTGTTTTGTAGTTTTTGTGTTGCTCATCCCAATTTGTTTTTGCTATTTCACTCATTGTTTAATACCTTACCTTGTATACAGAGTTTCCTCATTTTTCTTATTAACACTCACCCTTGACATTCATAAAAAGGACTAAATTCATGCTATACTTTTCTTTTTTTGGTAAATGTTCCAATAAAAGAATGAGTGAAAATAGCATTTATTATAATATGAAATTTAAAAAATAAAAAATTTGCAAGTTCATAGTAAATTTAAAAAAAAATTATATTAGTTAGTGCATGTGATAAATGGGAAAGTGAAAGTAGGAAGTGGGAGTGAAGCAGAGCCCATTCATTGACAAGCTTTGTAGACTCTGTAGAGCAGAGCCCATGGGTCTTAATGTGCAGACTTTATATTGGGCTTGCTTCAGTGCTAAAACAATACTAATTTGGGCTATTGTATGGGATAATATCTTCAAGATAATATAAACAATGTTTGGATATAATTATTTCGATAATCTATTTTTTAATATGAATAATTTTTTATTTAAGTTATTAGGTAATAAATATTTAAATAATCTTTTATTATGGTGATGTAATAGTAAATATAAAAGATAATATTAATTTTGTTATAGTTTTATCCATATTTATTGAATTTTTAGAACAAAAATATCTTAATTTTAAATTAAAATAACAACATAGAGAATATTTAGAAATAAATATTTATTGGAAATAATCTAATGACTTTAAAAAATAATTTAATTAATTAATTTTAAATTTTGACATGAAAAAATTCTAATATATTATTAATATATAGAATATTAAAAAAATACACACAAAACAAATTCTTTAATATAAGACATGTTAGTTTAATCATACAAAATAGTAATTTGTACCTAATAATTTTTTAAGGATATTAAAGTAAGAATAATATTAGAGGACGTTTGGTTTGGGTAATGTTTTATTACTAAAATAGAAAGATTACCTTGAACATAGATTACTTAGAAGATTACTGGATATAAATGATTACTATGTTTGATAAGATTTGATAAGTATAAATAATTATTGTGTTTGGTTAAAGGTAATAAAAGATTACTAGTAAATTATTTTACTTAAATGCAATTGAATATAATTATTTTTAAATATTTTTTATATTATTTGTCATATTAATTAAAAATAAATTTATTTTTGTCTCAAAAAATTAATAAATAATAATATAATTATAATAAAATCAAGATTACCTTAAATACCTAAGGTAAATGTGATAATCAGATTACCACCTATATTATCTGTCATGTCAGCATTGGTAATAGAAAATTACTGTAATATTTTATTACTGACAAACCAAACAAGAAAATAAAAAATAGATTACCAAGGTAATCTTAAAAACTTGAAACCAAATGCCCCCTTATTGTATTCTTTTATTACTTAATCAAACAGAATAATTATTTATACATATCAATTTTACCAAATATATTAATAATTTATACTTATTAATTTTTAAAATAATCTATAGTGACACCCCTAAACAAATCTAAATGGGCAAAATATGAAAGAAATGTTAGGTATGTATGTGCACCTCATATTACTTGAGAATGCTAACATAACACTAGTTAAATATCTTGTGAGCTTTGAAGCTGTCATAATGTATTTTGAATTGTAAAACACAAAAATAAAATCATGACGGACTATGTTTACGAAGTAAAAAAAAAAATCTTAACAGTGGAGCAAGTTGTTTGGACTTTGAGTCAAACTATTGAACTAGGACATTATAAATGATATTAGAGTTACTTAATATATCCTCTTGAGCGATAGTGAGTCAAACCTATGTAAAGACGTTGAGTCTCATAATATAGATGAATATAACACTCCTAAACAAATCTCATATAGACAAAACACATGAGAGGTAAATACCATATTGATAAACATGGAAAAGATGTTAGGTACATGCATCCCACATTAGTTGGGGATGCTAAGAGAACACTGGTTAAATAACATGTGAGTTTCCAAACTATTAAAACACATTTTAGATTATAAAGCTCAAAGTAAAACTATGATAAATTGTGTGTTCAAAATGAGCAATATTTTGATAATAACTAAACTGTTGGATCATGATGAGCGATGATGGAGAAAAATCAATGAGGACATTGAGTCTTGTAAAGGGTGTGAATATGACACTATTTGACAAATCTCATGTTGGTGAAACACGAGAGAGACAATAGGTATGTGCATCCCACATCACTTGGGGATGCTAAAAGAATACTAATTAAATAGTTTATAAGCTCCTAAGCAATCAAAATGTGTATCCCACATTGGTAAAACATAAGAGATATTAGGTATGTGTATCCCACATCACTTGGGGATGCTAAAAGAATACTAGTTAAATAGTTTGTGAGTCTCTAAGTTATCAAGATATGTTTTTTTGTTACAAAACCCAAAAATAAAACCATAATAAACTATATATCTAAATTGGACTATATTTTAATAATAGGCTAAATTGTTAGACCAAGATGTTATAAATGGTATCAGAATCGCTTGTTCTCTTGACCTTTTGAACAATGGTGAGACAGATCTCAATGAGTTTAGTCCCATAAAGGGGTAAATGTAACACACCTAGACAAATCTTATATCAGTAAAGTATGAAAGAAATACTCGGTATATATGCATCCTACATCACTTAGAAATGCTAAGAAAACATTGGTTAAATAGCATGTAAACTCCTAGGCAATTAAGTATTACATCTATTTTTGTGGTATTAAAAAATCCTCCAAATCAAATTCACCCTAAGATCTTTATAGTCATCATAGAGGCATAAGAACTTAGCATAGATTGATAACAAATCATGTTTTATGTATATCAATCACATGCATTAATGTGAACAACCAATAAACGTATAAATAATGGGCATGCCAAATAGTGATACAACCCTTAATTTCTCTAATATATGCCAATTCTAGAGCTAAAATTAACGCGTAAATATTTTGTTGTGTGGCAATATTGAAAGGTAGATGTAGTGAAAATGAACAATAGTGAGAGTGATCAATTAGCAGGCCAGATGAATGGGAATGCCTAGTAAAGAAGATTGAAAAAACAAAAATGAATTCGGTTTAGGGATTTTGTCCAGAGTGGAGAAAGAGAAAGAGAAAGGGTAAAGGGTCTAGTTGGTTGTTTACATCCGAGTGTTATACATTGAAGATGTTATCTGCATGGGTATTTTGGCGTGAAACATCCACTCATTTTATCACCTGCATTTCTTTCCTTTGTCTCTCTATTTTATCATTCCAAGCATGCCCCTTAACCCATACTCAATCTCTCTCCTTCTAGTTTATATATTAATTGTAACATCCATTTTTATTTATTCAATATGGTATATATTTGATAGCATATGAAACAAACTAATATGGTCATTGTAATCCTTGATGATTATCAACTATATATATATATGGTAACATAAGAAGTATATAAAGCTCCACATTTTATGCTATTTTTGATACTATTGATCTGCCTTATATGTTAATATAACAGTTGTCCACGTTCTTTGCAAAAGAATCCCGGATGCAAATGTTTACAGATATTATTATAAATAAAAAAAATTTACCAAAAAAAAAAGTAAAAAGTGAGGTGTATTTGTAGGGGTATCTTTGGTTTCTTTGGGCTTTCTCTTGCACCAATGCATAGAGAAAGAGAGAATCTATATTATTATTGTCAAAGAAGAAGACACCCAACAACGAAGGTGATAAGGTAAAAAATACATTGCATTAATTATATATATATTCATAAATAAATGAATAAAGTAGAGAAAGATAGACGGTGGAGCAAAATTGAAGCAAAGCCCCAATGGAACGTTCTTCAAAGGCATTTCAAGATTATGAAAACTTAAAGCTAGTTGGCTTCTTGTCATATCCATAACTAAGCCTTTTGTCTCCCCGGCTCAGATTCTCAACTATTTTATAAAATATGTTTCCTTATATTCAATTACTGAAATCACACTCCAATTAATTTACTCATTTACTTGTAGAATCCTATGGAACAACTATTAACTACTGATTTTCATGCATGCGCAAAGCTTGAGTTGCTTTCGTCTTCTATATGCCTCTTTGCACTCTGAGAAATTACATACAAAATTCCAAAGAGAGAAATTTGTATTGAATTAAGAGGAAAAAGGTGGTTAATTATGAGAAATTACGTACAAAACCACGTGGCGATGATATATTTTTGTCGATGCACCAAAGACATTGCGGCTATTAATCATGTAAATTATGATGCCGAGGTTGACGTTGGTGCTCTTGTCGGCAAATTATAATGTCAATAATAATACCATAAAGGGTTTTATACGGCAGCATAATGATATATCATCTCTGATAATGCTATGGTAATTGAAGAAGATGGAAAAGTAAGAAGCTCCTTGTGGATTTCAAGCACTAAAGGCACAGGTCAAATTCTTAAATTGATCGGTGAATAATTTCAAAAGTCGATGCATTGAAGGATGACCACACATATGAATATGATTGTTTGCTTTATAAAGTGATGGGATGTTTATGAGTTCTTCCACTAGCTTTAGCTGCATAGATTAATCCAAACTTGACAGCGAAAGTGCTAGAAATTTAGGGTATTACATATTTGTAACATCTTTGTTCTAATTGATTGACCATTGTTAAAATATCAAAATATTGTCCACTTAGTTTATTATAGTTTTGTTTTTGAATTTTGTAACAAAAAATATCTTGACAACTTAAAAAGTTCAAATGCTATTTAACCGTTCTCATTTTAGCACTCTAAGTGATGTGAAATATACATATAAACCTAGTATCTCTTCCATACTTTTCTGATGTGGCAGTTATTTATGAGTGTCACACAATTAGTCTTTTTAATTGCCAGCCATTATAAAAAATTTTGCATGAATGTCCATGACATGATCAATCATGCACATCAAGTTCATGCATGCCCAATATTGGCACTAAAATTATATGCATAGAAGTGTAAACAATATTTCTTGGGGTGAACTGTTAAAAAAATGGTCCCATATTTATGCTCAGGAAAATATGTAACTGGGGCAAAATCAACCCCTCAGCTGGTAGGAACAGTGTTGTCACTTAATTCCAATCTTCAATTAAGAGCTGCTGCTAGACATCAATGGCAATTGTTGCAGGCCCACAGCAATTCTTTAACATATTAGTTTATCTGCAAGTCTATCTAGTAGTTTGCATTGAGTGCGGATCAAGGACAAATTAACTCTACTTTGGAGGTCTTTTATTATTTGAAAAAATATATTAAAATCTTACAACTGGATCAGTTAACTTGGGTAAGTTCAATAGATGACAATTTCTTCATTGACTTCGATCCTAATCAAACACAATAAAGAATTGCAGTCCTATAAATACTTACTTTTTAATCCTATGAGTTATGACAACGAAGTAATTAATGTAGTGAAGTTGTCACTTGCTGTTAACTGAGGCAAAGTTTTGTCTTATTGATAGTCTCCTCCATTTGTAAGAAGAGAGCCACTGTTTCCCATTGAATACAAGGACATGAACACAAGCTGTCAACCCTGCAACTACATAAAAACAATATAAAAAAGTTAACGCAGAATTGTAATATTGGGAAGCTTTCAATTGCATATAAGATGATTTAGAAATGCAAAATGGGAGTGGGATGTTGAAGACTTTCGCTGGGAGTAGTTACATGGTTTCGTGTGAAGAGGGCAACAATTCAACATTGTCATTGTCCTTGAATTTGTCGAATAATGTTTATATTGTAGGCGAATTGAGCCCCACTTGGTCTCTCTCTTGTTTTTTATTTTTGTGAGGTGTGAAGAGGGTGACCATTGTCAATTAATTTGAATCTTCAAATTACTTATTTCTTCTTTCGATGAGTTCATATCATATTCCTATGGACATGTTGGTGTAGTCGTCGTAGTTTTGCATTTTTTATTTTTGACTTAAGATGCCCTGATTTTATTGTACTTTTTCTATGCATTGATTTCAATATCTTGAAACAATAAAAACTTGCACAATTGCATTAGTGTAGGATTGATATCAAAATTTAAATAAATTTTAGTCCCGGATTTCTCTAATGTTTTTAAAACCAGAACAATCATCGACTTAGTCATCTTATTAGTTTACTGTTTGACTAATTCAATCTATTATCAAATTATTATGTATTTCTTAAATAGTATCAAACATTTATCATTTTATTAAATATAAAACATGATTTCAAATATATTAATTAAATAACTAACATTTCATTACATAAATAAAGAAAAAATCAATTATAAATTATTGATTTTAAATAGTTTTTTTAGTTTAATAGATTTACTAAGTTTGACAAAATTTTAAATAAGTTAATATTTATATATAAACTGGAGTATATTGTAAAGTTAGACTGGAGTATAGACTAGTTCACAGTTTAACTGATCAAATTGGATAGTCTAATTTGATTTTAAGAACACTAGATTTTATAATTATTTTTTTATCTTTTCCTTGCACCTCAAAAGTTAAATGTTCACAACCCCCTAATATTGTGAGAGAAGATGGTTTTAAAAAAACAACAAAACTGTTTGAACGAATATCCAATTGAGTATTTAATTAATGTATCATGTAATTAAGTGATTTTGAATTAAAGATAAAATAACCTCAAATCATATGATTACATATTATCTATATATTCAATAAGATACTGAAAATTGGATATACATAGCATTGGTATTAAACAAATGAGTAAAAAAGAAAAACACAAGCTTGCATATTTAGTTGGGTTCTTTTTGTATTTCATTATGAAGTCCTTGTGAAGATAAAATTTTCAAGGAATTTATCATGAAATATATCAAATATAAGATTTTATTGAGCAATTTTAGGGATAAAATACCCACATTGTACTTTGCGTCTTATTTATCTCAATATAATTCAAAGAATGAAGGGTAATAACATTCACATTTACTTAGCCATCTTTTAACATTCAAACACAAATAATGTTTAAAACGCAAAAGAGAGATTCGTTTCAATTTCGACCTGCTTTTTGAGCATATGTGTCACAAAAATATGTTCAGATTAAACCCTGTGGCTCTATTTCTAATTCAATTACAAATAATGAAATCTTTCAAGAAACAGGCACAAGGTAACACGCTGCAAACTCTAATTGGCTTGACTGAGAAAAGTCTTTACCGTGAAAATCTAAAGGGTGGTCTCCAACCAATCTCCTTTTGAACCTCACAGCAAATATGGGACCGCCCCTATCTGATCTTGCTCTCCATGTTTTCCTTCCTAATAAAACAGAAGCAGCTTAGCATTTGTCAAATGCTAAGCATTTCTGTAAGAATTAAGAAAGGAACAGCTAGCTCTCTTCATTTTGCCAAGGAGTGCCTCCACCACCACACCATCTTTTAATAAAGATTTCATATCATCGCTCAACACTTTCTCTGTCTAATACTTTTAACAAATGCATGTGTATGCTCTTCTTGTCATCAACTGATCTTTCTTTCACTCACTCACTCACTCAAATGGAGTTCAATCTTGAATACCCTTTTGCAAATTTCCAACACCTTGTCCTGGACGATGATGCAGAAATTTTACCATCTCTCTTCCTCATTGAATCTGATCACATGCCTACGCAGGACTATTTCAATTCCCTCAAGGGCAGTTCTTCTGATTTCTCTCTCAGGCAACAGACTATCTCTTCAATCTTCCACGTATGTAACTATAAATTTCTAAGCATTTCCATTTGTCGCCCAGTTCTGATTTCTTCATCATTTTTGTTTTCTGTTTTCAGCTCTGTGACTTCGATCCGTTTTTATCTTTTCTTGCTTCCAATTACCTGGATCGGTTTTTATCAAGCCAAGTAATGCCGGTAAGGAATTTTTGTTATGATTCTTAATTGGTGGCTGTTTTGAGATCTAACTGAATCTTGATAATGTAGCAACCAAAGCCTTGGATGCTTAGGCTTCTTGCAATCTCTTGCGTGTCTCTGGCGGCAAAGATGAGGAAATCAGAGTTTGCTCTCACTGATTTTAAGGTAAAGTTTGATGTTTTATACATACATCAACTAATAGTAATTCTACAAAATGTTGCATTCCATTGCTGAAGAATTCATATACAGGGTGATGGTGGACTAATATTTGACACACAAACAATAAAGCGAATGGAGTATCTCATCTTGGGAGCTCTGAAATGGAGAATGCGTTCAATTACTCCCTTTTCTTTCCTCTCCTTTTTCATTTCCCTGTTCAAACTCAAAGACCCACCATTAAAACACACTCTTAAAGCTCATGCAAGTGAAATCATTTTCAAAGCTCAAAGTGGTAATATATCGATACCCATGAAAAAGAAAACTTGCAACTACTCTTTGTTTACACCATATATATTGCAATTTAAAGTCTTTTTATATGACTGGTTATATCGTTACGCAGATATCGGGATTTTAGAGTTCAAGCCATCAATTATCGCTGCATCGGCTCTTCTCTCTGCCTCTCGCGAACTTTTTCCTTCCCAATTCTCTTGCTTTAGAAAGGCAATTTCCAACTGTTCATACGTAAATAAGGTGAATTCTTATTTATCCAACCTTCTGATTCTGTTACTTTTCCCTAAGTTATTATTAATTATGTTGGTTACAATGGTTCACATTCTGAAAGCTAGCATCTTTTGACTTCTAAAGACCAAAGCTTTGTATTTTCCCCATATCAGAGACCAATAGAAATCCATACATTTTTAGTATATTATTATGATCGAGAGATAAAGGATTGTGAAAACTTCAGTTGGGTAATAGCTTTATCGTGCTTCAAAGTAAAAAACATGAATATTTTAATAGTGATATTGTCGCAGGAAAAGATGTTGGAGTGCTACAATTGCATAGAAGACATAGTGATGGATGGATACGAGTCAGGGATTGAAACGGTGTCCAGCTCGGAGACGCCAGTCAATATACTTGACCGGCGATTTTCAAGCTCAGAAAGTGATAAGACTCTTGGGTCCACCACCACCATCACAACTTCCAATACTGAGCATAGCCCAGAGAGAGATGCCAAGAGGAGAAAAATGAATGCTTTCTGTGGCAATCACAGTAACCAGCTTTCCCAGACCCAACAGTGCACCGCTGATGCAACTGATTTCTAAAGTTAATCAATCTCCTGGTCCATTGAGAGTGACCGTAGCTAGCTACTAAGCAGCTGCTTCAAATAAACAATTATTATTAAACAAAAAAAAAAAGAAGAAAATGGGCAAGAAGTTGATGTTTCATGAACAACAAAATCACTGCTACAAGATCTCAGTACGACCCATTTGCTGTGTTAGCTAAAAGAAAACATACAAGAAAGAGAATAGAAATTTTGTTTTCTAAGAAGCTAGAGCTGGCGCAGCAGCAAACAGAAACAAAAATTTTCCTTTGAATTGTAGGGGTTCAATTTCGGTGTCTCAGTTTTGGCTTTAGTATGCTTATGTCTCGTAGTTTCTGGCTGAAGAATAATAACACAGTGATTGTACGTTAAAACAATAATAAAACAATAATTTTCTCGGAAGATGAAATTTTTGTTATTATTACCTCCTTATTCTTTTGCTTGAACAGTCAGCATCGTGGGAACTGGGATTAGATTAAACTTAATGGAGTTTGAATCTAATTTAATTTGTATAAAATTGAGTTTGCTTTAAAGAAGTTTGAATCTTAGTTTAACTTATTATTAAAATGATGTTATTTTAATATATATTGTTTAAATAACGTCGTTTTATATCAAATCTTTTGTATTCGCAAGTTTAACCTATTAAATATCTAAAACTTCAAATAAAAAATATTAAATTTTTAGATTAGAGCTTAAGTTAACTTAAGCAAAACTCGTTTCAGTCTTATTTTGAGTTAAATTCAAATTCAAATAAATTTGGTTTAAATTCACCCCTGGAAAGTTGTACTGTGTTTGTCCCAGGATTTGCTTTAAACATGTTGGGCCTAAGACGTTTATCACTAAATTGAATATAATTATCAAGATCTTAGGGAGTATTTTAATCAATAGAGACGTTTATGGTCCCCGAAAATAAGATTTATAGCTGGACCACTTCATTAATGCATCGATTCCCACATAAAAACAAGAATAAATTTCAGGGTTTTCATGCTCTATGAAGAAAGGCCACAGAGTTAGGCCACGCTCTGCATCCATGATGCAACAAAATAATTAGGCTTTTATGCATGCTAGCTAATCTTTTGAGAAAATAGGCAGTTGGTAAATACTCTTGCTCATATAATAGAGAGAGTAAATAACATTTCCCACTCAAGGTTTAACCTAAAAACATATTTTTATTCCTGATTGTCATAAGTAACACTTTTTTATTCAAAATCAGATTCCGTTAAAAAGAAAAAAACCCTAATAACATAAACGTAAAATAGTAATTTTATCATTTATTAATTTAAAAAAAAAAACTTTCTTCCTTACCCAAACATTTTAAATATGATAATTTAATTTAAAAAAGGTTGAAAAACTCACAACTCAATGTCTGAAATTTTATCAAACTCTCGTATATTTTGAAATTATTACATAACCATAAGAGTTGTATATGACATTTATATTTATAATTTGTTACATTTTATTTAATTCTATAAAAGTGTAACTATCATTTTTGAAACTATTAGAGTGCATATTAATATTTCAAATTTCTAATAACCCCTACAAAAATTTAAAGAGACCCCAACATTTTTTAAAATCACAAGATATTTATTACACACATGAATAATTAAGGATAAGCTTTTCAATTCTTGTGCTTTGTGCCGCAAGTCATTATGAGTAAGTTTGTGGTGGTTCTAATATCTAATTGCAAATCATGGTATAGAATTATTTTTTGGCCAAAGGACTTATTCTCATCCAAAATAGGTTGTTTTTTTGAAATTTCTCCTATTTATTTTTGAAAATCTCAAATACCCACTCATATATGGTTAAAGTTAATGAAATCTTAACTTCTTAAAATTTATCTCTTTTTATCCCCCATAAATTTTAAAAAATAACAATCTCCTCCTAGCCCAAGTTTTAAAAAGTAGCAATTTCCCCCTAGGGTTTTTTTTTTTGGGAAATTTTAAAAAATAGCCAAAATGCCCTCCCATTAAGCCAAAATGCCCAAAATCACTATTTCCAAGCCAAAATGCCCAAAATCACTGTTTCAAAAAAAAAAACCTATGACTTTTTTTAAATACCAAAATTACCCTTTCCCTCATATTTATATAACTCTCCCACTCACTATAGGGGTTTTAAGGGAATTTTAGATAAATATGGAGGGTTTTTAGATATTTTACACTATAAAAGATTTTGATATTTATTTATTTATTTAAAACTTTTTCTAAAATGACAAAATTACCCCTCTCTTCATTTATATAACTCTCCTCACTCACTATAGGGTTAAATGAATTTAGGATAAATATGGGGGGGTTTTTAGATATTTTACATTATAAAGACATTTTCATATTTATTTATATATTTTATTACTTTTTCTAAAATGTCAAAAATACCCTTCCCCTCATCTATATAAACTCTCCTCACTCATTTTATTTCCACACACTTCTCATATCACTCAAACATTCACTCTCATTTTCATTTTTTTTCAACATCAATTAGTAGGGATTCGTTCGGACGAAGGAAGTTCGTATTTCTGAATTCGATTCGAAAAAATACTATTCATCAAAAAAAGGTATTTATGTCAATCTTATCCTAAAACTTCATTTTATTTGTTAAGTATAGTTTTTATGTCGTAATATGGGGGTTAAATGCAATATGTGACAAGTATTAGGGGTTAAATATAATTTAGGATAAATATGGGGGTTTTTTGGATATTTTACATTGTAAAGGCATTTTCATATTTATTTATATATTTTATTACTTTTTCTAAAATGTCAAAAATACCCTTCCCCTCATCTATATAAACCCTCCTCACTCATTTTATTTCCACACACTTCTCATATCACTCAAACACTTACTCTCATTTTCATTTTTTTTCAACATCAATTAGTAGGGATTCGTTCGGACGAAGGAAGTTCGTATTTTTGAATTTGATTCGAAAAATACTATTCATCAAAAAAAGGTATTTATGTCAATCTTACCCTACAACTTCATTTTATTTGTTAAGTAAAGTTTTTATGTCGTTGCAATGGGGTTAAATGTAATATTTGACAAGTATGGGGGGTTAAATGTAATTTAGGATAAATATAGGGGGTTTTTGGATATTTTATATTGCTATGGGGGTTTTAGATATTTTACAATATATATAGGATTTATATAACATGTTAAAAATATATAGGGATTGCTTTGATACAAGACGACATATAAGGGTGTCAAATGAAATGTTATTAAAATTAGGGCGTATTTTCATATTAAACATTGTAGGCGCATTATAATTAAAATTATAGGTTTTTTCGAGTTTCACCGCTTTAGGATATATCAATGCACATTTTTCTTATTTCTGAAGAATTTTTTGATTGTTGTCATTCTATGGTTTTTCAACTTTTAGGATTCAAATTTCAGTTTTGTTTTTTTGAATTTCACCGTTTTAGCATATATCAATTCGTATTTTTCAGATTTTTTTAGAATTGTTCGATTAATACCATTCTAGGGTATTTCAATTTTAGAATTCGAATTTAAACTCAGTTTTTTTTTTTAATTATCGTTTTAGGATATATCCACTAGTATTTTTCAGATTTCTGCAGAAATTATTTATTATTGACATTTTAAAGTAATTCAAAGTATAGAATTTGAATATCTATTTCAAAGTATAGATATTATAAAAACGTTTTAAATAGAACGTTACAAACAGATAGATGCATTTTGATATAAGATAACATACGAAAGTGTTATATAAATTGTTAAATAATTATAGGGGGATAAATAACATATTAGAAAAATATGAGGAGTTTTTTTTAATTATTAATAATTGTACGGCTGATTTACATAGTTATTATTGATTTTTTTTTATACCTGAGTAATTATCTTCAAAAACTTGTCATTGCAGGATTGATATTTAAAATGGAGGGTTATGCATCGGTTCGTTATCAGGGAGAATGGATTCAAGGTCGCAACAACACAATGAAATATGTTGGAGGAGCCAAACAATTGATTAAAATCCCTTATGGAACAACATTCGAGGGATTTATTGAGCTTTTGACGGAGTATTGCAGTATTGATCCAATGAAAAACTACATTCAAGTATCAATGAAGCCAAGAAAAATTGAGCTCGACTGTCCCATCCAGATCCAAAATGATGAAGATGTGCAAGGTCTTCTTGATATGTCCCAATACTTTCAGGAATGTATTCCTGTTTTTGTTACATGTACCCCAATTGAAGGACAGAAGGAAAAAGATGAAGATGAAGATGAAGATGAAGATGAGGATGAAGATGAAAAAGAAAGCAGTTGGGTCAAAAAAGAATACGATTTGAAAAAGTTGATTGATATCAGTAATGACCCATTATATATTGCAAACTCATGGGCTCATGGAGAAAAAGATATAGTTCCCTATTAGGGTGACTTCGATGGAAATGATATGCCCAACATTCCTTTAGACGATGTAGAGCCTGAGTATATGACATCAGTAACCGAGGGTATAGATAGTTTACGGCTTGAAGATCCTACTTCAGGTGGTGGAAATTATTCTGGGCCGTTTTTTGACAATGTCCCCACTGATCCATTTAGGTGGCTTCCTGATTTTCCTCCACAACCATCAGCATCATCAAGTGGTTCCAGATCAATCCGAGAGGAGAATGGGGTCAAGATTGGTGATATTTTTCATAGTAAAGTCCAATTGATTGACGCCATGAGACAATTCGCCTTACTAAAAGGATTTCAATTTGGTGTCAAAAAGTCTGACAAGAAACGGTGGGAAATTAAATGCAAGGCTGAAAATTGTAAGTGGTATATACATGCAACCAAGTCCACTGTCGGTGATGTGTGGGGGATCAACTCTATGAATCCTACCCACACATGTTTAGTTGATCAAATCATGCCACATCATAGACAAGCTAGGGCCCGAGCTTTAGGTCAATTAATGAGATCAAAGTTTGTGATGATTGATCGAATTTATCGACCTAAAGAAATAATTGTAGACATCGCCGACCGATATAAAATTGATATTTCCTACTCACAGGCTTGGCGGGCAAGAAATTGGGCTATCAATTCATTGAGGGGTTCACCGGAGGAATCTTTTATGCTGTTACCAGATTATTGCTACAATTTACAACGTACTAATCCGGGCACCATTACTGCTATTGAAACAGACGATGAGCATCGATTTACAAATTTTTTCATGGCGTTAGGATATTCCATTCGTGCGTTTAGTCAATATCTTCGCCCCGTTATTTGCATTGACGCTGCTTTCCTTAAAGGTCGATATCTGGGGCATTTATTTATTGCGGTGACTCTTGATGGTAATAATCAAATATACCCTATTGGTTTCGATGTCGGCAAAAAAGAAGATCACGACACGTGGTGTTGGTTTCTTATGAGAATTAAAGAATGCATCCCTGACCTCTCTGAGCTTGCAATAATCTCCGATCGACATCATGCTATCTACTCGGCGATGGCTGAAGTCTTTCCAGATGTCCACCATGGATGTTGTTGTCATCACCTTCTGTGTAACATGCAGGCAAAGTATAAACGAGACTCAAAGGTATATTGTAAACAAGTTATTACATTTATAACAGTTTATCATTTTCAAACATTTTGCTTATAATGAGTTTTCATATTTTTTTCCCTCTTACAGGTCGCGGGTGCATATTGGAAAGCCGCTAAATCATACACAGAGTCTGAATTTGGGCAGATGATGCAATCCATTGACTCAATGAACCCCCAAGCTGGAGCTTATCTACGGGATGTCGGCTTTCCCCGTTGGAGTAGAGCGTACTTTCCAGGGCATCGATATAATATCATGACTACAAATATTGCTGAGTCATTTAATGCCCTTGTCAGACATGCACGGGGCCTACCTATAACCATGCTCTTGGAGTTTATTCGTGGTACAATGCAACGATGGTTTTACTAGAGGAGAACCCATGCAAGTAAGTATCAAATCGATATTAATTAAAAGTTGTCTCATATACTTTTTTTCCACTTTGTTAATCATATTATCAAATGTGTTCTTAATATTTTTTCTGAATTATAGGTGAATGTCATAACTTCCTCACCCCTTGGGCGGAAGATAAGATCAGTGATCGCCTTTCAAAGTCTGCAAGTTTGGATGTTCGACCGATTACACCTACTCGGTATCAGGTTGTTGGAATTGGTGGATTCATGGGTATTGTGGACTTTGGTGATATGTCATGCACGTGTAGAAAGTTTCAGCTTTCACGTATTCCGTGCAAGCATGCCATTACCGTTGCACGACATATGAGACTGACGAATGTGCACGCATGGGTTCATCCATTCTTCCGCACCGATATTTATCGTGCAATATATCAGGAACCAATCAATCCTCTTGGAAATCAATGTGATTGGTTACACTCACCGGAAGACAAAGTTATATTGCCCCCCGTCCTCGATAGTCGTCGTCCAGGCCGTCCAGCCAATAGAAATCGACGTCTATCACAAGGAGAAATTGTTACACCGAGGATTTGTAGTCGTTGCCATGAACCGGGGCATACACGAACCCAATGTAAATCCCCAGCACCGGTCCCGAGCTCTGCCCCCCAGCGTTCACATACAAAAGGCAAAGGAACGAGATCTTGACATGCTTATACTCAATTTTGTTTTTTATATGATTCTTCATTGTTGTATTCTAGGTTTATGTAACCGATGTATTTTTATTATTGTTTCAAATGTGTAATTGTATTGTCATTTGATGTAATAAATTTAGTGTTACTTATTTTTAAGATTACTTTATTTTCTCTAATTGTTTCAATTATGAAAATGTTTGAGTAATTATACGTTTTTATTGTTTTTTCATGACAAGATTATTTAAAAAATGAACTCAAATATGATACACATCCATATATAGCCACAAATAAAGTATATCATACACATATGAACATACAATAAATATATACATCTAAACATAGGAATAACGATAAATATATATCCATGAGCTACTCGATACAATGAAAATATAACTGTGTCGCTAATCGTCGACGCATAGAGGTAGACGACTCTCGGGGAAAAACGTAGCTACGTGTCAACGCCAAACACTCAAAAAATCATAACATAAAGACGCCACAATCACCGGAGCCCAACCCCTGCTGAGGTACATCCGACGCTCGATGTAAAGTGAGGGGATCACGTCGTGGAGTCCTCCTAGAAGCTGTCCAAAAAGTCGTCGCCTCTAATAACGCAGGAATAAAGGTCATGTACGGTCGCATGCGCTGCTCTAGAGTCCCTATATTCCCCGAATATGAAACATCTGAATCGTACACCGTAATCGACCACTCACGGAAATCTATAACTCTGGTGACCCAATGTGCGTTCTCGAAGTTTATAGGGATGAAAACCTATAAACAATGAGACATTTTAGTTACTTATCGTTGTCGTTAACCAATTGAATATAATAGAAATATATATAAACTCTACCTGATCGACCATCCCCCATGGTTTGTACAACAATCCCGGGGTATACGATGCATCAACCATCCTCGTGAAGAGTTCCGAAAACTCAAACTCTCCAATCGGTGTGGTCTGCCAACTCTTCCAGGCCATCTCAATATGGCCTCCAAAGAATGTGTGGGCAGTCGTCTAACTGTAAGTACTCCATGGACACCTTCTTTCGTCGATCATTGCCCAACAAAACCATGTGTAGAATATACAACAAGGCGAGCTTAACAGCGTCAACATCGTCATCCCCCCATGGCCTCGACAAGAAAACACGCTCGATGTCGTGATACTACACCTTCGGACAACCGCGAAAGTACGTAGATCTGATCCTATGTCCGGAGGAGCGAGGAATATTTGAAGAAACATTGGTCCGACGGCTAAACGAAAGCCCTGTCACCAACGCAAACTCGAACGGACTAAACCTCACATCAACCGCTAACCCTAAACCAAAACTCGTCTCTGGCAAAGGGTGGATGTAACTGTCGGAGTAAAAATGCATGAACCAATATCCTGCAGAATTTGGTTTCGGGTAAACGAAGGAAGGACCAGAAACACGTCCTCTCAAATAGTCGCAGCTGCTGAGGGGTCAATGTAGAAGAAATTCGGGATAATGCCATACGCTGTGCACGAGATATCGCATCTGCCCGGAAGTGTCTGGACTCGTCGGGAATACGCAACTCGCTCTCAATCCGTCTTCTTTTGCGAGAAATATCCTGTAACAATCACGTAAAATTTGTTAGATATTCACAAAAATAAATATGTAAACAAATGTATTAGTGAAAAAACATATAAAGATGACAAATACCAAATAATTAAAAAAGAAATGACAAAACTTAACAAATAAGAACAGAAACTCGAGTTCTATACGTTCAACTTCTGTAGAATGTTAACAATCGAAAAAGTTATCCTTAAATGACGAAAAATAGAAGAAACGAAACTGAAATTCATACTTTATAGGTTGAAATACCTTGAAGTGACGATAATCAGAAAATTGTTCCAAAATTTTGTAAATACGAATCGATATATCCTAAAATGGTCAAATTTGAAAAACGGATGTGAAATTCAAATTCTATACGTTGAAGTACCTTAAAGTGACGATAATAAAAAATTCGTTCAGAGATCATGAAAATACGAATCGATATATCCTAAAATGGTTAAATTCGAAAAAACAGAAATGAAATTCGAATTCTATACATTGAAATACCTTAAAGTGTCGATACTGAAAAAATCATCCGGATATCGTGAAAATACGAATCGATATAACCTAAAATGGTAAAATCTGAAAAAACGGAACTGAAATTCGAATTCTATACGTTGAAATACCTTAAAGTGACGATAATTGAAAAATCGTTCGGAGATCATGAAAATACGACTTGATATATTTCGAATTGGTGAAATTCGAAAAAAAGGAGTTGCAATTCGAATTCGATACGTTGAAATACCTCAAAGTGACGATACTCGAAAATTCATTCGAAAATCGTGAAAATACGAATCGATATATCCTAAAATGGTTAAATTCGAAAAAACGAAAATAAAATTCGAATTATATACGTTGAAATACCTTAAAGTGACGATACTCAGAAAATCATTCAGATATCGTGAAAATACGAATCGATATAACCTAAAATGGTGAAATCCGAAAAAATAAAACTGAAATTCGAATTCTATACGTTAAAATACCTTAAAGTGACGATAATTGAAAAATCGTTCGGAGATCATGAAAATACGACTCAATATATTTCGAATAGTTGAAATTCAAAAAAACGGAGTTGCAATTCGAATTTCATAAGTTAAAATACCTTAAAGTGACGATACTCAGAAAATCATTCGAAAATCATGAAAATACGAATCGATATATCCTAAATAGTGAATTTCGAAAAAACGAAACTGAAATTCGAATTCTAAACGTTGAAATACCTTAAAGTGACGATAATTGAAAAATCATTCGGAGATCATGAAAATACGATTCGATATATCCTGAAATGATGAAATTCGAAAAAATGGAGTTGCAATTCGAATTCGATACGTTGAAATACCTCAAAGTGACGATTCTCGAAAATTCATTTGAAAATCGTGAAAATACGAATCGATATATCCTAAAATGGTTAAATTCGAAAAAACGGAAATGAAATTCGAAAAAACGGAAATGAAATTCGAATTCTATACATTGAAATACCTTAAAGTGACGATACTCAGAAAATCATTCAGATATCGTGAAAATACGAATCGATATAATCTAAAATGGTGAAATCCGAAAAAACGGAACTGAAATTCGAATTCTATACGTTGAAATACCTTAAAGTGACGATAATTGAAAAATCGTTCGGAGATCATGAAAATACGATTCGATATATCCTAAAATTGTGAAATTCGAAAAAATGGAGTTGCAATTAGAATTCGATACGTTGAAATACCTTAAAGTGACGATACTCAGAAAATTATTCGGAAATCGTGAAAATACGAATCGATATAACCTAAAATGGTGAAATCCGAAATAACGGAACTGAAATTCGAATTCTATACGTTGAAATACTTTAAAGTAACGATACTCGGAAAATCATTCGAAAATCGTGAAAATACGAATCGATATATCATAAAATGGTGAATATCGAAAAAACGGAACTGAAATTCGAATTCTAAACGTTGAAATACCTTAAAGTGACGATAATTGAAAAATCGTTCGGAGATCATGAAAATACAACTCGATATATTTCGAATTGGTGAAATTCGAAAAAAAGGAGTTGTAATTCGAATTCGATACGTTGAAATACCTCAAAGTGACAATACTCAGAAATTTATTCGGAAATCGTGAAAATACGAATCGATATAACCTAAAATGGTGAAATCCAAAAAAACGGAACTGAAATTCGAATTCTATACGTTGAAATACTTTAAAGTGATGATACTTGGAAAATCATTCGGATATCGTGAAAATACGAATCGATATAACCTAAAATAGTGAAATCCAAAAAAACGGATTTGAAATTCGAATTCGGAAAAACGAAACTGAAATGACGTTGTTACATCGTAAGTTGTGTCAAAAAACACCAAAATTTGAAAACTCGAATTTGAAATTTGAAAAATACATATAGAAAAACCTAAAACAGAAAAAACGGATATAAAATTCGAAAACTACACGATCAGAAACCGTGGATGAGAAAAATCTCAATTTAACCCCAAATGAAAATTCTTTAATTAAAAGGTCCAATGTTATATCCAAAATTTCCATAAAACCCCCTTTGTTGTAATGAATCTATGCAGCTTCCCAAGATTTTAAAAAACCCAATTTACCCCCCAACTAAGTAGGAAAACGCAGCAGCCGTGGGAAATTTCGTTCTGCCGTGGGAAATTCCGTTCCCACGGCAGACTGCCGACCACGTTTCAGCCAATTTCGGCCAATTTTTGGTCGTTTTGACCTCCGATTTTTGCATAAATCAAATCTACACATTCTATAACATAAAACCCCTCAATCAATTCAACAAAAACAACCAAAAATCCAAACATTTTAAGCAATATTCAAAGCGTAAACCCTAGAATTTCAAACCCAAAATTCTCAATCAAATCTCAATTATATCAGCAATAAATTGATCCAAACAAGATTACGGGAGATATACTAACCTTCTTTGCCATTTTCGGTTGCCGGGAAGCTCCAAAATCGACGGAAATGACCTTCGCCGTGGGATTGACGTGGGAGGAGGAAAATTTTGCGATTTTTCGTGGAAATGCACAGTGAAATCAGGGCTGCCGTGGGAAATTTTGCTTTGTATATAAAGGGGGGCAGGTTCGTAATTTCGCTTTTCCCATGACAACGTGCGAAATTTCAAAAAAACCCGACGTGGGCTAAGGATTTCCCCGACACCCCAATGGTTTAAAAAAGCCATTTTACCCCCCCACAACCCATTGTTCATTCAACCGCCGTGGGAGAATTCGTCCTGCCGTGGGAAATTCCGTTCCCACGGCAGACTGCCGTTCCATTCGGCAGCCAATTTCGGCCAATTTTTGGTCGTTTCGACCTCCGATTTTCACATAAATCAAATCTACATATTGTATAACATAAAACCCCTCAATCAATTCAACAAAAACAACCAAAAATTGAAACATTTTAAGCATTATTCAAACCGTAAACCCTAAAATTTTAAACCCAAAATTCTCAATCAAATCACAATAATATGAGCAATAACTTGATCCAAACAAGATTACGGGAGATGTGATAACATTATTTTCCATTTTCGGTTGCCGGAAAGCAAGAAAATTGGCAGAAATGACATTCGCCGTGGGATTGCCATGGGATGTGGAAAAAATTCGAATTTTCTTTGAATTGTACAGTGAAAATTTGCTGTGTTTATATATGGGGGCAGTTTCGTCATTTCACAAAACATGGGCATTTTTGCTTAAACCTGAATTTTTTGGGCAATTTCGCTTAGACCCCTTTAATTTTGCCTAGTTTTTAAAATTTCCCTTTTTTTTTTTTTTTCCATTATCCAATGCATCTCCTTTCTCTTTCTTTGACGGTCACTCTCTCACCATCTCTCCCTCCAACCGATAGTTTTAAACTCAACGAGAAGATGATGTTTTGTCAGGAAAGATGAAACATCGTCTTCCTCGTTGAAGACGAGATATCTCATATTCGTTAGATCTCATCTTTATCTTTCCGACAAAGCTAGGAGTGTTTTCTGACATTAATTAGTGTTGTCCAAACTTTCAAATGAGAGAAGCTTGACTATCAGAGCGAGAGAAGACATTAGAAGATATTCGTAGCTTGCGATGACGTCAAATTTGGTGTCCGAGATTTAGAAACTAAATCGTAGGGGGAAAATGTCATTTTTTCAAAACATTGACTTAGTGAAAAATTTTTAGTTTTTTAGATTTAGAGAGAAAATGAGATTAAATTTTAGTTTATTTTTAATATTATAAATAAAATAATGATTTTATCTCTAAAATTATTAACTTTAACTATTTATAAGTTGGTATTTGAGTTGTTTAAAAATTAAAAAAAGAGTTTAAAATACAACATATATTGGGTGGGAACAAGTCCCTCGGCCTTATTTTTTTAAATAAAATATAAAATTGCAGTTTGACTAACCAGTCAACGAATTACCTGGTGCGTACTTGGGACCATGCAGAGTGATTTGATTATCTTCAGAAGGGTCTTCTTCGTACCACATATCCAGCTAAGCTAACCGGTAGGTCAATTGTTATAAATTATCGTTTCATCTTTTGATATTTGCAATCACTTCCTTGTATCTTAAACGAATCCTGAAAATGGTTTTCTGTGTTTCATTCTATGTCGTCCAATTGCATTGCACTGACAAAATTTTAAATAAACATCGTCATTTTGACCTTCATTTGGAGAGAGTATTGTGCATAAATTTACTTACCTTATAAATTTGTCAATGGTAATTCTTAATTTCATCGGAATTTAATGCCTCGTCTTGCTTTCTTTTTGGGTTAAAAAAAAGGAATTCACAGAATCTAAAACAAGAGGATGTTGATGAGATAATATGGTAGAGGGCCCAGGAATTTATCATCTGTGCCTTGTTTCCTCTGGCTAACTATCTGAAACAAGAAATAAATATGACCTTACATGAAATAAATATAGATTGGAAGAGACAAGAAACAGAGAGAAAGATTGATAACATTGGAGGTGAGTTTTTGATACAAAGCACGTTAAGTCACATGAAGTCCGATAGGGGAAGACGCCATAACTGTTATGGCGACAATGATGAGATAAACCTCCAAACTTCATAAATTAGAATGTCCGTGATGAAGAGTGAGGTGGGTGTCGCGTATTGTCCATTTCGTTAGAGCATGAGAGAATAATAGCACACAGTTGTTTACAGCTCTACAACCATTCTGGTACATGTTTGGCTGCTTGTAGTTGTTGAATCATTTCTGTTACGTGGTGAAGGGATCTCAAGAATAGTTGGGGTTGATATACATATCTTTCCCTTATAGATGGAGTTCCAGCCACACATGCATAATCCACTGCTTCAGACAACCGTCATTAGGATCCTATGTCCCTATGTCACTCGATTTAAAGAAGACGATTGGCAGAGAGAAACAAAGAACTGGTTATGGGTCATTGAGTTGCAAAGTCCAGCCCAATTTCTAATTAGGTTGGGCGTCCATTATGGCATCACAATAGCGAGTCAGTGCCATATATGTATATATAGAGAAGACTCTCCGCATACGAACTATGACTATTTTTAGGGGTATACACGGTAGGCTTATAGAGTTTTCTCAAATCAAATTAAAAATCAGTTTAAAAATTTTTAAACTTTTCAACTAAACTAAAACAATTATGGTTTGAATAAATTAAAATTATTAACTTCTAAATATATATTATTTAATAAAATTAATAAAATTATTATTTTTTAAATTTAATATAAACATGTAAAATAAATTTACATTTTTCTTAGGTTAAGATGACCTTTGTATAATTTTACTTTTCAACTATCTAGGTCCTCGTTTTAAAAGTCAATATTAGCTTAGGTTTTAAAACTATCTAGGGCCTCGTTTTAGTTTTGCGATGTCAATATATATATATATATATAAAACAAAAATCTATTCTTAAAAATTTATTAATTCAAACTAAACCATATCATTTTACGAACCAAACCAAACCAAACCACGCACTATGTATTTAATCCTGTCTCTTCGTACTAAGCAAGCAGACAAGAATAATTTATTTCTGTTTAGGTCTAAAATTGGATAGTTTTTTACTTAAGTCCTCGATACATTTGCAGTTTGTACTACTTTTTGTTCTTTCTCTTAATTAACAGGTAGCTTCATGATTCAGATTGCTGGATATCATCTTTAGCGAGTCCTTAAAGGAAGTTCATGACTAGCAACTGGAAGCAGTTTAGTTCATTGTTCAAGTGGAGCTTGAACATGCCAACTGGGAAGCTCGGATCATTTCAGAATCAAGCACAACAATTCAGCAATTGCAAAATTGGGAAATGATTTTGTAAGTAGACAGTGTTTGCTTTGTATACTTAATTTCAAATTTGCAATTGACAGTTAGTGATTTGCTCTAGTGATTTGATTTGAGATGAACTTGATCAGATGAAGGTAGGTTGATCTAGTTGAACCATGTAAAAATCGAGATGTTTTTTTGTTTTTTAAAATTTTAAATTTTTATGGTGTTTTTGTTATGTTAAGAGTAGAGTGAGTATTTTATTACAATTCCACGATCAAGCCAATATTACAACTTAATTTAGACATACTAACATTCTCATAGTTATTCATATATCACTCATATTGATTTCATTTCTAATTTTGCTCATACAACTCAGATAAATGGGCATAACATATCTCCATCGAAAAATGGAGAATGAACAGGTACATATTCGGGGTCCGTAAAAGGTACCAGAAAATCATTGGAAATATTGAAATTGTAGGAATTGTCTGCCAAGAATGGTTCAGTCCAGAAATTACTACTCGGTGCAGCATATGGTTCAAAGAAAGTATCAACCTTATGATGTTCCACAATTGATTCTGTGCTTCTGATTACCCCTGTGGTATCTAAGGGTATCGAGGAAAATTGATCACTTGAGGAGGGTAGTGGTGATGACGAGGAGCTTTCAAGAATTTGGAGACTTGTTATATCTAGATGGTCGTTGTTGAGTTTTGATTCTCCCTCTTGGCTGGTTTCATGGTGTGACGGATCTTCCGATTTTTCTTTTGATTGATCACTACTTGAGTTCGAATTTTGGTTGAGCCGCTTCTTCAGGTTTGTGTGCCAGTGGTTTTTAATCTCGTTGTCAGTTCTTCCTGGTAACTGAGCTGCAATCGCCGCCCATCTGCACATGATCAAGGGATAATGGATTAGATTAATTATCTTTGTCCAGTATATGCACATAAAATAGCTTTTGGTTACACATTAAATTAAGAACTAGTGGAACTAGCCATCTTTCTCATCTCCCATAAATGTTAGAGTCTTTTTTCAAGTTTTTGCTGGGGCAATATTCAGTAGCATGTTTGTTCATGCTCTGCAGATGTAAAGGCTTTAATCTTATGTTGTTTATTCATGGTTTCGAAGTCTCTAAGCTTTCATAAGAATCGACAGTGTTTTAATGCACTGAGAAAAGACTTATTTAGCGTAAGGTAATGTTTACATGTGATTGATCCTCATTCCTATAAGAATGTATTTTCTCTTGATATGCATGTCTCTACATGTTCTTATTACTATGAAGTTTGAAAATTTGTATCTTGAAAGGATTGGCCGTTGATAGAGTACCTATTTCCCAGTGACTCGTGCAATCTTATGATGGTGTCGTCTTCTTCCTTGCTATAATTCCCCCGTTTGATGTTTGGCCTCAAATAGTTCATCCATCTCAGCCTGCAACTCTTTCCACACCTTGATAAACCTGAAAATTCAAACAAGAAAAGATTATTTTACGAACAAAACCTAAGAATAGAATCATTGTCGTTAAGCTAAAGATGAAGTCTCTCAGTGGCTGGCCTTCTCACTCTTCATTACCTGCATACTTGGGAAGTTGGCGCCAGTTCCAACAGCCATATCTAATTACATAAGCCGTTAGCTTTCTATCTTCTTCAGGTGTCCATGTTCCCTTCTTTAGCCCATTTTTATCACAGCAAGGTGTTCTCGCCATTTTTTCTTTTTTGTTTATTTGTTCTTTGCTTCAGTTTCTCTCCTTGCTTTTTTCTCTACAGCTATTTATAGCATACAATAACAAAGAAAATCAAAACGTGTTTCACACGCTGTTGTTAGTGAATTTTCTGTTATTTCATTTTCAAATTAATTTTGGGTTTATTTAGAGTCCGGATTTCAAAGCAAGAGGGTCCATCCAAGAAGATTCATTAGAAGTCTTTTTCTATTACTTAAATAATAAAATTATGTGTATATATTTTTTATATACAATTTAAATATATAAATAATGTATCATCATATAATTAAATAATTTTTAATTAAAAATAAAATAACATCCAATTATATAATATTGTTCTTCTTTAAAATATATACTAAATTATGTATTCAAATTATATACAAAAAAAATTATGTATACATAATATTAATCATCTTTAAAAAGTCCAATCTAAAATGAAGAAATCAAGGGACATATTGTCCATTCATATGAACATGGCAAAATAAAGCTTCCAGGAAACAACTTCAGTGCAACGCCATTTAACTTATGCTTCTACTGTACTAACAAAGCTTATTATAGATTAGATTAGACTACTTAAAGTATATATTAATTATGCCAACTATCCTTAATTTTCTGAAAATTATAATTTTTTTTTTTAATCATGCATGTGCACTTTGCCCTTTCTTGGAATTTCATGTTAATTTTGCTTTTGCAGAAGTACCCCTGTTATTTTTTTTTGTCTTCAAGTAGACAAAGGTCCAAGGATAGGAAAGGGATTTCAAACTGTATTGTACACGGTCAATAAAATTGTTTTCTCTATATGAACATGTTAATCCTTGGTGAATACTAATTTGATTGAAGTCAAGCACGATGCTGTGTTAAAGCTAGACATAGTGGGACAACAAAGATGACAGTCCACTCTCGTGAAAGTAATTTCCTTCCAGGCTAAAACTACTTAATTTATCAAGACTGTACTCACCTTTTTTAGAATGGACTTTTTCTTTTAATTTTAAATTACAGCTTACGTTGGGACTTAATACATAATAGACCTGAAATCATCCAAATTACGTAGTGATGGCCATTTATGTATGGTCATTAATCAGGTGAAGGTCCCATGCTGATGTAACAGTAGATTTATAATAGCAAGTTATAGTATAAACGGGGTTTCTCATCAGGTGTGAATTTGACCTTCAATGATGAATTTAATATGTATTTTTGAATCACGTGGAGTCACTAGTCAACTGAGAATCCCTTTCTAGCCAAGTATGAGAAACAAGAAGGAAGCCACCAAAACCAGACAAAGCTCTGGTCATGTAAATTTTAGGATACTTCTAACAAGTTTCAACATACTGGTATTAGTCAAGCAATAGTTGAAGGGGACTTCCTTTTTCCAAAAAAGTAATTAGGCGTGGTCATTGAAGGCTGAATGAATGCTTATACAGAGAGCAGAAATGCTTTAGAAAATTAGAATTCAATCTGCCATTTTGGAAAGTTGAAAAAAGAGTGACATGAAAGCATTTTAAGTGCAAGACACGATTAAGTGAAAATCTAAATCAATTTAACTTTGTCTTCAGTTCACATGTGTGTATTATTATTTCACTAATACTACCTTTATAATTCATTATAATTTCTATATTATAATAATAATTCGTAAAATCCCATATCTTTGATTCTGAAAAAGACGAACTGTTGAAAAATACTCATGGAAAGTACAATATATATATATATATATATATATATATATATATATATATATATATATATATATATATACGTATGTATGTATGTATGTATGTATGAGTATTTTTTTCAGAATCAAAGACATGGGATAATTCGTAACCTCAGAGAAGGATGAGGGCGACGTGTGGGGTAGGAGAGCATTAAAACGACAGTGCCGACCGGGTGGCTGAGCATGTATAACATGTATAACACAACAAAGCAATGTCTATTTTTTATTATGGTGACAATGATCAGATTGCCTTCAAAGTCAAGAATCGAGCACACCGATGCAAAAGTAACAGCGTTTTCACATGTTGCGCATAAACTTGTCGAAATTTGGTAGATTTATTAACTTGACATAATATAATATAAAATATTATTTATTAATATAATATAATATAATATAAAAAATTAGGTTAAATTTATGATTTTTAATATAAAAAATAATTCCTTTTTCAAAAATATTATAATCAGATCAAATTTGGGTTGACTTCAAAAAATCAAATTCTGTTTAGATTAGTATGAAGCCAACCCAAATGATCGGAACTAACCCAAGAATTAGTAACATATTTATTATTATTGGTAACAATATTATTAAAAATTGATACTCAAAGCCAACCTAATATAGTTGAAACACTTATTTGCACTAGAGATTGGTCATTTGGTCAAATTAGTAAACTCTACTACTGAATTATTATTATTATTATTATTATTATTATTATAGTTTAAAATATAATTTATATATTTATTTTCCCCTATTTTCAGAAAATAAATGTTTTTATTTTATTTTAAATGAACTCATAAAATATATTACTGATGAGCAATACTATGTATACTCACTTTGAGTATGCAATTGTGGGTGTTATTATGTGATTATGTGTTACTTTATCTTTAATTTAAAATCATCTAATCACATAATAACATACATAAAGTGTGTACCTACTTGTGTACTCAAAATGGATATACATAGTTTTATTGATTATTAATACTAATACAAATAAAAAAGATATTAAATAAAGACAATGTACTAACATTCCTCTGTATTAGGATTTTTTAGTTAAGACTTAATTTTAGTTCTTTCATTAAATCAATTATAATAGTTATTTTAAATTAACCCTTAAATGATTTTACTCCTTGAAACAATATAAAGATTAGCTAGATGTCTGTTTGAAAGAGATAGTATAAGACATTTTGGCAAAAATTTATCATTTTCTACTAAAGATATTCGTTTTAATATAATAACTCTTTTCACGGACTCGTAAAAAATTATTTGTAGTTTATTTGTTTTTTCGTTGGTGTGTTATAAGGGCTACTAATTTAAACTTATTATATTTAATATGTCATATACATATATTTGTTAATAGTTTTAGTATCTATAATAGTAACATTCATTATATGAAATAAAAACTAAATTTCTTAAATATTTGTTAAGTAGATATTAATCTCGTTGATTATCAATAGCATTATATTGAAGTTGAAGTTGTGTACTTATTTGGGTTCTTCGCTATGATATTTTGTTTTTTTATCCCTACAATTGATTATATAAAAAGACAATAAACAAACTATTAGTATTAATATGAAATAGAACAATTTTGTTTTGACAAAATGTCATGTCGTATCAAAATAGTTTTTTGTGTGTTTTTTTTATAAGAATCGTGTTATTTTATGACATATTACAAAGTGTATTGTTTTGTAACAAATTATATCGTTACATATTATGTTTTGAGACAACTTTGTCTGTTACATAATTTGGGTTAATTTAGATCAAATCATATTAACCCAAAAATATTTAGTTTGGTTTAGGGTTAAAACAATTTTTTTTTTTGAGTCAAGTTATGGTTTAAAGTCTTCAATCTGGAACCCAAACTAACACAAGATGAACATGCTCTAATAATACAAACTGTCAAGTTTAATTGTATGTTTACCCTAGTAAGTGTTTTTAAAAATAGATCGGACCAATTAGTTTAATCGATTAAATTATGAACTAGTCTATAATCAAGTCTGATTTATATATAAATATTGACTTGTTTGAAATTCGGTCAAATTTAGTAAACTCGTTGAACCATAATAGTTATTTGAAACCAACAAAACTGGATTTATATAATATTACACAAATTTTGTTTTATTAAAACTTAAAACACTTACAATTTGTAGTAACTTAATTGAATTAATGAAAAATTTGTAATTTTTTTAAATCTATGTAATAGTGTCAATTGTTTAATTAACATTTTTGAAAATATTTGATACTATTCAAAAAATACATAATAGCTTGACAATTGGCTAAACAAATTGGTTCTGATTGAATCAGTTTGAATCGCAATCTAGTAAAATAGCTAGCTTGCTCATTGATCTAGTTTTAAAAATATTAATCCTAATTGAGCAAACTATCATGGGATCATATATACTGATTTCTATATATTCCAAGTATAATGCTAACATAACAAATGATAAGTCTTAGATGTTGAAAATAACCATTAGCCATTTCCCTAATCCCATCTCAATGGATTAAATCAATTAGATGATAGATTATCTATAATAATATAGCACATCCATTGAGGACATATCTAGATCTTATAAATGAACATCGAAACTGAGAGTGGAAATTTATACCATAGATGGTTGAAACTTGATAAAGATAACATATGCAATCATTATAACCATTTATCCTATTAATTATCAATGATAAACATTGTTGATGTAGGAAATTACATCAACACAATGATTCAACAATTCGAATATATTATGTGAGAGTTGTAATAAAACTATGACGAAATATGTCTATACATAGAAAATGTAAAGTAATTAATTAGTATTATAAGAGAGAATTTTTAAAGTGATGCAACTGTTTGAACAAAACCTATGTCCACAATTATGTTATTATTATTTTTATACTATGTATTTATAAATTAGGAAAAAATACAAAGAGTATTACTATAAAATGAGTCTAAGAGAATTTTCAAAGAATTCTGGAAAGAATCAAGAAATGTTTTTATTGCTTGGAGAATGATAGATAAAACATTAAAAGAGATTATCGTTTATGTTTGCCTCTTTCTTGATGTTCAAACCTGAGTTGACAAGGCATTGTTTGTCATCCATGATGTCTAGAGGTTTTCTTTGGTCTGTATATCCATTTGATTAAGGAGATACATTTACAACTACGGTTTACACACATTAGAGATGGTTGAGTGTAAAAACCACTTTACATCTAATGTTGTTGTTTGAGTGACTTAATCACTTTGCATTTAATATAAAACAATCCATTTTATTGATAAGGTCGTAATTATACCCAGTTGCCTATTTGTGGAAAATTAAATTCCATTCTATGGTGGATGTGTAGCCATGATCCAACAACACATATCTCTCCTTATCTAAAGAAAACATGTCTTTCCTGTTACGTCAGAGTACGAACCCACTTATTTTTAATATATGATTAGATGCGTCTATGTTGCATGAGCTATTTACAAGCCCTTAAAGTGAGTTGTCTACGCACTTATGGTGATTTTTCTGGTGGTAAGGATATTAGGTGTACTTGCCACACGATAACTAGACATTGCTTGAAGTACAATTATCAAAGGGTAGGCGTTACCCATATAATAACCGCTCTTCAGTCTTTGAAGTGAGATCAAAGCTTTAAAAAAAATTCATCTCCCTTGTGTGCATGGATGGAACTTGTATGATTAAAGCTTTTTTGTACTTATGATGATGTTAGTGACTAAGACATTTCCCCTTCACATCAATGATGGCATGCCTTTTTGATTGTATGGCTTGTTGGTTATCTATGGTGTCAATAACATGCATAAAGGGGTAACAAATACAAATATAAAAATTTCGTATATGCATAAATAGCCTGAAAACCCAGAGATATTGCAACATCTGTTTGAGAGGGTATATTTTGCAAAACATGTTAAATAAATAAATAAATAAATAAATAAATAAATAAATATATATATATATATATATATATATATATATATATATATATATATATATATATATATATTTCACAAGGTGTTAATTGGATTTACATGCCAACATTGGAAACTCTTTCATCCTTATTTGCATTGTAAAGTGTGAAAACTACTTCTGATCCAAGGTAGGACAATACCTTGATATCTGAATGAGACACGAGTGAAAAAGGTAACAAAAGAGTGCTATTTTGGTCTCCTAGGACCTCAATGAACAAGTTATGAATGAGTGGTGAATAGTTGTGATATAACCTTTTGTAAAATTGTTATAAAGATTTAAAATTCGTTTATTTATATAACAGATGAGGAATGACCATTCATGTACCATGCATGACTATTAACGTGTAACATCCGAATTCAGGTGCGTCAGTAAACTCCACTTCCAAAATTACCCCTAGAGTTGATTTTATAACTTGTTGTGTAAAGAAATTGCAAAAGAATCATAGAAAACTACTAAATGAGCAATATTTTTCAAAGGGGGTAAAATGGTCATTTTACAAAGATTCAAGGGACAAAGTGGGAATTAAAATTGAAGGGCACACTTGAAATTATATGGTGGTGCTAAGGGTTTTTGGTAATTGGCTAAGGATAAAATAGTAATTTATGGAAAAGATTAAGGGCAAAATGGTCCAATAGGCTTATAAATTTATTTCTATTCATTTTCTCTTCCATTTTGCCGAGAACCTCCATTGTTGAGCTAAAAACTTTCCTTAACCAAAATTCATCTAAAAACCTAGCTAAACCACCTAATTTCCAGAGGCCCCAGTTATAAAAAGTGTAGATCTGTCAATTCTGGTCAGTTCTAAGGTAAGAAATTTAATTTTTAAGATATGTGAAATTTGGGAGTTTGATGGATGATTATATTTTTGGTTGATTAAGGTTGCCAAGAAGAAGAAAAGAAGGTGAATAAGCTTAAATTACCTATTTGGCAAAGAAAAGGTAAGAATTTCATACTTTACATACTTGAAGTAAATTTGAGTTAGGTTATTTAAATAACCTTTACTTATATCAGTATGTGAGGTATTAAAATTAAGGTGATTTATGCTTAAAAGGATAAAGGAATTCATTAGGATTCATGATGTAATTTTTGGCCATAAGGGTAAAAATGTCATTTTATGTGATATAGGTTAATTTTGCTTAATTATGTGCATAAAATGTGTGAAATAACCCTTATATTAAGCCTATATTGTATAATTGAAATTAATTTGAGGCATGATATATATATAAATGCATGAGAAAATAATATGATATTTGAGAAGGAATGAAAAGAATAAGGGAAAATAACAAATGCGCATATTTTATATTATGGTTATATATGCATACATGAGGAATCATAACATATGCATGATTTAGAAAAAATAAAGAAAGAGGAAAAATATTTTCTAAGTCATGCATGTTTTTACAATGACTCATATGATACAAGAAAGCAGAAAACATACTAAAAATCCTTACACGCCAGCTGTACTGTGTGGATAGCAAATAAAATAATCGGTTGTACTGTGTGGACAACAAAGAAAAATATCAGCTGTACTGTGTGGACAGCAAAAGAAAAATATCAGCTGTACTGTGTGGACAACAAAGAAAAATATTAGTTGTACTGTGTGGACAGCAAAGAAAAAAAAAATATGCGTGTAAGAGAGAATTATATTTTGTATGGTGACTGCAAGTACTATCATATGTAGTCTAAATCAATCAATGAGAATGAGAGAGAAACAAATTAGTAAATATTTTATGAAAGTCATTTGCATTAGAATTATGCATACAAGCCTATGTGGCTGATAAAGAGTTGAGAAAGATGTACGATCAGAAAATAAAAATGTCATGACACTCATACATGCATAAATCATAATGAGTGAATCATATCTGTATAGTAAGGAAATGAATAAATGTGTGAAAGAAAAGAATTATGATATGTGTTAAATGCGTGTTCTGTGTCAATTATTTTGTTGTAAATAGTTCAGACACGCTGAGTATGGAAAAGATTATAAAAGATTAATACTGGTATAAAATACTTTAAGTGTTTAGTATGATTTTCTTACTGAGCCATAGTCGCTCACTCCGTTTAATTTAATATTTTACAGGTAAAGAAATGCAGCAAAGGTTCCCGGGGAGTACTAATGAGACATGAGACTAAAGGAGGAAGGCACTATATTTTTATTAATATATATATGTTTTGATGTATATGTGAATATATGTCTATATATATATATATATATATATATATATATATATATACTTGATGTAGATATTGGTGGATATGTATATATATATACAGCTAGTTATGAAAATTGATTATAAAGTTTCTGTGGGTGAAAATTTTTATGATGGTTATTATTATGTACTTATTTTACTAATTGTGATTAAGTTGATAAAAATCCAGTCGATTGGTAGGACTGGTTTGTGTGAATTATAAATTGGGAGTGTTACAGGGCATAATGAAAAAGAGAAAAATATTCCCCGGGCCCTCTAAAATAGGGGAACTCATGCCGTTTTTCTGTAACACACCCAATGGTTAGGAGAGGTTACATTTTTGGTATTAGAGCGCGATTTTGGGCGCTTAAAGGAAGATATAATATAATGTGTGGTACTATAATACAATATATCTATGGTTTTGCATTCTAATATTGCACAGGTGCCCCTCATGTCTCATAAATCAGCTCCCGAGAATCAACTACAGTAAGTTATTTTCTTTACCTGTATTCAAATAATAGAATATTATGTAATTACACTTATGCAGTTATTAGATGATGAGTACCACAAGACGAGGACGAGGACGGGGTCGTGGAAGGGGTATTCAGAAAGAGACGGGAGAACCGTCTAACCCTGCCCCGTCAGTTGGTTCAGGATTTGGGCTAGCAGAAATAAGAGATATAGTCCGTCAGGTGTTGACTGAAAGTCAAGATAGACCCACACCTGAAAATATAGCCAGAGATGCCATCCGAGATGAGATTAGAAGTGAGATTCGTGAGAAAGTCATAGAAGAAATCAGAAATGAAATGAGGAATGAAGGAAGAGGAGAAATTAGAGCTTAAAGGCGACTTGAGCCTATTTATTCCTTACCTAATCAACATACCCCTCCTGAATTTAAAGGTACTAAAGATCCTTTAGTGGCTGATGAATGGATCAAGCAAGTGGAAAGTACTATGGATTTATTTTCTATGACTAATAGAGAAAAAGTTCGGTATGCCAGTTTCTTGATGAGGGGAGAGGCCCGTGTATGGTGGGACCTAGTTAAAGAAACCAGAAATGTAGATCTGATGACCTGGCAAGACTTTAGAAGGGTATTTGAGGCCCAATACAGAACAGCTGATGTGGTAGCAGTCAAAGTTCAAGAGTTCATTTCTTTACAGCAGGGAGAGGGTTCAGTAAAGGATTACTCTACCCGTTTTGATGTCTTAGCCAGTTTTGCTCCAGGTATGGTGAGTACACCTAGTCTCCGGTTGGACAGATTTCTTCAGGGCCTTAGACCGGAGATAGCCTTGCATGTGTTAGCTGGACCACAACCTCCTCAAACTTATGAAGAGGCATTGGAGAGAGCATTGAGGTTGGAGGTATATGTTAATAAGCTACCCAGGAATGCACCTTCTATGTCAACACCTCTATCATTGACAGTACCCCAAACAGTGATGCCAAGTCAGTCAGCTTTACCTGCTTCATTGACTATTTCTGTACCAGTTACAACATCAGGGGGTAGTTCAATTGGCTCCAGTTTCAGAAACAATAGAGGAAAAAGAAAATTCCAGTCAAAAGCAAGTAGAAAAGGCTGGAAGAGTGACAAAAGGCCTAGAAAAGAAAATATTCCCCAATGTCAGATTTGTGAGAGACGTCATAGTGGGGAATGTTGGTACCAGCAGAAACAGGTGATTTGTTATAGATGCCGACAGCCAGGGCATATAGCAAAGGATTGCCCAAGTACCGAAGTGCCAGTTCAGATACAGCCACAACAAAGCCTAATTCCACCAGTGCAACCAGGGAGAGGTACTAATGCACGGGTTTATACAGCTACCCATAGTCAGGCGGAGGCTAGTCCATCTGCAGTTACTGGTTAGCTCTTTTTCCACTCGATTTCTTTATATGCATTGATTGATTCAGGAGCTACACACTCCTTTATTGCACCAGGGGTTATTGAAAAGGTAGGTTTAGTGCCTGTTAGATCTACCCATTCCATTAGAATTGAGATGCCAGATGGTGGGAGTGTGATTACTGATAAGATGTTAAAAGACTAGAGGGTAGTGATATATGGGAGAGAGTTAAAGGTGGACTTGATTGTCTTTGATATGCCCGATTTTGATGTTATTTTAGGCATGGATTTCTTAGAAAGATATAGAGTCGAGATTGACTGTAGAAAGAAAAAGGCTCGATTCCAACTCGATAATGGGGATTACTTTAATTTCGGAGAGGGCCATCATCCTAGTATGATGATCAGTAATGTAAAAGCACAAAAATTATTGAAAAAGGGATGTACGGGATATTTAGCTCATGTGGTACATGAGCATGATGTTCAAAGATTGGGTGTTCAAGATGTCTTAATAGTACAAGATTTCCCAGATGTCTTTCCTGATGAGCTACCAGGTTTACCTCCAGAGAGAGAGTTGGAGTTTAGTATCGAGTTAGAACCTGGCTCAGCCCCAATTTCAAAAGCCCCTTACCGAATGGCTCTAACTGAATTACAAGAATTAAAGAAGCAGTTGCAAGAACTTTTAGATAAGGGTTTTAATAGACCTAGCCACTCTCCTTGGGGAGCACCCGTACTATTTGTCAAAAAGAAAGATAGGTCGCTCCGTATGTGCATAGATTACAAAGAGTTGAATAAATTGACAGTGAAGAATAAATACCCGTTGCCTCGAATTGATGATTTATTTGATCAATTGAAAGGAGCTTCTGTGTTCTCCAAAATTGATTTGAGATCGGGTTATCACCAGGTGAGGATTGCAAAGCAAGATATTCCAAAGACAGTTTTTCGGACTCGCTACGGGCACTACGAGTTTGTGGTAATGCCCTTTGGATTGACTAATGCTCCAGTAATCTTTATGGATTTAATGAATCGAGTATTTCATAATTGCCTTGACAAATTCCTGGTGGTATTTATTGATGATATCTTAATATACTCCAGATCAGAAGAAGAACATGCCGAACACTTGAGATTTGTGCTACAAAGATTGAGAGAAAAAAAATTGTATGCCAAATTCTCTAAGTGTGAATTCTGGTTGGATCGAGTAGTATTTTTGGGACATGTGGTTACTAAGGAAGGTGTAGCTGTGGACCCCAGTAAAGTAGAAACAATACTTGAATGGGTGAGGCCGAAGACTGTGAAAGAGATTAGAAGCTTTTTAGGGCTAGCCGGCTATTACAGAAGATTTGTTCAAGGTTTTGCCCGATTAGCCAAGCCACTTACAGCTCTTACCAGACAAGGAACTCCTTTTCTATGGACTGAAGCTTGTGAGAAAAGTTTCCAAGAGCTAAAAAGACGGTTGACTACAACTCCTATTTTAGTATTACCAGAGGAAGGTGTAGATTATGATATTTATTGTGATGCCTCGCATAATGGCTTGGGAGCCGTGCTGATGTAAAAGGGTAAGGTGATAGCGTATGCCTCTCGGCAGTTAAAAGATTATGAAACACGCTACCCTACCCATGATTTAGAGTTAGCAGCAGTGGTTTTTGCTTTAAAAATTTGGAGGCATTATTTATATGGAATTAAATGTAATATCTACACTGACCATAAAAGTCTAAAATATTTCTTCACTCAAAAAGACTTGAATATGAGACAAAGAAGATGGTTGGAGCTAGTCAAAGATTATGAATGTGATATTAAATATCAGCCGGGTAAAGCAAATGTGGTAGCCGATGCTTTGAGTAGAAAGATTGCCATAGCTCACCTCACCATTAAGATAGAGTTACAGAAAGAGTTTTAGAGGGAACAGATTGAGATAATAAGAAGTCAAGTGGCCAGATTGGAAATTCAACCTAATCTCTTCAATGAAATAAAAGAGAAGCAAGTAGAAGATTTGTGGTGCCAGAAAATAAGTCAACAGATAAGTGAAGGGAAAGTAACTGAGTTTCAAATGATAGATGGAGTGCTCAAGTTCAGAAACAGGGTATGTATTCCCCAAGATATGGAATTGAGAAAGAAAATCTTGAGTGAAGCACATGATACACTTTACACTGCCCACCCTGGGGGAGTAAAGATGTACCAAGATTTAAAGAAAACTTATTGGTGGATAGGTATGAAGAAAGATATTGGTGACTATGTAGCTAAGTGCTTGGTATGTCAACAGGTCAAGGCCGAGCATCAGAGACCTTCGGGTTTACTTCACCCACTTAGTGTTCCTGAATGGAAGTGGGAAGATATTTCGATGGATTTCATCATTGGCCTACCTCGAGTACAAAAAGGCTATAATGCATTATGGGTGATTGTAGATAGATTGACTAAATCGGCCCATTTTATTCCAGTGAAAGATAGTTTTGCTTCAGATCAACTGGCCCAGATTTATATACGGGAGATTGTGAGATTACATGGTGTACCCAAAACTATTGTGTCGGATAGAGACCCCAAATTTGTTTCAACTTTTTGGGGTAGCTTACAAAGAGCATTGGGTACTAGGCTGGCATTTAGCACAGTATATCATCCTCAAACAGATGGCCAAACAAAAAGGGTGAATCAAATACTAGAGGATATGTTGAGGGCCTGTTGTTTAGATTATAAAATGACCTGGCATGAAATGATTCCATTGATCGAATTTGCATATAATAATAGTTACCAGTCCACCATTAAAATGGCCCCATATGAGGCTCTTTATGGAAGAAAGTGTAGATCCTCATTACATTGGGATGATATAGGAGAGCGAGATGATTTGAGTCAAGTTCTTGGGCCTGAGTTAACCCAAAGGATGGTGGAAGATATAAAGACTATCAAGACTAGATTGAAGCAAGCTCAGGACAGACAAAAGAGCTATGCAGATTTGAAAAGGAAAGAAGTAGAGTTTCAACCGGGTGATAAAGGTTTTGTGAAAATAGCCCCTTACAAGCATGTGATGAGATTTGGAAGAAAAGGGAAACTTGCTCCACGATTTATTGGCCCATTTGAAATTTTAGAAAGAGTGGGCAAGGTGGCTTATAGACTTGCACTTCCACCTAGTATGGATCGAGTTCATAATGTATTTCATATTTCTTTATTGAGAAAGTACATTAGCGATCCTGCACATGTCTTGAAATCAGATGATGTGGAATTAAAAGAAGATTTAGCTTATGAGGAGCAACCGGTGCAGATACTAGGCAGAAAAATAAAAGAGCTCCGAAATAAGATAATTCCATTAGTGAAAGTATTATGGAAGAATCATAAGGTGGAAGAAGCCACATGGGAGGTTGAGCAACAAATGAGAGAGAGATTTCCCAACTTATTTGTTTAAATTTCGAGGACGAAATTCTTTTAAGGGGGGAAGAAATGTAACATCCGAATTCAGGTGTGTCAGTAAACTCCACTTCCAAAATTACCCCTAGAGTTGATTTTATAACTTGTTGTGTAAAGAAATTGCAAAAGAATCATAGAAAACTACTAAATGAGCAATATTTTTCAAAGGGGGTAAAATAGTCATTTTACAAAGATTCAAGGGACAAAGTGGGAATTAAAATTGAAGGGCACACTTGAAATTATATGGTGGTGCTAAGGGTTTTTGGTAATTGGCTAAGGATAAAATAGTAATTTATGGAAAAGATTAAGGGCAAAATGGTCCAATAGGCTTATAAATTTATTTCTATTCATTTTCTCTTCCATTTTGCCGAGAACCTCCATTGTTGAGCTAAAAACTTTCCTTAACCAAAATTCGTCTAAAAACCTAGCTAAACCACCTAATTTCCAGAGGCCCTAGTTATAAAAAGTGTAGATCTGTCAATTCTGGTCAGTTCTAAGGTAAGAAATTTAATTTTTAAGATATGTGAAATTTGGGAGTTTGATGGATGATTATATTTTTGGTTGATTAAGGTTGCCAAGAAGAAGAAAAGAAGGTGAATAAGCTTAAATTACCTATTTGGCAAAGAAAAGGTAAGAATTTCATACTTTACATACTTGAAGTAAATTTGAGTTAGATTATTTAAATAACCTTTACTTATATCAATATGTGAGGTATTAAAATTAAGGTGATTTATGCTTAAAAGGATAAAGGAATTCATTAGGATTCATGATGTAATTTTTGGCCATAAGGGTAAAAATGTCATTTTATGTGATATAGGTTAATTTTGCTTAATTATGTGCATAAAATGTGTGAAATAACCCTTATATTAAGCCTATATTGTATAATTGAAATTAATTTGAGGCATAATATATATATAAATGCATGAGAAAATAATATGATATTTGAGAAGGAATGAAAAGAATAAGGGAAAATAACAAATGCGCATATTTCATATTATGGTTATATATGCATACATGAGGAATCATAACATATGCATGATTTAGAAAAAATAAAGAAAGAGGAAAAATATTTTCTAAGTCATGCATGTTTTTACAATGACTCATATGATACAGGAAAGCAGAAAACATACTAAAAATCCTTACACGCCAGCTGTACTGTGTGGACAGCAAATAAATAATCGGTTGTACTGTGTGGACAACCAGCTGTACTGTGTGGACAGCAAATAAAATAATCGGTTGTACTGTGTGGACAACCAGCTGTACTGTGTGGACAGTAAAGAAAAATATCAGCTGTACTGTGTGGACAACAAAAGAAAAATATCAGCTGTACTGTGTGGACAGCAAAGAAAAAAAAATATGCGTGTAAGAGAGAATTATATTTTGTATGGTGACTGCAAGTACTATCATATGTAGTCTAAATCAATCAATGAGAATGAGAGAGAAACAAATTAGTAAATATTTTATGAAAGTCATTTGCATTAGAATTATGCATACAAGCCTATGTGGCTGATAAAGAGTTGAGAAAGATGTACGATCAGAAAATAAAAATGTCATGACACTCATACATGCATAAATCATAATGAGTGAATCATATCTGTATAGTAAGGAAATGAATAAATGTGTGAAAGAAAAGAATTATGATATGTGTTAAATGCGTGTTCTGTGTCAATTATTTTGTTGTAAATAGTTCAGACACGCTGAGTATGAAAAAGATTATAAAAGATTAATACTGGTATAAAATACTTTAAGTGTTTAGTATGATTTTCTTACTGAGCCATAGTCGCTCACTCCGTTTAATTTAATATTTTACAGGTAAAGAAATGCAGCAAAGGTTCCCGGGGAGTACTAATGAGACATGAGACTAAGGGAGGAAGGCACTATATTTTTATTAATATATATATGTTTTGATGTATATGTGAATATATGCCTATATATATATATATATATATATATATATATATATATATATATATATATATATATATATATATATATATATATATACTTGATGTAGATATTGGTGGATATGTATATATATATACAGCTAGTTATGAAAATTGATTATAAAGTTTCTGTGGGTGAAAATTTTTATGATGGTTATTATTATGTACTTATTTTACTAATTGTGATTAAGTTGATAAAAATCCAGTCGATTGGTAGGACTGGTTTGTGTGAATTATAAATTGGGAGTGTTACAGGGCATAATGAAAAAGAGAAAAATATTCCCCGGGCCCTCTAAAATAGGGGAACTCATGTCGTTTTTCTGTAACACACCCAATGGTTAGGAGAGGTTACATAACGTGTTTTAAAAGTTTTCGTATGTAAATTTTTAGACCATTTATCAATAAGATAAAATGTTATATTATGTATTTTATTAATAGTAGGTTGGAGTAATTTGGTGAAAAAAAATTAAAACAATAAAAACACTTTAAAGAGTGAAAACAATAGATAATTTTGGGTTAAATTAGGTCAGATCGAGTCAACTTAAATATTAAAAAGTTGGTCAGGGTTAAAAAATTTTAAAACAATTTTAATTCAGATCGAGTTAAAGTTGAAGATTTCTGACATGAAACTTAAACTGACATAATATGAACATCATCGAATGACACAAATTGCTAGGTCTACATGTCTATTCATTTGTACCTTATCATCTTGCCTAAAATTTGTGATTATTTGGATTTTTAAATACATGATAAGGTCATCATATAAGGTCAACTTAGGATAACAATTGCCCTTTTATGTACCATGCATAACCATTTGTATGATATGACAATGTAACACCCCTCTCCAGATATAACCTAAAGAGATATGTATAACTTACTTTTTTAATTAAAATGATAGAATTAAATGCATGATATTTAAAACTCATATGAAACGTGCAAAAGGTGTATTGAATAAATAGTTAAATGCATAAATATTCTTCGTTATTACAACCTAAATATTTGAAGCCAAATTATAAAGTCCATAAAGTGCATGAATGAAAATAAATACATAAAATCAAAAAATGATAATTTTGCCCCTTGCTTTATGCAACTGTTTGCTGGACAACTGGCTTCCCTTCCCACACACCCCACTACTCACATTTACTTGCAAAACCACAAAAAAGAACACGTGAATAAAAACACTGAGTAAGTCAGTGACCTTTTGGTACTTCACATAATCATATAATTGGAAAAGTAAACATGGTGTTCCACTTGTACATTTTGATATGGTCACAACTCAACACCCTCGTGTCCTAAGATAGACCACCCACAAAGTTTACAAGGGTTTAAGTTGATCTTGATATATTTGATGTCTTGATGAAAACATATGATACATTATGTGTCTATTAACTGTTATGCTTTACGCACATGCCATATGACCTATTGAGCTAGCTAACTGTGACACTCTGGTCATATAGGGAATTTGGTTGTAGTTTGTTCCTAACTACATACGCTAGCTATGAGACTACTATTTGAAAACCATCCTCGGATAGGTCTTACCACGATATATATGTGATACATCCTGTTGACCACGTGAATAACTAACTGAAAAGGCCATATCCTTTACCACGCATATCTAAACTGAATTAAATTGTGTGACTAATGTGCCTTAACGTTGAGTGCATGAGGTATCTCATATGTGTCATGTTGCACAACTATAGCAACATCCAATTTAGTTGGGACTCTTATCTTATCTTGAATTAAAATTTTGTTAACAATGCACAATTGTGTATATCAACTTACACAAACATGCATCCCTCTAGAAAATTATCCTTAACTTAAAATGTAAGAAAACTAAAATGCCCTTAGGCTTACCTGTGAGTGTTACAATCCTCCTTTCTTAAACAAATGTCATCCCTGAAATTCACTTAAAAAGTTGTGAGAATCTTTGTCTCATAGCCTGCTTGACCTCTCATGTGGCCTCCTTAATTAGATGATTCCTCCATAACACATTGACTAAGGGAATCTGTTTACATTTGAGCTCGTTAACCAATTTGTCTAAAATCTAAACTAGGTGTTCATTATATGCCAAATTATCCTTGAGTTTGACATTCTCAAATTTGAGCATGTAGGTTTAGTCACTGATATATTGTCGTAACAATGACACATAAAACACGTTATGAATGTAATCCATGATAGCTAATAACATAAGCTGGTAGGCTTCTTTACCTATTTGTTCTAATACCTCAATTGATCCCAAAAACCTTGACACTAGCTTGTCATTCTTATCGAACCTTATGACATGCTTGTAAGGGGCTATTTTGACAAATACTTTATCACCTACCTCAAACTCAAGATCTTGCCTCCTCTGGTCTATATAACTCTTTTGATGGCCTTAAGCTTGTCTCATCCTTTCCCTTATATGTCTGACATCCTTTAAGTCATGTTTGGTCCTAGTGTCTGAGTTAGGGTATCTCTCTTGCCTATCTCATTTTACTATAGCATTGATCTGTGCTTTCTATTAAATAAATCCTCATACGAAGCCATCTTAATAGTTGTTTGATAATTGTTGTTATATGCAAAGTTTATTAATGGTAACACCTCTATCCAACCTGCTACTTTGTCTAGGTAACATGCTTTCAATATATCCTCGATCACTTAATTGACTTTCTCTGTTTGACTATCTGTCTAGGGATGCCAAGCTATACTAAAAGCTAATTTTGTGCCTAAGAATCTCTTTATACTTTGTCAAGACACTAAGACGAATCTGGTGTCTTGATTTTATACTATCATCCTCGGTATTCCATGAAGCTTGACTATCTCTTTGACATATATCTGACCTAGCTAATTTGTACTTATTATGTTTTTAATTGTAATGAAATATGCCAACTTGGTCAACTAGTCAATTATGACCCATAAAATATTGTATCCTCCTTTGACCCTCAACAAACCAACCATTAAGTGCATCAAGATATGCTTCTATTTTCATTTTGGAATACTAGGTAGTTAGTCATAAAATCTGTTGCATCTTTCTTCATTTTTAACCACCAAAATAATCTTCTTAAATTCTAATACATCTTTACACTCTTAGGGTAGACAATATAAAGGAAACTATACACCTCAGTAAGGATCTTATCCCTAAAACTTAGGATGTCCTTTACAACACTGAAATTTGTCTTGGTACTCTTGATGACTTTTTGTCTCATTTAAACACACCATTCATCTAATAATTAAGCCTTATAAATCTTATCCAAAAGGGTTGACTAAATCTATAAACTTGTTAATTGCCCTATGATCACCTCAATCTATTCTCTCATTAACTGCTACTGAAACTCTCGATGAATTGTAATTTGAGATAAAACTATTTTCCTATTCAAGGCATCTGCTATTATATCGGTCTTACCTGGGTGGTATATAATCTTGCACTAATGATCCTTTATTAACCCTAACCATTGCCTTTACGTCATGTTAAACTCTTTTTGGGCAAAGAAATATTTGGGACATTTATGATTCATATAGATATTGCTTTTAACCCCATACAAATAATGTCACCAAATCTTTAATATAAACATGACGACTACTAATTCAAGGTCATGTGTCCGGTACTAAGCCTCATAATCATTTAATTAGTGAGAGATATATGCTATAACTTTACCTCATTGTATCAACATTGTTCCTAATCCTTGATGTGATGAATATGTAAAAAGGTTATACCCTTGGCCTTTTATTGGTAAAGCTTAGATAGAAGTCGATGTCAACCTCCTTTTTAATTCCTAAAAACTTTGCTTACAAGTATCATACCACTTGAAAGGAATATCTCTACAAGTTAACTATGTGAACGGTCAGACTAACTTTGCAAAACCTTTGGTAGACCACCTGTAGTAGCCTACCAACCTAAGAAAACTCCTCATCTCTTTAGCTGTCTTAAACCTTTGTCATTCTAATACAACCTCTATTTTGCTAGCGTCAACTGAGATACTATTTGCTAAGACCATATGTTTAAGGAAAACCACTATGTCTAACTAGGACTTTCATTTAGAAAACCTCAGATATTACATATGCTCCTCTTAAGTTTTAGAGTATAGTAAGATATCATCTATGAACACCACTATGAACTTGTCTAGACAATCCTAGAATTCTTTGTTTATAAGGTTCATAAACACTACTAGGGTATTGGTCAACCTGAAGGGTATAACCACAAACTCATCAACTTGGACCTAGAGATATCCTAGCCTTAAATCAATCTTAGAAAATATTGATGCATCCTTGAGTTGATCAAATAAATCATTTATCCTTAGGAGTCAATATTACTTTGTTCAACTCTCGATAGTTGATATATATCCTAATCGATCCATATTTTTTTTTGATAAAAAGTATCACTACACCTTATGACTTGTAATACCTCTCTCTAGATATATACCCTTATTTGAAATAAGTATCCAAAAAGATATGCTAACTTGAGACTTTCTCACATAGAGTCAAAGTAAATATAATAAACGTGCATGACAAATAATTCACTCCCATGGTCCCAAAAAGTGTAATAATTTACATTAATAATGATATCGATCTTAGTGTGTGCAATCCAAAGTCATAAAATAAAGTACACAAATATCACAAATAGATTCAAATACATCAATATGGTCCAACATACAAAATGACCTAAACGCCCCTGACTTGAGTTAAACCTCTAGTTTCCTATTGTCGCCTTATTACTCCATAATCCTACTTGCAAAACTATAAAAGAAAATGATCAGTAAAACACACTCAGTAAGTAGGTGACCTCACGTCACCTAATAATGAATACATATCACAATTAACCCTGATCTCATGGTGTTACAAATGTTTTTCTAGCATCCTAGTTTCCCATTTAAATTATCTCAACATCCAGCACTTAATCCTTTATGATAGTGTTATCTTGGGTGACTAAGGTCAAACAACATATATTGACCTCTCGGATGTTTAGTAAAAGCTTAAGACAACTCAAATATTAATCATAAAATGCACCAAATGCATATGTCAATCGCGTTTTGGGCTATGGATACCATATCATAAAAGCAATAAGACCCCGAGCTTCCTTTACTATCAAACGTGCATCCCAAATGCTAAGATGCTCAACGTCAGTGTGTGCACGAGCATCCCAAATTCTAAGGTGCCTTGTACTAATGCAAAATCTTCCAAAGGTATCAAAGTCATATAAACTAAGGTTGATACTTTCATAACGATATTGCACAAAGCTCAGTGGCTCAATCACATTACACATAGCATAGTGATACATCATTCTGCACATAACTTAGTGATAAGTCACAATATCATAGTATATCGTTTCTAGCTTTTAACTCAAAACCACTCTAGTTAGGGTCTATGTCATCATCCACACATCGAGCACACCCAATCCATCTCTCATGCCATTTTCGATATAATTTGACATACTTTTTCATTTTCCTTATCAAATTGCCTTTGTTAGGGCTTTATATCATATTTCCTCATAATTCTTTTTTATAGGGGTAAACTAGTCATTTCTAAACTCCATATACTCATATAAGATCTTTATATACTCTATCAATTCCATGTATCTTTATTCCTAAGTTTTCTCAATCAAAAGGCTCTTTCCACAATATAACTTATTAAACACAATCAATCGCAAGCAAATCCAAAAAACTAAAAATAACCTTGAATGAATTTACAAGTATTACATGGTAAGTGACTTGCTATGATGAAACCATTGTCTAACAATTCTTGCAATTGTTTCTTTTAAATCCTGTAGTTTAGTTGGGGTCATTTTATATGATACCTTGGATATTGGTGTTATGCGTAAGGATAGTTCTATGTTAAACTTTAACTCATTTTCTTGTGTTAACCCTAGAAGACTATCAAGGAATACATCTGGAAACTCTTATACCACTAGAGTATCTCTCACACTTGAGACTGTCTCATATGTCCTATTTACTATGTGTGCTAAGAATGCAGTGTATCTCTTACTCAGTATCTTTCTAACCTTAACACTGTTGATCATCATACTGAGAATTCGACCCTCCCAAAATATGAAGTCGTTGCCATTATATAATTTGAATCATATCTTATTTTTTCTTCTGTTAATCTCTACCCCATATCGACTTAAAAAGTTTATACCAACTATCACATAAAAATCTGACATATCCATCACTATTAGATATATGACCAACTCTCAACCTCCTAGAGAAATTATCTCTCCAATCAACATATGACAGTTATAGACCTTATCCCTATTAAGCATCTTTATATTTATATATAGGACTAGTGTAGACTCTAGTCATATCCTATATATTATGCCACTAGCAATGAAACGATGTGTAACATTGGAGTTGATTAACAGGAATGAAAGATTAACTGACTCGTCACTACTATTGAGTTAGCCTCTACTTAAGTTTAAGTAGTTGAATATACCTGGGTTTGTCTTTCCCCATCAGTTTGATTTATAGGGGTTAGTGCTGCTATTGTTATGTATTCCCTAAGGAAGTGGTTAGCCTACTTATACTTATAGCATACCTTCTGACCTGCTAGACATTTATCGACATGTTTTCACCCATATCTATGACAAATATAGGGATTTTTGCACCTCGGTTTATTTTTTCTCTTTTGTTTCTTCCCTTTTTAGTTCTTCTTATTATTTCTAAACTGGAAAAATCTCTTACCTTTGAAGTCCCTGTTACCACTATCTTAGTTGCCACTTGCTACCACCTGATATTGTTTCTGGGTTGGGGCTATTGGCATAGGCTAGTTTAGTACCCCTCTTTTTTTAGTCATCCTCTCTCTCATGGTCTTTGACCTCAATGTTCTACTAAGGGCCTTTGAATAAGACTTAGGGGCATGATATCCCATTATAACATCCTTTGAATGTTCGATCTTAGTCCCTAAAAAAGATCTCCATCTACCCATGTTTGTGCTCGTTACTTCTAGGGTGTACTTAGCTAGGGCATTTAACTTTTTGGAATACTCTTTGGCATACATGTTACCCTGCCTCAGGTTGATGAACTCTTGGGCCTTCAATATAGGATGTCTATTGGTACTTTCTCTCGAAAGCCCATCTAAAGTCAGCCCAACTCATCTTGGAAACTTGATAGGTCCTACATAGTGTCTACCAACATACCTTATCATCTTTTTTCAAGAGGAGATTGACATATTAGATTTTCTCTACATCAGTCATGGTATATAGTGCCATGATGTCCTTTACTATTTCCCGCCACTTCTTAGCTTGTACTCTTCTTGGAATTGAATTGCTTTAGAAATTGGAAGGTTAGTATTTAACTGTTTGACTGTAGGTATGGTGAATTTGTCATTTGCTACTATCTGTAATTTTTACTCTTGGTACCTCTCTGTTTACTTTATCTGTTAGGTGATATCTTAATAACTAGAGCTACTTTGGCATTAGTAGGGCTGACACTAGGTACCCAACACTCTCGAATGTTTATTTGTTCTATTAGAGAATGTTCTTTACTATTTGTCTAATAGTTGTATTGTCTATTGTTAGCACTACTGACACATCGACGACCTATCTTTAAGCTTTAACTTAGCTCCTCTTGTGATTAGGAACTTCTGGAACATCTTTGATTAACCTTATGGATCTCTTTATCTTGAAATAAAATCATAGCTTAAGTAAACATACCACTTATCTTAATCCAGGTTTAAAATACTTACAGTGGTAGACGTGTAAAGGTAACCATCATTGCATAGAGCTTACTTTCCTTACCTAACTCTATTATAAACTTTCAGGAATACAAATACTTAACACTTTTTTGGGCTCCAAAATCATACTCTGATACCATAAATGTAACACATTTTTTTTTAGATATATACCCTTACACAAAATATAATTTGGTAATAAGTCACTTTGCACATAACTTAGTGACAAGAGTAAGATAATACATCTTTTTAGTTTTTGACTCGAAATCACTTTGGTCTAGGTTAGTGTCATAGTTCATATAATTAGGTATGCCCATATTAACTTCCATCACATACAACCTTCATTAAGGTTGTATCATTTGTCTATCTCATTTCATCCTTCTTAGGGGTAAAATAGTTATTATTATAGTCCAATGTAAGCACCTCCATCTTTATACATATTTAATTCCATTTTCCATAATTGTGCATAGATGTATATCCTACACAAACGGGGGTGTATTACTCAATCCACATAACCATGCGACCTAAGCATATGGGTTCGTATCTTTGGGGTAAGGCATACAGTCATGTGTTTTATAACGGATGGGTATATGTCTATTACCAATTCCACACTCTCATGGCTTTACCCTAACATGGAGAGAAGTTTTCTCCAAAAGCAAATGAACGTGTGTCACAAACGTATGAATGTGTATTGCTGAATTTCCAAAATTATGAATTATGTTTTCTAATCTATCTAACATCATGTATAGCATCAAAATCCATCGATATACCAATACTAATCTCATGTTGAATGACTTTACCACCATATACATGAAAACAACAACTCAATACATCCAAATCACAAAATAACATGCTTATTTACCTCACTAATAATCATTAACACAATCGTCTTTCTCTAAAATGTATAATATGCCAATCACTTTTATTGAATCCGTTACATGCTATTACTAAAATGTTCTACAACCATTACAGATCATAAATAACCCTTGCAAACATTTCATCTATAACACCATATGTGAACACAACCATACACATGAATCATATAAGCTTTCATCAAATCATTTCAATTAATCATTGAGTTTATCTTTTCAATCCATTAACATATCCACAAATAAATCCATAATCACAGATTAAACATAGAATTCATGAAACTTGGTTATAGGGTTGCCTACTTACCTTTCCTCTAGTGAAATGCTTGTCTTCACATAGGTTAGATTGATCCCTAAATACTTTCTCTTGTATCTAAGGCTTCCCAAGGCTTAAAATCCCTCTTAACTCTTTGAGTATTTTCTTTGAGAATGATGATTAACCTTAGCTAAATGCATTTGAGATCCTTTTACCTTTTTTAACTGAAATGCATGATACACGAGCGTGTACTGTTTACACATAAGTGTGTATGTCGTTACCCATGAATGACATTTTTTGAAACTGTGAAACTGCTCCTTATCCAAAATTCAAACGCGCTGACCATGTACTGACATCATGCACAGATATGTATCTACTCATACATGGGTGTGTATGTCATTTATACTTCACCAATTATCAAACATCAAACAAGAGAATACTATTTTGCCCTTGTTAACACATATAAAAGAGTATGGCCTTCCCACATGATAGTGCAACTCCAAATTCATAAACATACTATTATTTAAAAATAATTAATCACAAATACAACTAAAAGACAAAGGTAACCTTGAATGAATTTGTGAGTATTACATCTAGCTAACTATGATACCTGAGTCATATAAGGAATCTGATCATAATCCCTTCTTTATCACATACGCTAGCTACAAGACTACTATATGAAAACCATCCTCAGATGACCTTTACAATAAGTACGTATGAGATACAACCCACTAACCATGTGATGAACTAATTGAAAAGATCACACCCCTTACCATGCATACTTGAATTAAATTAAACTGTGTGGCTAATGCACTTTGGCACCAAGTGTAGATGTATCTTATGGGTATTTATCTCTCATATTCCCCTATTGCTTTCACATATATTGCTACCTATGTACACAATTGTTGGCTATCTAAATGTATACCACTTGCCTTAACTTTCTTGATTTTCAATCCAGATTTGACTCGATCAGGGTCGGTGCCATCTTTCACATAGTCAGACACCTTTTTTATCTCTAACTATTATATCTTATCTTACTAAGGTCTTTTTTACTCTTTTTTTCCTTCTTCCCCATTCTTACATTTAGCTTATGGAGTAAAATGGTCTTTTCTGGTCCTTTATACTTACATAGGTGTGTACCAAAGTTACACTCCCATGTTCCTCTATTGAAACATGTCATCTACTTTTGGAAAGTCACACACGGTTTTGTCTCTTATATCACATAGTCGTGTATGCCTTTCCACAAGTGACTTACCAAAAAAACAGAGTTTCCTATTTAATAAAAGGAATACATCGACATTTGGGTTACCTTACATGGTTATGTATCACAATTTGCACATCACCACCTACAGGTTTTACATATTTCAACTAACTTCTAGCCATCCAAAAGCATACATAGGTATAGAAATATGGTTATAAACACCTTAAATCAATTTATCATCAGAGTAAAAACATACATACATACTCAATAAAACAAATTAAGATTATCATTCTCATCAAACATAGCTTTAACCTATCTCATATGGTCTCTAAATTCATACATCAATTTTAACTGGTTTTATACACAAATCATTATCAATCAATCCTTTTGATTCTCAATATAAAAATTTATAAACAATAAATCTCATTTAGAGTGCATGAACTCATCATAAACTGAATACTAGGTAGTCAAGGAAACACCATTTGTCTTTTGATGTACATGCGGTTCTTTGCATGGCTAAAGGAAACTCTGGCGGTCGATGACTTTCTCCAACAACCAAAAACCTTTCCTCTCTCTCCACTTTCTTTTGGTGTGCTGCTGGATGTGAAAGAATAACAAAAATTAGGTTAATGTTTTTTTTTATTTTGCTTTCTGACCATGAGACATAGACATGTAGGCACTATACATGAGCATATGTCGTGTTGTCCAACTATGACAATATCCAATTTTGTCATGATTCTTTATCTTTTCTTGAATTCAAATTTTACTAATGATGCACGATTGTGTATACCAATATACACGAGCATGCATCCCTTTGAAAAATCAACCTTAATTAAAATGTAAGGGAAAAGACTAAAATACCCTTATACCTACTTATAGTTATTATTGGTGTGCTGTCGTAGGTAACCAAAATTAAAACTTATTCTTCTAAAAATATATAATGTGATAGTGCAAGTAAAGGATTGTCCCATGAAGAGTGTCTAATCTAATTTCTATGCTAACGTGAATAAGATTAAGGAGAAGAGGTTTGTTTATAACGAAATAAAAGTAAAGAAACAACTAAGAAGCAAATTAAATTAATTATCAAAATTAATGAGAAAACACACCTTGGTCCAAGTCAACATCCATCATCAGAACCTCAACAACTGATCATTGATGTACGAATAGATTTATTCATACTTTCAATATTCACCGTTGGAATTACTTTCCTATCTCTCCTTAGTCATAGTTAATTAGAAACAAGTGATCTAATTAACCTTAACTATCAAACAACCTAAGTCAAGCACTATAGATTTAATTTAACAGCAACATTAAAAATTAGAGAGATCAATGAAGCTAAACAACACAAGCACAAGCGATTGTATTTAATTTAGTCGAACGTTCTTCTTAAGATTTAATAATCGCTAACGTAATAAATCATTAACCTTTAGTTGTTTCATAGATTAGAAAGATCAAACAATTACGGATTTGATATCTAATCTAGTAGTAGGTTATAATGAATAATTAACTAGTAGACCTCCTAGCAATCAAACAAAATAACCATTAAAATAAATCAAACACAGAAGAACAATCGATACTCAAAGCATAAATTGAACAATAAAACTAATTGAATCTCACAGTTTATGAATTCTGAGGTTTCAGTTTCCTTTGACCAAGCCAAATAAATCAGCCACGCAGGGCCATGGAAGAGCATGCATAGAAGAGAAGAGAAAAACAAAAAAAAAAAGTTGTTGTTCTGTCCCTCCTGTCTCTTTGCGTTTTTCTTTTTAATATGCAGATTTTCAGCCCTCTCCAAGCTCTCCTACAGGTAATTAGAGTCTTCTAATAATAGGATATTCCCATTAATTATAGGAAATAAAAAAAATAAAATAAAAGTCCTAATTTAAATAGGAAAGAAAAATATAACAACTGTGAAAGTCGTCCACAACCTGGAGACTTCTAAAAAAAAATATCAGGCGTTTGATCTGCCACTAAAATCATAGAACAAGAAACATTCCAGTGTAGGTATAGCCACTTCAAGCCCGATTCGACCCTGATTCGATCAGTGCTAGACAAAGCCTAAAAATGAAAGTTGTAGAGCTCTTTCTTGGCTTTCCATAGCATCTTGAATCATCTCATTTGGAGCTCGAATGAGAAAATTATGCCTAAAATACGGAGACACGTCAAGACTGTCCAGAAATTGTGAAATTAATTCCCTTTTTTTTTTTTTTTCAAATGCTTCCAAATGCTACCTAAATCAAAACGTAAACTTAATAAGTATAATTGGGCATAAAATAAACATAAAAGACTAAGTATTAAGGAGTAAAAATATAACATTATGCAATCTTATCAATTATAGACACTTATTCAATGTTCAATCTATCTTTATCCATTTTGGATAAAGTAAACTCCTCATAATTCCATGCCAACCCATTTATTTTCGGGCTATTGCATTTTGGTCCTTTAAGCATAAATAGTTATACTTTAAACCAAATCATTGTTATAAGACTTGAAATCGATAATGCATATATCAAACCTAATTCGCCTTAACCCAAGACTTCTAAAACTAGGATTCATTGTTACGAGCTATTGTGTGTGACCTATAGACTTCTCACCATGTTGGTAGTGAATAAATTCACATCTTATCTATAATACGATGACCACTCATATATAGACCAAGAATGACCTCTAATAAGACATTAATATGACCACTCAACTGATGAAACATTAGAGATTGAATTCTACCTAGCAACAATATGATTATTGTACAATTTGTTTTTTTCATTATATAACATCATTTCAACGTTGAGGTACAAACTTAATGTCCATCTTAGATAATCCTTAATATTCATTGATTGAACAGAATTGGATTGAGTAATGACCCACTCCTATTGTGACCACAATTTTGAGTGGTCATTGACGTTTGTTAGTAGATATATCAAAGATATTAACTTCTTTATTTGAGAGTGATGAATCCATCTGATTATCCATCAAATTAAGTAGATATGTGTACAGTCATATTTTGTACTTGCTTGAGATGGTTAGATGTAATGTCACTGCTTTATATTTAATGTGATATATTTTATCTAATCAACTCAATCAATTTACATTTAATGAAGCACAATTTATCTTATCAACAAATTGATGATTATACTTGGTTTTTCATTTCGACAATCGGAATATCTTATTCAATGTTGGATGTGTGGATACAATAAAATGACACACATCTCTCCTTATCTAAAAGAGATATGTCCTTCTTGTTATATCTGGGTAGGAATCTACCTGTTTGTATTATTTGACTGGATGCATCTAGGTAGAGTGAGTTATCTACAATGCTTTTGACATGAGTTGTATACATATTTATAGTTATATGACAAATCATGGGGATGCTAAGTGCACATCAAACACTTGTCATGCAACAACTGCACTGTTCGAGGTATAATTCTTGATGGGGTAGGTTTTACCCCACACATCAAACAATATTGACAGGTTGGTATTTTAAAAGAGAGTTTTTCAAGTTCATTTACCAAATCATTGTTGTCTACTTGTTTCTAACTCTCCCTTTGGTTATTCTGAGCCTGTCGTTATGTGGACCTTTCTTTACAATGTCTTATTGGACTTCAAAAACCTTAAATATGGGCTCAGTCTTTATACCCGACTTCATATAGATCTGGAACCATTATTACTTGACCTTTAATTTCTACTGTCTCCCTTTCCAATTACCGTCATGTGCATTGTCAGTCGGTTTTGTGTCCAAAGCCAAATATAGTGTTAAATTCAAAATATTACTTGTCAGTATCAAAACTTGTCTTTACCGAAGGTCTCAATATAATTACTGGTGAGATCTTAATCCAAAAACATAATTGATTTTACACTTATCTTTATATATTAATGTATATATTACTCCTCATGCTGCATTGATTTGAAAGTTAACACTAATTGACGTGTATTCCAACATATTGTAAGTATAAAACAAACAGGAAAATCTATAGCAAGATATTGGTTTTCGTGAACATAAAAACATACGATAATAACGAGAATATATGCTGAATTACATGAATTTAAAATTCTTAAACTAAGATGACTTTTTTATTTTTACTTGCAATGAGAACATCATTTCAATCGATTTCATAAGAGGTTGACCCTTATTTTGAAACTAGTGTTATCTTGACATGCATTTTACAAGTATATATAGATAAATATCTATATATCTAGATGAGAAATTTTGATGGGTGCTCTAGATATATAGATAACTTATATGCAAATATCTATATAGATAAATATCTAGGGATTCATACATCTCTACATGAGAAAATTTGATGCAATTTTGCAAATTACACTTTTTTCCAAGTATATATAGATAAATATCTAGATATAGTCTCACTGATATTTGACAAGAATATGGTGGGTGCTCTAACTACTTTGATAAGGATTTAAAAACCAATTTGTGCCATACATTTTATTAGTCAAAGTATAAGAAGACATCTCAAAAGAAGGTACAATTGAGGTGTTTTCAATGCCATACATTTTATTAGTCAAAGTATGAGAAGACATTTTATTATTTTAAAAATCATTTCTAAGTATCAAATATGTTTCAACATTCTTTGACTGTGAGATGTCTCTTTGGGTACAAGGAATTTATACTTTTCGTAAGAAATGTCATATTGTTAAAAGCATCTATAAAATAAACATTTCTAAGTGATTGTGTATTAATTGAGCAACATTAATTTCTCTACCATCAAGTTACATTAACATCTCTATAATTTTATCTATTAAAATTGTGTTGTAAATGTTTGTTTATTAAATTTTTAAAGGTTATATATACACACACACACACAAAAACATACATATTTCACATTATTTGTTTACTAGAATTATAATGAGACTTTCCCTTATAAATAAATTATTTTATTTTAAATTGGACCATCTCATAAATAGTGAGACACCAATAAAAACAATATTGGCCATTAAAAGGGTGTTTTTGAGATTTTTAGGGTTTTAGGCTTTAAGAGTTTAAGTGTTTACGAAATGATTGAGTATTAATAATGAGTTATGTAGCTTTTTTAATTCTAAATGTTGCAGAGTTGAAAGATCAATTTATTGTTTGGGTTTTGAAGAAGAGCACTTTAGATAGAGTTGAAGCAAATATTTGTTTTTTTTTTTAAGGCTTATGTTTCATTATTTGTAAGTTTGGGTGTTTTATGGTTTCTTTTAAATAAAACTATATATACAACTTATGTGCAAATAATGATATGTCACCATATCATCGTGTGTTACTCTATCTTTAATTTAAAATTGTTTAATTATATAGTAACACGCTATTGTTTGTCTATAAAGTTGTGCACATTGTTTATGCACACAAGATTACTCATTCATTTTTAGAAAAATAGGTGGTATTAAAATGAGGTTTGTGACTTGAAAGTAGACAAACTTGAATTGAGGAAGAGTTTGATTCATGAGGGGAGTTTGAGATTTAGTTTGCATCAAACATATATCTCCAAATGTCAAGATGTTTGTTTATTTCTAAATTTGAGATTCTTTATTTATAGAAAAATAATTTGATATCATAGGAATGTACAATTTAAGTTAGTACCATTAGATTGAATCTTGCCATAGATTTAAAATATAATGTGTAAACTGAGATTATAACAAAAGGTTTGTGGGACAAGTTGAGGTCATTTATGCATATTTACTTGAAAATGATTTGTATTTTTTTAAGATTGAAGAAGGTACAAGTCTTCATGATCACTTAAATAATTTAAATGGACTAGTTTCTCAATTACTAGTTGGATCCATTGAAGAGTTAGAAGATGGTCATAATGTTTTCTTCTTGTTGTCATCTTTATCTAAATCTTATAAACCTTTGATTTAGACTTTAGTAGCAGGTAAATGTACTTTTAAATTAAATGGTGTGGCTATCTTATTGTATGAGAATGAAAGATTTATGAGAATAGATAACTTCTCAGTTGGAGATAGTACACTAGTCGTGAAACGTTCTAACCAAGGGAGAAATCAAGAGAGAGATGGTGAATTTAAATGGAGATCTAAGTCAATAGTCAAAAATTACAAAGACAAAGAGTGTTATTATTGTGGTAAGAGGTGACATATTCAAGCACGCTGCAAGTAATTGAGAGAGAATATAATTGCTTTCAACAAGGTGAATGATGAAAAAAATGATGGTAAAACTGTTATGGTTGATGATGACTTTACTATGACACTTGTGTAAATGACATCCACAATTTCAAACATCAAAAGGCTAAGTTTTAAATTTTGTTACTTCAATCCATGTCTGCATTATAGAAATTCTTTGAGGAGTTGCAAGAGAATAACATTTTTATTGATATTGTGGTTGACAACAAAGAGAAGGTGCAAACTAAAGGCATTGAGAGTGTTCGCCTTAGATTTGAAAATGGTGTTTATTTTGACTTTTTGTCATGTGAGATATATTCTGAGTTTTAACTATAAGTTAACTACTTTGGGTGAATTAGATTCTTGTGGGCATATATTCATAAGACGAAATTATTTGTGTATAGTGTAAAAGAATGTTAGTGTGATTTTGTGATGACAAAGGATCAGCAAACACTTGTACATGGTTGATGAAGGCTCAATTGCTAAGATAATTGAAGATGAAGACTTTCTAGTTCCTCTAATGGAAGTGAAGAAGGCTAAAAAGTGAATTAAGTTTATAGATACTATCAAAATGGTTAAAGATTCAAGTCAATAGAGGATTTGTTGAAATTGTGCTTTGAATTTTTGTTTATAAAAAATGTAAGGGTTTTTTTTTTTTTAAACACATATGCACACACAAATACATATATTTTTTTATATATCACTTATTTACTAGACTTTAAAAGGGGCTTTCTCCTATAAATAAAATATTTTATCTTAGGCTCCAAAAAATAGTAAGATACCCATAGAATAGTTAGTGATCATTAAAGGGTTATAATTTAGCTTTTTGGGTTTATGGATTTTTTGAGTTTAAGTGTCTTAAAGTTTGAGTGGTAGTAAGGAGTTTTGTCGTTTTTCTCATTCTAAAAGTCACATAGTTAAACACAATTTATTGATTGGGTTCTAGAGTAGACTACTTTGGTTGTGATCAAATCAAATATTTGGGTGTTCTTTATTTTAAGTTTGCTCTATATTATTTGTGGGTTTTGGTGTTGTGTGTTTTTTTTTTTTTTTAATTCCTAACATTATCATATCAATGATCACACTACTCTATATAGTGATATGTATGCTCTAAGGAAGTATAAAAATGGATTTTAAGAAAAATCACTTTAGAGAAATAAATGTATGAGAAATGCAATTTTCAAACTGCACTTAGACAAATTTAATACAATGTGTTCCATATCAAGCTAGCTGAATTATTGTCCATGGGGATCAAAGCTTGCCTTTCATTTTCCATTATACTTACAAATTAAAAGCCAAACTTTCCTTTAAACTAATAATGCAGTTAGAACAAAAGGTGAAGGGTTATTAATGTTGGGGTCACAAACCCGAAGTCTAATTATGCAAATTAAATAATTCAATCAATCATAGGAAATATTAATTACATGCAAGAAATAAAACAAATTAACCACAAAACAAAAGCATATGATTTACGTGAAAAACCCACTAGTGTAGAAGAAAAAACCACGAGCCAAATTTCCAAAAATATCTACTATCAAGAAAAATTAAGTACAATTACTCTCAAGTTATTTATGAACTTAAGATCAATAGTTAAGAAATAATCAAATTATTTTCTTAGCCAAAACCCACAATATTTTGTGATTGTGGATCAACACAAAAGAAATAACTCTTTAAATAATTCTTGAAATAAACCCTAATGATCTTGATAATGCCCAGAGATGAATCAAAGATCAAAGAAAAATCTAACATTTTCTATTTTTGATTTATATAGGCAAGAAAAACAAACTCTCTGATATGTTATTCTTGCTTTGTCTCCTTGTCACAACTAAAAACCTAAAACATACATAATTATATCTTTTTATAATAAGGGCATCAATGTAAATTCATCTCATTATTTAATTATTATTATTTTATCATGTGGGTTGGACCTTCAAGGTCATTAGGCCAACAATTTCCCGCCCTCCTACCCCTACAACCCATAGGAAGAATGTTAGCTCCTCAACATCACTTGGAGTTTTGTCTCATAATCTTGCCATATAATTGGTGTTTGTCTTAGGTTACTATTTTAGTCAACACGTCAACTAGATTTTTATCAGTGTGAATCTTCTTCAATAAAATCTCTTGATTGTTTACCACTTCATGAATCAAATGGTACCTCACATCTATATACATAGTACGACTATGGTATGTAGCATTCTTGCTCAAATCCAAAATACTCTAACTATCATAGTTAACCACATACTCATCTTTCTTCAAACCTAACTCTTAGGGAAATCTTTTCAACCAAAGCATCTTTTTACCTACTCCAATTGTAGCAATATACTTAGCTTTAGTCGTAGACAAGACAACACACTTTTGTAGTTTAGACTATCATGACATAGCTCCCTCTAAAAAAATAATCACATTATGAAGTTGACTTTCTTCTATCAAGGTCACCCACCATATTTGCATTAGTATACCCTTTCAAAATTAGTTTTGAGCCACCAAAACACAAGCACGTATTATAGCTACCTCTCAAGTATCTAAAGATCCATTTCACAACTTCTCAATAATTGTTCCGTAGAAAGATATTTGTTAATGACATCAATTGCATAAACTATATCTGGTTGGGTGCAAATCATAGTATACATCAAACTCCTAACTACAGAGACGTAAAAAATAACTGCTATTTATTCCTTCTCTTCCTTGGTAAAGAACAAGATGTCTTGCCAAGCTTAAAATGATTAGCCAAACATGTGCTATCTAGTTTAATAATCTTCATATTAAATCTGTCTAAAAGCCACTCAACATACTTCTCTTATGACATGATAACTTCTTAGCTTTCTTGTCACAAGTAATTTGCATGCCTAAAATCGGTTGTGCTTGACTTAGATCCTTCATGTCAAAGGAACTAAACAACTTATTTTTCAAGTCATTAATCACTTTAGATCATGTTCTACCATCAAGATATCATCCATATAGAACAAAAGGATCACAAATTTACCATCAGGGAACAATTTGAAATACACACAATGATTTGCCTTAGTTTGGGTATACCCATGACTCACCATGAAAGAGTCAAACTTTTTGTACAATTCTTTAAGAGCTTATTTTAGGCCACATGAGCTCTTTTTCAGCGTGAAAACCATGTGTTCCCTTCCTTTAAATTCAAAACCTTATGGCTAAATTACCATGAAAGAAGACAATTTTTACATCCAACTACTCAAGCTCAAGACTAGTCAAACCAAGAATCACACGAATAAAACTTATCTTCATGACAGGGGAAAAAATCTCATCAAAGTCAATCCCTATTTTCTAATTAAAACCTTTCACCACTAGATGAGCTTTATGTTTGATAACTCTATCATCATCTTTCTTCAGCTTGAATACCTATTTATTCTTCAAAGACTTGTTGCCCTTAGGAAGTTCAACCAACTCATAAGTATTATTCTTTTCCTAAGAATTCATCTCTTCTTGCATTGCTTTTATCTACTAAACTATTTCCTTATGACTCTGAGCTTCTTGGAAGCATTTTGGTTTCCCCTTTTCAACAAAAGTGATATACTCAGAATTAACATATTTAGTGGATGGAATATACCCTTTTAGAGATCTTCTTAGCTCAAACCTTGTAATTTGAAGTGGAAGAGATAGCTCGCCTTACTCAACACCCTTTACTTGTGCATCATCCATATAAACTACTTCAGACTCAATATTTATCCAAAATTCTTCATTCAACTCTCCTTCTATGACATATTTGATTGAAAGATATATTAGTGAAAGATTAAAAAAATTGCTTGTGTTTGACTTCTCAGGTTTCTCTAACTTTTGTAGTATCCTATGTTCATGAAACACTATATCTCTTGATCTAACAATCTTATTTTTCTTTGGATCTCATAATCTATAACCAAACTCTACATATTCATAGCCCAACAATATACAAGAAATGGCCTTATCATCAAGCTTTTATTTTTGTTCCTTAAGTACATGCACGAAGGTTTTGCAACCAAAAACCTTTAAGTGAGAATAACTAGAATATTTCTTAGTCCATACTTTTTTATGAATATCATTCTCTAAAGGGACTGATGGAGATCTATTTATTAGGTAATAGGCAGTGTAAAATGCTTTTCCCTAAAATAGCATAGGTAGATTTTCCATCTTAAGTATGCATTTGACCTTCTCAATGATGGTTTTGTTTATTCTCTCAACCGTACTATTATGATGTAAGGTGTCTGATGTCATTCTTTGAACAATAGTTCTCGAACACCTTTGATGTGTATTCGTCTCTATTGTCAATGTGAAGACACTTCAAAGATTTGACTACCTCCTTTTCTACCATGAGGTAAAACTTATTGAAATACTCAAAAATCTAGTCTTTTGTTCTCAAAATAAACACCTATACATTTTGTGAAGCATCATCAATAAAAGTCACAAAATATCTACTACCACTTATACTTTTTGTCTTAATGGAACAACATACATTAAAATAAACAAATCAATCAAATTTTCTTTTCTTTTAGAGGTGCTACTAAAAAAGAATTTATGTTTCTTGCTAAATAAACAAATGTCACAAGGGTTTAAATTCATAGCTTTGGTAAAGGGAATAAGAGACTTTTTTGCCAATACCTACAAACCTTTCTGACCAATATGAGCCAATCTTTTATGCCATATGTCCGGTGAAGCATTTTCTTCAACTACATTTAGTTCATCATTCATATTATCATTAAATAGCTTCAACTGAGTTTTGTGTAATCCATGGTGAGCCTTGCCTTTAGCCATCACTATAGAACCTTTGTGAGCTTCCGTTTTTTATCACCAAAAATTGTATGACAACCTTCAATATCCAAAGGATAAGTAGATAACAAATTGAAACACATACTTGATACATGTCGCATATTTTTTAAGGTCAATGTGTAACCTAACTTAGTTTGTGTATGCACCTTACCAATTCCCATTATATCTGCATAACTAGTATTGTCTATCTTCACTTTACCAATTTTTCTTAGCTTGTAAATTGGAAAAAAATATCTCTCTTGGGTGTTGCATGGTAACAAGCTCTTAAGTCAATAATCTACTCGGTATCAACACCACTTTCAGTGACAAGATTGCACTGTTCCTTTAAAAAATTCCTAATAATTCTTCATATTCATCAGATATAGTAGCAATTGTATCTTGTTCATTTTCCTTTTTCTTATTCTTCTAATTCTTCTATTCTTTCTTGAAAGCCTTACAATTTATCTTAATATGCCTTTTCTTGCCATAGTGATAGTGGTTGAATTTTCTTCTTGACTATGATCTGCCTTTGGATTTACCATGCTCCTTAGGACCTTTACTTTTAATTCTACCCCTGTTCTATATGACAAGAGTCTATGAAGTATCTATACCCATATCTTTGCATCTAGTCTTTTTATTATGCATACTAACTTTTACCATCTACAAAGTTGCTCTACTATTTGGAGCAGAGTTACTAAAAGACCCCACTAATGTCTCCCAATTATTTGGAAAAAACTCAAGAGAAGTAGAGCCTTTAACTCATCATCTAAATGAATGTTCATGTTTCCCAACTAGTTCACCAAATCCCCAAAATCACTCAAGTGATTTGCAATGGATTGTCCTTCTCTAAACTTCAAGTTCACCAATCGTCTAACCACAAAGGCTGTATTTTGAACATTCTTCCTCTCAAACATATATGTGCATTAACTTCTTCCACAACCTGTGCATCGACTTCTTGTTTAATATGTGGGTAAACACTAAACTCTACCTATTGCCAAATATTTCATGTAAGCCTTCTTATGTAGTTTTTCCTAATAATCTTAAAATATCCCAACTGGTCTGTCAAATCCTTATTTAATAGGATCAAATCAATCTTTGCAATAAAACAAATTCTTCATCATCGACTTCCAAATAGAATAATTGATAGCTGACAATTTAACCATAAAACATAAATCTGAACCTTCCTCTTAATTCACACAATTAACAACATGGCCAATTAACCTAGGCTCTAATACCATTTGTTAGAGTTACAAACCCTAAATCTAATTGTGCAAAATAATTAAGTAAATCAATCATAGAAAATATCAATTGCGTCCATTAAATAAAATACATCAACCATAAACAAGAACACATAATTTATGTGGAAATCCCTTCCATGTAGAGGGCAAAATCCACGGGCCAAATTTTGAATAAAATCCATTATAAAAAAAACATAAAGTATAATCAGTCTTAATTTATCTATGAATTTGAAATCAACAGTAAAAAAATACCTAAATTATTTTCTAAACCAATACCTCACAATATGCTGTGATTATGAATCAATACAAGAGAAATAACTTTTAAATAATTCTTGAAATAAATTTTGATAATACCTAGTGATGAATCAAACACCAAGGAAAATATGATATTTTCTATATTTGATATGTGTAGGTAAAAAAAAACAAACTCTCTGATATGTTATTTTTGCTTAATCTTTATGTCACACTTACAAACTTAAAATAGATATATTTATATTTTTTTATAACAAGGATGTTTATATAAAATCATTTTATTATTATTATTATTATTTTACAAGGTGGGTTGGACCTTTAAAACTATTAGGCGAACAATTAAGAGACAAAGTAATTGGGTGTATGATGTTCAAGCATCATTCCACAAACGCACCTAAAGTGAACATAGGAAGAAGGCAATATCAGCATAAAGATCAATGGTGAAATTTATATATGTTGATGAAGGGGAAATAATATTTATTATTTATGACTGGATCTGTCATGCATTTTTAGGACCTAGTAAACAAGTTTTGCTGAGAAAGGTACTGTGAAAAACATTATGATGCTTCAAATCTCATCGGAACTCTAATCTCAACCAAGACGGCATTGAGAAATGATGCATTGTCCGTTCTAAAACAGAAAAATGAAATCCCAGTACAGCTCTTACTTCGCAAATAGACGGCAACCCAGTCAAAAATTTGTATGGACGGCTATTCAAAGACCTTCCTAAATTACAATTACCAATTCCACCACCAACCATATTAATCATAATGCTCATCTGTGGATAACAAAACGGAGTTATTTCTTCTTACCTGTCGTTACCATACATAAATACAAACTAAACAAGCCCATTTATTGCAAACACACCTTGCCGGCCCTAACACGAAAAAACTTCTCATAAAACCCACAAAACATTGTCGTAGTTGTTGTTCCATTTCATTCTACTTTCTTGTTTAGATCGAAACAGGAAGTTCTTTTGGTAGAAATCTTATTTATTGTGCCTTTGCTTGCAATTTTTCCGCGCCTTTCGACAAAGAATGAAGAACGATTCCAGAAATAAGTTTCTGCTTTGTTTTAGGCCTGTCGTTGACATGGACTTGGTGCTTGAGACTGAAGGGGGCACTGAAAGCTCCCGAGAAAAGCAGACTTTAAAATATATAGCAGCTGACAAATATTCGGCTTCAGAAAATGATCAGTGCTCACAGGTTTCTAAGAATTCCATGGTGATTTGTCGTCCTTCACAGAAAACTTTCTCGAAGGTGATCAAGGCTGTTCTGTTTGAGACAATATTGGTAAGTTCATTAATCTTATTCTATGCTCATACATATATATACTTGTAGTGCTTTTGGCTTTCGTTTTTATTATTTCGGATGATCAAAGATTTGTAGTTAACTTCCGGGTTATATAATTTACAGGCTAAAAGAGTCCATGATAGAAAAAAATTGAGCCAGGAGGACCCATCTAAGTCATCATCAAGTCATAGTTTTTCGATGCATGAAAAATCAGTGAATCGTGATAATTCAGTTGATTCTCTTAATTTGCAAGGAATCAAAACAAATCCAGCATTGTTTTCTCAATCATCAATGGGGTCATCACTATCGTCATCTCGTTCAACAAGTACTTTACTATCAGAACTAAAGAGACAAAACCAGAAGAATAACAGCAGTCTGGCGAAGCGAAGTAAAAAGGACTACATGGGTAGTTCTTCCTGTTTAAACTATGCCATAATCTTGGTTCTATTAAGTCTCAGTTTTACAATTTTATGGGGCCGGCTTTATGCAATACTTTTGACATCAATCTGGCTTTATTTTGTCGCTCGGCAAAGTGGTTCAAGGCCTGGTGATGGAGAAGTTAGAAAGTTGGGCAAGAGAGATGAGTCTAGATATTACAAGAAGAGGATCATACTGGAAGGGCTGCTACAAAGAAACCACCACAGGGAGATTTCATTAAATTTATGTCGTGAAAATTCTCTTTTTGGGGTTTGATGAAACTTTTCAGAAGTTGTTCTCTGGTTGTGAAGTAATTAAAAGTTATGTCAGAGTACACAAATCGGTCCAAACAAACACGGGTTTCTTGTGTTCTCTGCTACTTCCTTTTAGCAATTTTGGAGTAGAGATTAAGAGACTTTCTCTCAGTAACAGTAACTAATGGAAGATATGTACAGTTTCAGACCTTATCTTAAATGTTGACTGTATATATTGCCCTATTTTCTACATCTTTGGGGCAGATTGAGAAGTTCATCAGCCAAAACTTATTTAAGAAATGCTGGAAATTATCAAAATTATCTGAGTGTTTCGGGTATTTAAACAATCATACTAGTTTCCAATTCAATACTTTGGTTCAATCTAGAACACATCTTTTTCTGGTCTTCGTTTCAACTGATTGATTTTATATTCAATACTTTGTTCAGAAAATTATGAAAATGCAGCCTCTAGCTTTGTGGCAAAAGAAAAGCCTGCAGCATGCGACTGAACCACACCTACTACTACCATTGGAAACCTTCTCTACTTTTTCAATTTTCATGCTGGTTTTCCATCTACTGAGGCAGCCTAATATTCATATTACCTAGTTTTTCATCCATTACCAAAAACAATATACCCTTGCTGATACTATTAGAAAAGAATATATGTATAAATTATACTCGATAATAAATAAAAAAACAAAACAAAATAAAACAAAACAATCACTATCATAGCACTTAATGAAAATTAATTATGCGCTTCACTAGAACTTGTGATATCATAATTAAATATCCGAATTCTATTAAAAGATTAAATGGTCGAATAATAGAATGTGATTTTATCTTGGATTTTATTAATTTAAAGGTTGTCTTTTCAATTTCATAAACTAGCTTAAAGAGTAAAATTTTCGTTCACTCATGAATTGGCGTCAACTCCTTCCACTCCTAATATAGGCCAAAAGACTTATTCCCACCCAAGGTTTAGCACAAACCTAAACTTATATCCACTAACTTTTAAAAATTTAAATACCCACTTATCTATTAAATTTTGATGTTATTGTCAGAGGTAAAATTATTATTTAAAAATTTTATTTAAACACATATTTTAAGATTTTCCTTAAGTTTTGAAATTATTTTTTTTGCCCTTTAACCTTATATTTTTTAGGTTTAAAAACTGACTGCTCTCTCTTAGGTCTAGGGTTTTAAACTCTAATTATTTTTTCCATTACAACTGTTCATCCAACTTTCTAAAACATTTCAGTTTCATCCCTTTTCTCTTTCTTAGTTTCTAGATCTGTTCTCTAGCCATTGGCTCTCTCCCTCCCCTCTCTAGTCGTCTTTGTCAAACGAAGACCAATTGGAGGAGTCTTCATCTTAGATGAATACCATTTATCTTTGTCTCCGACGAAGATGGCTAGAGAAGGGAGGGAGAGAGCCAACAAATGGTCGCTAGAGATCAGATCTAGAAACAAAGGGAGAGAGAAGGGGTGAATCTGAAATGTTTTAGAAAGTTAGGGGGTGATTGAATGGGAAGAAAAGATTAGAGTTTAAAACCTAGACTTGAGGGGAAAAAGTTAGTTTTTAAACTTAGAAAATATGATATTAGGAGGCAAAAATAAACATTTTAAAACTTAAGAGTAATTTTAAAATATGAGTGTAAGTAAAATTTCTAAATGACAAGTTTATACTTGGTAGTAACACCAAAATTTAACAAACGAACAAGTGTTTAAATTTTTAAAAGTTTGCGAATATACATTTTGGGGTTGTCATAAACCTTGGGTGGGAATAAGTCTTTTGGCCTTTAATATTATTATAACCCAACAGTCTACTCCTCCCGTCAAGAAATGGTTGAAAAATCCTCCACAACCACCAAAACATCTCTGATGGACAAGTGGACCAATGCCATTACATCTCTTGTGAATCATTGGGCTGAATTTGTTATAACTTGGGTTTATTGCCAAGTGATATTGGGTTTCTTAACCCCAAAAGTTAGTAAAAGGATGTCATATTTATAAACTTGCACTAAACCCTTCACTTACAATGTTAACCCAATAAAATCGGACCAGAAAAGGCCATAGAGCCTAATCCTATCATAAATTAACCTAATGCATCACAGTGGATTGAGATGATTTTTAGACGGCGTTTGATTTGGATAATGTTTTATTATCAAAATAGAAAGATTATCTTGAAGATAGATTACTTAGAAGATTACTGAGTATAAATGATTACTATATTTGATAAAATTTGATAGGTATAAATAATTATTGTGTTTGGTTAAAGGTAATAAAAGATTACTAGTAAATTATTTTACTTAAATGCCCTTGAATATAATTATTTTTAAATATTTTTTATATTATTTGTCATATTAACTAAAAATAAATTTATTTTTATCTCAAAAAATTAATAAATAATAATATAATTATAATAAAATCAAGATTATCTTGGTAATCTTTAAATACCTAAGGTGAAGGTGATAATCAGATTACCACTTATATTATTTGCCACGTCAACATTGGTAATAGAAGATTACTGTAATATTTTATTACTGATAAACCAAATAAAGAAATAAAAGATAAATTACTAAGGTAATCTTCAATAACTTGACCCAAACGCCCATTTAGTATACAAACAAAAAGAGAAAAGAAATGAAAAATATACGAATAAACGGTAGTCGGCTAATGGTGAGATTGCGTGAGAGAGGAGTAGTTGCAGTAAACTCTCACCTGGTGAGTACGAAGATCTTCTTTTAATGCCAAGGGCAAGCAATAGGAATAGACATATGGCTTCTTTCAACTGCTGGAAATCCGAATGACTATTTGAGTAGCAATATGAGTAGAAAATAAATAAGTTTCTTTTTTGTAAGTAAGGAGGAATTCTATCTAAATAGGTATAACGAAAAATACTATTCAAATAGGTAAAACCCTGTTTAAGTAATGAGAAATTTTATCCATACGAGTAAAATCTTATATTTATAATATTTAGACCAAAATAATAAAAAGTATATCCTAGATATACTACTACTCAGGAAACATGAATTCAAACTCTTCATTTTGAAGTCAGACCCTTTTACCACCGAAGTCATCCCTTGGGGCGGCAAGTTTTTTCATTCTTATACAAAAAATTATTCAAGCTTACATGTTTGGTTGAGGACAATACAAAATTGCAAATATTATAAAACTAGATAATGAATTGAACCATGGTAAATGAAGAATTACTGTACCGATAATTTCAAATTAACTGAATGAAAATGTTTGAATCATTTCTTCCAAGTGTGAAGTACAAGAAAAATAAATATATCTCTCATGGTTGTATCTATTGTTAGAAAAGACACAATATCACGTAGAGGTATGTATGATTTGATTTAAATAATAAAATCAGATCGAACAATTTAAAAATTACAGTTTGATTTTGTCTTAATTGATAAATTTTAGAAAAATAATTTACGGTTTGAACGGTTTTTGAACCAAATGAAACCGTAAACTTTTTTTTTTTTAAATTATATATAGGCCAAATGACTATTTGCCAGCCAAGGTTTGATGAAATAGCAAATTCTCACCCTCTAAGTTTGAAAATAAAATCATTTTTTTCACCTATATGTTAAGTTTATTAAAAAATTGTTAAATTTTATAAAAATTATTGAAAAGACAAAAAAAACCCTCAAGCTAAATAACACTTTGTTCCCAAAATTTTTACTAAATAATTTTTGCATCTCTAATCTATATTAATGTCAATTAAAAATATTGAAAAATTTACAAGTACAAGTATAAACAAAGGTGTCAATGATATGTCTCAGGGTGTTTTGTAATTTTTAAAAATCTTAAGGCTGTTAATGATTTTTTTCAAAGGTTTATAGGAAATTCGAAAATCGTTTGAGAGTGTTTTTTAAAATTTTGATATATATTTCAATAGTTTCAATATTGATAGTTGCATCTCAAAAATTTTAATAAAATGCAACAAATTAGGAGTTTATATCATTTTTTATGTATGTTTATTATATATGTAATTCATGGTCATATCACATTATAATTCATATTATTGTTAGGTAGGAAATATTTTAAAGTAAATTATTTTTAATATGTTTAAATTCTAATTCAAACCGTATTTTTTTAATTTGGTTTGGTTTGAATTAAAACTTAAAATGGATTAGTTTGATTTGAAATTTTTTCAAATCGTTTTTTCTGAATTTGGTCTACAAAAGTTTTTAAATTACATTAAATTGAATTGTGCACACTTCTTAAATCACAAAAACTTACTAAAAATAAAAGATTAAAAGGAGGATATTGGCAATCTTGTAAACTATTGCATTAACTCTTGATGATGAGAGCAAAAATCAACCTGAAAAATGGCAACATGAGGGGATTTGTATTGTACCTAGTGGATTGACGGAGGGTCAAGAAGGCAGGTGAAACCCCTTAATTGTTTAAGAAATTTAAGTTTACCCTTAGGGGCGTTTGGTTGGAGTTTTTTAAGATTACCTTTGTAATCTATCTTTTATTTCCTTGTTTGATTTGTCAGTAATAAAATATTACAGTAATATTCTATTACCAAAGCTAACGTGACAGGTAATATAGGTGGTAATTTGATTACCACCTTCACCTTAGGTATTTAAAGATTACTGAGGTAATTTTGAGTTTATTATAATTATATTATTATTTATTAATTTTTTGAGATAAAAATATATATATTTTAATTAATATAACAAATAATATAAAAATATTTAAAAATAAATATATTCAAGGACATTTAAGTAAAATAATTTACTAGTAATCTTTTATTACCTTTAACCAAACACAATAATTATTTATATCTATCAAATTTTATCAAACATAATAATTATTTATACCCAGTAATCTTCTAAGTAATTTGTCTTCAAGATAATATTTCTATTTTGATAATAAAACATAATTCAAACCAAACCCCCTCTTATTGTATAATTTGTAACTTTCCAACCTCATATCCAGTAGCTGTCATCTCACTCATTGCTTCAAACAAAAATCCCCTTTGCCGCTCCTCTCTACTACGGTACGATCTCCCGAGGTTTCAAAGACTAGAGTATGATTGGAAGTAGTCCACTTTTCAAGCGAGTGTCAGTTCCCGAGAGGAAAAAACATAGAAGAAAATTGGAATGGAAAAAGGAACTAAAGCAGAGAGAGAAGTGAGAATATGAGGAGGGAAAGACCATTCTATATTCTTCTTATAAGCCAAGAAAATACAAAAGTAATTTATATATGACTTTATTAGCATGACAACTCAACATAACAATTGTATACCAACAAAATAGGATGATTCCTAATAAAATTGATTAAAGATTGCTAATTATATTTTCTCTCATCCCTGACAAAATGAAAATCTTATTCATCTAACAAAATCATTAAGCCACATGGGTGGCTTTCTATTCCTCTTGGGCCTTTATTGGTCTGTACTTCTTAAATCTTTTCATAGACCTCAATAATGGACTGCTTCTCACTATTAAGCTTTTGTTGATCTTTCACAAGCTTTTCATCCTCCACATTTTGTTTCTTCCCATCAGCCTGCTCTAAGTATATAAGCTTGGTCGTTCCATTCCCCACTCTTTAAAAAACTATCTTGTTCTTAAGGTGATAGTTGGGGTAGAGCTTACAAAATTCGTTAAAAGAGTTATCAAGTCAAGTCCTCTGAGGTGTTGTTAGCCCACTGCACAAAGACTAGATGCACCTCTTTACTTTGACAAGGATTGGTACATGTTGCCCATATACTTGTTGGTAATGATAGTGGTCTATTGTCCTTACTCAATAGAGGCAATGGAAAAGGGTCTAGAGAGGCAGTTCTTCGATATTGTTTAAGTATAGATATGTGAAACACCGGATGGATTTTAGTTCCACTTGGAAAAGCATCTTTTTAAGCAACTGGACCAATGTATTCTAACATTGGAAAAAGACCATAGTATTGTTTTCCCAGCTTTTGAAAAGCTCGCTAAGCCACAATAGGCAGTTTTTTTATACGGCTGGAGACATGTAAAGACTTTGTTACCAATTTCAAGTTGGACATCCTGCTGATGAGTGTTAGCCTTTTGTTCCATATGGTGTTGAGCTTGCCACAAATTGTCTTTTAAGGAGCGGAACACCTTATCACGTTCTAATAAAGCCTTATCAAGTGTTTGGATTGAAGTAGAGCTTTTTGAATATACATGAATGGATGGAGGACACCAACCATACAATGCTTAGAAGGATAAAATTTGTAGGCTACTATGATAACTGGAATTGTAATAAAATAATGCCCAGCCCAGTAGTGAAGCCTATGCATTTGGCTTGTCTTAGGTGAAAGCTCTCAAATACTAAGTCCTTGGTTCACGACCTTTGATTATCCACCGATTTGCAAATGATCGGAAAAGTCATGGCATAGAGTGGTGTCGCTAAGCTCAAATAGTTTTTTTTCCCCCTTCAAAAGTTGCTTAAGCAGATAGGGTCACAGTCTAATATAATAGAGATGGTGAAAAACCATGAAGTTTGACCATCATATCAACAAATAATTTAACAACTTTCATGGTTGTGAATTTAGCAGGTAGATGATTGAAATAGTCTGATTTTGATGATCACCTATCACCAAAATGACCTCAAATCCTCGCAACAACGTGCGTCCAATAATAAAGTCCATTGGTACCTCATCCCAAACCAAAGTTGGAATTGGTAATGGTTGAATGTAATCGGATGGGGGATTGGGTCAGAATGTTCAATTTGATGAAAAATTAAACACTCTGATACATACTTCCCCACATCCATCCATATATGAGGTCAAAAGAAATTAGCTGACAAGCATACCAACATTCGCTTAATTTTTTAAGCCTTTCAAGCAGAGTACCATGACATTCTTGTAGTAATATAGATTTCAGAGTTAAAGCTGAACTGATATAAAGGCAATTATTATAAAGGGGAAGGCCATCATGAACTGAGTAAGCTGGAGATAGTGCACTTATAGAATATTGTTTGTTGTAGTTGCATCAAATCTGACAAAGTTTTGTTCTCGTCACGCAATGTACTCAGTAATTTGAAGAAAGGTTTGGTAACCAAGGATAAGTAAGCAATTGGCACATTCAACACTTCATTATTTTCGTTCTCATGTAAGCATGATAGAGCATCTATAACCTGGTTCACATGGCCAAGTTTTTACTCAATTCAAAAGTGGATGGCCTATCAACTCGGATGTATACTTATTGGTTAAGTGTTTGAATAAAGCTGGAGATAGTGCACTTATAGAATATTGTTTGTTGTAGTTGCATCAAATCTGACAAAGTTTTGTTCTCGTCACGCAATGTACTCAGTAATTTGAAGAAAGGTTTGGTAACCAAGGATAAGTAAGCAATTGGCACATTCAACACTTCATTATTTTCGTTCTCATGTAAGCATGATAGAGCATCTATAACCTGGTTCACATGGCCAAGTTTTTACTCAATTCAAAAGTGGATGGCCTATCAACTCGGATGTACACTTATTGGTTAAGTGTTTGAATAACCTGCTAAAGAAGCTTCTTAATGCTCTTGTTTTCCATTCAAACTGTTCTGTCTAAAGGATTGTCCTAGAACAACTCATTTTTTACTGCATAACACTTGCCTCCCAATTCTTAAAGTTTGTGGAAGACTTCAAAAACTACAAGAGATTTATTTGCCACTTAGATATCTTATTGTATCTAATCTAGATAGCGCAACTTGGTGCCATCATAATGTCATACATTTTGAGAGGTGTATCAATATTTTCATATCATTCAATGTTTTCAAAACTAGATCGAATATCAACTTAGTGGAGAGAGTGATTCGACCTAATTAGTGGTCAAACCATTTGATTGATAGTCAGACTAATTAACTGTTTAAAAAAAATATTTTAAATAATTTTGTATAATTTATCATTAAATATATAATTTAAATTATTTTAACGTCTAACTATACACACACAGAGAAATGATTAAAATCAATAGATAAAGTTTTGTGTTCAAGTCTCAGTAAAGAGTATTTTAAGAAAATTGATTTTTTTATGTTGATCGGGTCAAACCCAATATTTTATCGAACTTAACCATTTGAATTGTTTGATTTAATCTAATCAATTTTGATCTAACTCTAAAAATAATTTTTAAACAAATTGAAACTATTTTTGTTAGCAAATAATGGTCTAACTGGTTGGATTGACCAGTTCGATACTATTTTTAAAACTATGATATCACTTTCCTTGTTGAATACGATTGAATGTGTATTGTTTGAATTTTGAGATGGCCGACACATGCCATTTTGTCATTTGAACGATCATGATGGATGTTCTTTGCCTATTAAAGGAAAAGTTTAGTTGTGAGTCTTCCATAAGTTTCTCTTTAGAATGATTCATAAAAAATTATTGATTATCCTTTTTCTTTTTTGAGCCTAATAGAGGAAGCAAGTTCGAAGTTTGATACTTTTACAGAGGAAGACAATAGAGAAAGTAGTTTTTATAATAACATTTTATGTTTTTTTGGTAGATTGGTTGTGCTTGTTTGCCACTATACTTGTCATTATTATGCACATCCTCGAATATGATGGTATTGTTCATTGTGGTGGCTTTCCTTATGGGAGTGTATCATCATTCTCTATTATCATTTCCAATCTTGAGGTGAGTTTCTTCGTTTAGTCCCTTATTAGTCTTTGGTTTAGTTCCTTTTCGATGCGGTAGTTGGTTGTCCCATTGAGTCTCAAGCTAGTCTGAAGGTGATGAAAAAACCTTTGAAGGGGGCTTTTGGATTATATTCAAAGTCATGGATTGAATTCTGGAGAGTTAGGGAGAATTTTGGGGAAGCCTTTTCTCTCCAAAAATTTGTAAACATTGGAGAAAAAGAAAAGATCGGTAGAGAGGGTATTATTCTTGTACAGAACCAAATGCTAATGAGAAAACTGTGAATTTAGACATCTCAACCATCATGCCAAACCACATAAAAAGAATCTGTGTCAAACTTTCTTCTTCAATCTGCTTACACGCAGATACATTTCTCTTATAATTTCTAAACACCCGTAGCAAATTTATCTTACCATAACATATCTTGCACAAGATTCTAAATTGTGTACATCACTCGGTATTGAAAAATCATTTAAATAACCATTACAAAGGGCCAAACAAAAGTTAATAAACAAGGCTTATAAATACAATAACAGCAGTAGCAAAATACATTACAATGACATGTCTTCCGTGGATATATAAGAAGTAATCGGACAAAAAACAAAGCGACTCATTACACCAACCTGAAACTGACATCAAGAAACCAAAACATTTATTCTTCAACTAAACATGCAAAAGCGAAAAACATATCGACTTGATTCTCATGTTTAGAAACTTTTTGAGGATTTAGTGCTCTTAGCCTGAAATTAAGCAGCCGAAATGTTCTTACTCTGTGATTGTGAACTCTGATTTGAGGATGAGTCAGTGAAAAAGAATATGTTCTCCTCACTGTCAGCAAATACTTGGAGAGATCTTGGAATTGGAGGCTGCGACACTTCCAGTAGTCCCTCAAGGATCTGAACCACTTGACTCATTGATGGCCTATGAGTTTCATCATCTTGGATGCACCAACAAGCCACTTTACAAATTCTGGAAAGCTCTTCTACATCAGCAGTGCCCTCCAGCCTTGGATCTAATAGGTTAAGGACATCATTTCCAATAGCAATTTGGTTTGCAGCCCAAGTAGGGAAGAATTTCACTTTTCCATCTTCAAATTGCTCAAAGTTTCTCCTTCCTGATACAATTTCAAAAAGCATCATCCCATAGCTGTAAACATCTGCCTTTGCTGTAATGGCCACCCCTGAAATCCATTCGGGTGCAAGATAGCCTCTTGTTCCTCTTATGGTTGTTAGGACTCTGCTGAATTCCCTCCCGATGAGCTTTGCCAAGCCAAAATCTGCCACTTTAGGACAAAATTCAGCATCTAATAAAATGTTCTCTGGCTTTATGTCACAGTGTATGATGCAATCTCTGCACTTATCATGAAGATAAGCCAACCCTCTGGCTGTCCCCAGTGCAATACCGTATCTTGTTTTCCAATCAAGGACCTTTGAATCATTTCCAGGGAAGAGATGGGAATTTAAAGAACCACTCGGCATGTAATCATAAACCAATAGCTTTTTAGTACCTTCAGAGCAGAATCCAAGAAGCCGAACTAGATTAACATGTTGGATATTCCCAATTGTGCTCACTTCTGTTCGGAATTGCTTCTCACCTTGACAAATGCTCTCAAGCCGTTTTACAGCTATGACATTTGAATTGGGCAACATCCCTTTGAAAACAGAGCCAAAACCTCCCCCACCCAATTTCTCTGAAAAGTTCTTAGTCGCAGTTTGCAAGTCCCTGTATGCAAATGCCACCAATGAACCTTCCACTGCTTTGGCTGTTTTGATTATTTTCCTTTTCCTCAAGTACACAACCACAAAGAGGCCTAGGAGAAGTATGAAGACACCTGACCCAACAACACTACCAATCACAGTTCCCTTGTTATTTCTTGGATTTGGAATATCAGAAGCCGCAAGCTTGATATAAATTGTTTTGCCATCGGTGTCACCTTGTGCAAGTTGTTGCAGGTTCAAGAGATCTCCCACCCAAACGGAACAGGCGTTGTCTTCATAAGCATAAGCAGTGCAAGAGCAGTTATTCAAGCAGGCTGTTTCACATTCTGCGATACTCCCTACCCGAACAGACTGTGGTTTTTTTGGCAATATCATGTTAAAAATTCTTAAAAACTTGTCACTCTTCCCATTGGCAAGACTGTCATTTTGACACTCCAGTTGGGTTTTCCTCACACACCCTCCAGAATGATCCCCCATCAAGTTCCAATTATGGTCTAATTTCGGTTTAAAACCAGGCAAACAAGCACAAAAACTCTGAGTCTGCTCATTGCAGCTGCCAAATGGACCACAATAATCGTAAACATCACAGGGTTGTTTTGGCTGAGACCAAAACTGAAACCAAGTCTGGCTGTCCGCTGCCCAGTACAATTGCTTAATTTGCCCTGCTGAATCCATAACAAATCGAGATATGACGGGATCTATAAGAAAATACATGAAATAGCTTTCATTTTCATTGGAAACGTAGATGAAATTAAAAAAATGACGAGAAACCATTTCAGGAACCATGCTGAAAATTTGCCCATTCCATAAACCACTAGTCCAATACTGTTCAGAATAATTCCACAATAACACATATTGATCAAGCCCACTCGGGTCTAACCCAAGAGAGAAGAGACCAGATGCAGGATCTTCTTTATTCTTCCAAGAAGTGAGTAGCTGGTTTTCCTTGGTCAGCTTGTTTCGTCGAATCTTCATACCAGGGAGCCATGTATCAGTTGGATCGTCAAAACTTTGCCATAACGGCATCGACAAATTTGTCGACCAATCTCTTAAAACAAGGTTTCCTTCATCTAGAAGAACTGCTTCTATAGAAGCTGAAGCTGTACCAGTGGTGGAGTTCAAATTTGTAGACCAAATTGGTCTTCTGGACTCGTTGAAAAGGACTAAATTACCACCTGATATTCTTAACACGGAGGAATATCTATCAGAAATTGGCTTGTTTCTATTTGCCACCCAAACTACGGTTTTTTCAGACACTTTTTGGTACCAGATGCCAATATAGTAGTTTGAAGAATTACCTGGTTTGAAGAAGCCTAGTTCAAAGGTCCCCCCTTTGGAGACAATAGTTCGATCTCCAGAGAGAGATTGATTTGCAAAGATGGTGTCAGCTCCAAAGGATACATTCAATTTCAGAGAGAAACACATGAAAAAAGCAAAAACCACTAACCATGAATTGTTGTTGATATCCATTGCAACAAATTCTCAACTCAAAAAAAAAAAAAAAAAAAAAAGAAAATTCTTCAGAAACCAGAGATCTAAATGTAAACCACTTGTGTGTTACAAAGACAACTCTGACATGTCTCATTGTCTATGTAGTTCAGAGGTAGTTATATTCATTAATGAACGTAACCGAGTAATGTAACATGCCAACAAAAAACTCCATAAATTTGGACGCTTGACAAGAAGAGTCAACGTTTACGGCGTCAACAAATCGTCAATGGAAGACCCAAACACCGAAAACCTGAAGTAGACCATGCGTTTCACCCCTAAGCGCGCTGGTTAAAACTCGAAGTGAGTTTTATTAAAACGAATTTAAACACGAATATAGGGTAAATAAACATGATTTTAGATATTAGCGACGGAGTAATAAGAAAAATAAACTAAACTCATATCCAAATTTGAATAGAGTAAAAAACGATATTATTTAAAAGAGTCAAACTAAATAATATCTTATACTAATCCAAACCAAATCTAACTCTTTAACATGAATCCAACCTAAACATGAGTTAATCACAAATTTTTAAGTCGCAAAACAAGTCAAATGCAAACAGATATTGCTTTGTTCTTCACAAGCGTAGTGGGCTCCAGTCCAACGTTATTCACAACTCTAATACCACTATTTTATAGTCAACAAGGCTAACAAGGTAAGACTGACCTTTCAAACGTAATCAGTGTTAGCAATCGAATCTATGCAAAATCTACAAAATTCGCCAAATACATTGACCCAGTATTTTATGGTGAAGTGAAAATTAAGAAAGAAAATCGTTTGGTTTACGGGGGCACTATGTCTAGGTTTTACCAAATACATTGACCTAATATTATAATTATATGTTAAAGTAATAAATGCCGCAATTAATGGTGTGATAAAATATCAATCATACGTAGTTGAGAAAGGGAGACCACTGTTATGTAGTTGACTACTTTGAGGAAACTAATCAAACTTCAAAGGAATTAAGTCAGTATATTGATCAGGTCAAGTGTGAAAAGCTCACCATGTAATTAGATCAATAGCTCAAAATTTTTAATGTGATCTATTAATTTGATACGCAAAAATTTTGATAAGGACCCTAATCAAAATTTTTAGAGAAATATTATTTGGGTTAATATAATAAGACTTGAAACTAAATTAGTTTAGATAAATATTGACATGAAAGTAATATGATATTATCTAAATTGACAGAAATTTTTAGAGAAATATTTACAATAATAGAATTTGTTAAAGACAAATTAAAAAATTTGTTGAGAGATAAGTATTAATAACAATTAAAATTTTCATATATTATATATAGTTTTATTTATACAATTATAATTACTTCTATTTCTATCGAGTTTTATATAAAAAGAGTGAATTCATTTCCCACCCAAAGTTTGGCCTTAAAACACTTTTCCATCTTTAGTATAAATAACACTTTTTCACCCAAAATCAAACATAAATAATATTTTGTTACCCAAAATTTAACTATATAAATGAAACAATAATATTAGGAAATAAAATTACCATTTTATCTCAACTATTTATTTTTCCAAAATTATAATATAACTTTCATTAACAAAAATTAATTACTATATTTTAAACATCTAAATTATATAAAAATCATCTCACTTTCCTTTCCTTTCATCCTCAACCCCTCTTCCTTTCTTCCTATATATATAGAGAGAGATGTCTTTATCGTATAATGGTATATTAAAGGATAAATGTCATTTTAAAAATATTAGGGGTCTTTTTAAAATTTGCATGGGGTAATTAAAAATTCAAAAAAGTTTAGGGTTTTTTGAAAATTTTTGAAAATTTTTGAAATATCAATATGGCTTTTTAATAATTTCAAAAATGACAATTTCACATCAAATAAATTAAATAGGATGCAACAAATTATGAGTGTAAATATCATATTGTAATTATTGAGATCATATAATAGTTTAAAAATATATGGGAGTTTGAAAAGATTTTAAACATTGATTTGCGAGTTTTTAAACCTTTTTAATGGTTAAACTATCATGTTTACAATGTTTGGATCTTATGCAAAGTTTTTTTTTTTTTTAAATTAATATATAATAAAATTGTTATTTTACCCTTATGCCATTATTTTTTTTAATGAAATTATTTTGGGTGGGAGAGTGATATTTATATCAACTAGGGGTGGAAAAGTGTTTTTAGATCAACCTTGGGTAGAAAAGCATTATTTACTCTTTAAAAATTTTATTTTATTTTTTGGCAATGACATTGAGATTTAGTTATTAAGATTATTGGTGTGTTTAAAGGTTTTGGCGTGTAAATTTTTCAGATAATTTGTAAACAAGTCAAAATGTTAAGTTGTATTTATTGTTAATTTGGAGGTAATTTAGTGAAGAAATTAGAACGCTAAAAACACTTACATGAGCAGAAACATTAGACCATTTCAGGTCATTTCAGTTGGATCAGGTTAATCTGAATATAGTTTAGGTTAGGTTAGAGTTTAAATTTTTTGACATGATTTTATTTCGAGTCAAGTTAGGATTGAGAGTCTCATCCGAAACTTGAATTGACATGATATGAATACGACCTAATGATACAAACTATCAGATCTAATTAGAACACATTGACCTCTTACAAGATCTAAAACACCATTGAATCAACAAATTTTTACTTTTTAACTATAATAATTTGGATAAAATCATGTAGTTGTTGAGGTTAACATTTTCTTAACAAATTCATGGAAGCGATACCAAAATGTGGCTATCTTTATGAATTGCATGTAATAGGTAGTCACATCATCCATCAAGAGCACAAAAATTAGAGTGAAAGAATCCTTGTTCCCTCAATGGTGTTACATGAATCCTTGTTCCCTCAATGGTGTTACATGGACCATTACACAACAACTTCAAGGCATAATTAATCATTGTATTCGATTGAACTAGTGATTTGTAGGATCACTTAATTAGATGTCTTCAATAACATTATAGAGCTCCACCATTTTATTTAGGATTGTTAGATGGCACTGCCTAGTAGTTACATTCATTGGAAGAGCCAAAAGTTAGTTCAAGATGATGTTGATAGTTGCACCACTTTTTGGAAACAGTTTTCTACACGATTCCTTTGATAGTTCTAGGTGACCAAAAGATTATCTATGTTAACAGCCATTTAGGAAATATGCGACAAGAGAAAGACAAAACTTTGAAGTCCTACCAAGAGTATTTCAACACCAAAAGAGTTAGTTTAAGCACTCATCGTAGGCAGAGTCTACCTACACACGAAGGTTTGGAACAAATAGTAGGTTTAGGAGTCCACATCATTGCTCGTTTCTATAAGATGTCTAAAAAGCATCTATAGATAAAATTTTTTATAATTGCCTATAAAATGTTGGTTCAAAGACTTCAACCAACATTATTCCATAGAGCGAGAACAAATCAAAGGGAAAGAGAAAAAATAGTGGCAATAGGCAAGAAAACCTTTAAGAAGTAATGAGGAAAGGAACCTAAAAAGAAAATCACTTTGATTACCCATTGAACGATTATACTTCCTTTACCTTTTAATTGAACATATTTATGAAGTGTTTGAAGATCTACAAATATTCCCAAGCCTTATAGCTCTAAAGGGAAATTGCACCAAGCATGATCCCCAAGAAGTTTTGTCCTTTCTATAACGACATTGGAAATGACACAAATTAGTGTTGAGCACTAAAAGATGTGCATTAGATAGGTTATCAAAGAAAGTTCCTAAATAAGTCGTGTTTCACTAGGCAATCAACTCGTCACACTAAAAAGTGGGAAAAACCCCAAGAACTGGTATACATGATAGAAACTATCTTCAGTGGATTGTGCATTGAAGACATATAAAAGCATGCCTAAAATAAGTGTGTCAGCAAAGGAATGAAGAAACATCTTATTAGTATTGACATCCTTGAGTAAAGACTAACAAAATGTCTAAAATGAGAAGCTAAAACTGTCATTTTCACACAAACAGATGCAAGGTAGGTCAAACATCATCATAACAATGCCCTGGTTATAATTATCAGAGTAGGCAATAGTGAAGCCTACCAAATCCTAGTTAACAATAGGAGTGATGTGGACATTGTGAACTTGTTCACATTAAAAATGATGGGGTTAACAAATGCAAACTTGAATCCAAAGACAACACCTCTTTATGGCTTCATTGATGATTACATCATCCTCTGAGAGATAATTAATATATTGGTCAATGTTGGAGGTAGGAACCATATGGCCTTGATAATAGACTTCCTTCTAATTGATTGCCTATTAGTTCATAACATCATCATGGGAAGGTTATTATATAAAAGCTTTAGAGTAGTCACCACAATATACTGCTAAGCTATGAAATTTCCCATTCCAAACATATTTGGAACACTTAAAGAGGACCCTTTAAATGTTTATGTTTTGGTATTAAAATAGCCACCAAGAAAAAGTGACATCTTCTTGAGATAATGGTTGTAGAGTCACAAACTCCACATCGAGGTGCAATAAAAAATACTATCAATTTATGGACTTATCAGAATGAATCCACTAGTAAGCCTATCTAAAACATAAAGGAAGTCCAACTTAATGAGTGGGAACCTATTTGAATCCTAAAATTTATTAGAGACCTAAGTGACCAACTAATTGAATTATTAGTGTAACAACCACAGGTACATTCTAGGATATTTGTATTTATTTCCTTTTATTTGGTTTGTTTATGTTTATGTTTTGGTAGTGGTGAGCATGAACAGTCATGTATGGGTGTAGTACATGTCTGTGTTTATGTTAAGAAGGGTATAAATTTCATTTTTTGTTAAATGCACAAAGATGACTAAGGGAAGTGAATGCATAGTCGTGTGTGTCGAGGTACATGCCCGTTTATCAAATTTGAAAAGTGGATAAGGCAGTTTCCAAGAATTAGAGATTGTGGTTTTCACTACTAAACTACAAAGAGGACCATATCACTTAGGCACACGATTATTCATGGTGTTACAATGCCCAAATAAAAGACGTCACAAAAGTTGTTTGGCTCATTTGTTATTTCATATTTCTAAAGCCAAAGTGAGTGTAGAGAGTGTTTAAGGGTTTTTGAGGCATTGTTAAAGGAAGAAAAAGTTGTTGGAAACTTGCCTAAGCCATGTGAAAATTGTGCAATTGTCTATCTATTTTTGCTTTGTAAAATTTTGAAGCATGTAGTAGGTTATTTTGTGAGGTATGATGTTCTCATAATAAGATGCACAATGAGGGAATTAATGATCTATCTGATTTATGTGCTAATTATGCATTTGATGGTATTAAAATTGATAATTTAGGCACACTTGTGTGTAATGAATGGTGAAGTAGCAATTATTAAGATGATCTATTGATATTTCATTGTTTGGACATTGTCTGATAGTTAAAGACATGTTCAGAATAATCGTGTATGTTTGGGTTGTTGAAATTTGGTCTGAAAAGGCAAGAATTTGTAAGATTGATAATCATCGATCGTAATACATGGTAATGCCTACTTGTTGGGATACTTGTGTATCCCTTAAGATACAAATGAAATGCTTATATGTCGAGGAATAAGCTTAAAGTAGTAAGAGTCAAAGACAAGTCTACAATATCGAAGACATGCCTATTCATGACAACTTGGACACATGCATATATATATAAGGTAGCAAGAGCATATGCAGATAATTAAAGTAATGTTAGACAATATTAGGGAGACACCACTGTACCTTATAAGGAAGGACACTTATGTGTTATATGATATTTCATGGAAACGTGTGCATAGGGATAACCATGCCCATCCATGTTTGTTGAAAAGATAATTTTACCCTTATGAATTGTGAATAATGGGAATGAGGTTTTAAAGGCCCTTATGAAGGCATAATAAGCTAGTTAAATATTTTGATGGTGTCTGACTATGTGGATAATGACACAAATGTAACACCCACATGTATGTCTAAGGGTATTTCAATCTTTTATCTTTTTGTTTTTGTATTTAATGTATCTATGTGATTTTTGGGAGGCACAATCATGTGGGTAGACTACATGCTCGTGTTTATGGTGCCAAGGGAAAATAGTCTTTTTCCTTGTAATTAGTGAAAATTGGCAAGTTTGGGAGACATGTACGCCTATGTATACTAGTATAGATGCCCATGCATATTCATCGTGTTTGAATTTTTAGATAAGGAATAGTTTCACAATGATTGTGAAAACTATCATTATTATGTAACATAACACATAGACGTGCCATGACTAATGCACACCTGTGTGTCATTAATTTCTGTGAAAATAAAAAGAGTCCAAATGCATTTGGCTAGACACTTTTTGCAAAACTTACCAAAAACATATGGTTTGTGAGGCTCTTAAAGGATTTTGGAGCTAAGGAAATGCACACGAAACTAAGGAAATTTACCTTACCACACAAAGATTCGTTTTTAGTCAATAGAGGAGAAATAAGTAGCGTGGTTTCCTTAATCCTAATTTGCTTTGTTAATCTTGATATTATACTATTTTGAATTAATATATATACATATAAGTATGTGATGGATGATTGATGTTGTTTCCTTATGTTCAATAAATGATTGAAATGGTGTATTATCATTTGTAGATGATAATATATGGATGAAGAGTTAAGATTAACTAATTGCAATTTTGATTTAGTTTATATGTTATACAATTTGTGAATGATCGCTTATGTATTTAGGATAGGTTGTGCTTATCTGATTGGTGTACAAATTGATTAAAAATGGGAAAGATTAGGTTGAATGACTATACGTATGAATTGTTGAATAGATTAACGTGCATATAGCTTCGATATTGATATTTTGCCCTCAATCTTTTGGAGTGTTGTTATTGTAATATGGAAATTCTAGAAATTTGACACCACACACCTATGTGGCTCTTGACACATGGTCGTGTAAAATTGGGAAAAATAGTCCCCATGTGTGTTGTATGCATGGTCTTGTACTAGAAGTAAGAACACCCTCTGTGTATGAAGGACACACCCATGTGTATCATGAGGAAAAAGGGAATTTAATGAACAGAAAGATGGAAATGCTTACATATAAGTACAATAATAACTATATTACCCCTATAAGAGAGGAATAAAGGGTAAATAATGAGTGAGGCCTTAACGAAGGCTATATAATGAGAGATTATTATGAAAGTGACAAACTGTGTACGACAACACAAAAAGAACATTGGATACCCAACTAAGTGAATAACAACATGAATCCCCACCAAAGTGGTTTTGATTCAAAAACACCAATGATGTATTATGTAATTCTTACCACTAGGCTATGTGTAGTATAGTTAATCGACCAAGCTAAGTGCAATGTGGGATGCCATTGAGTTATGTGCAGTGTGAGTTATCACTGAGATATTTGCAATATGACTTATCACTAAGCTGTGTTTTGTGTGATGCATCATCAAGTTATATGTGGTATGATCGTGCTACCAAACTGGTCATCAAAGTTTAATCTATGTGACCATTTGTGTGACTTTAACCGAAAACCCACTTGACACGTGTATAGAGTACACTCTACAAATGACATCAAGAATGCCACGTACTTTCACCAAATGTCTACAATGTCGTTATACATCATTTAGTAAGAGCCATCATGGATGGCCTTATTATTAGAGATTTGGCATAGGGTGTCAGAATCTATGGATATGCATCTGAGATGTTAGAAAAACATCCAAAAAACCATAATATGATAGAATACAGAACACTAGGAATTACATCATTGTTGTTTTACTGTGTGTTTGCATATTTACTAAGTGTGTTTTACCCACCGTGTTCCTTGTATTTTGCAAGTAGGATTGTCAATTAGCACGTGCGCAGGCTGGTGGGGAGGGGGGGAATGGGGGCGCGGCAACGGAGCCAACAAGTGACTAAACTAACGAGTCAGTTAGGGACTTCGCTTGAATGAAGGACATTTTAGTCATTTATCTATGTATACTATGTTATTGGTTATTTGACTTTGGATATAATTTGTATTTGATATTTACTTTGAGATTTACCTTCAGAGACAATGTTAAATAATTTATTTATAGGTGTGTTGATGTTTTATGCAGTAAATACACTTTTGGGAAATTGTAGGATTTTAATTAATTATCATGCACTTAATTTATAACTACAAGCGTTTTTAAGTTATCATGTTTCTTTGGATATATATGTTGGGTAGGGATATGTATCTGAAAAAAGGTGTTATAATAGACCTTGATTAGAGTAGATTTGAGTCAAAACAAAAAAATGATGTATATCATTTTAACCACCAGTTGTGTACAGTTTGAGATATTGATACCCATGAGATATAATATGCATTCGGTGTTGGGCACCTTAATAACTACGATGTTTATGCACATATTTGACACTATAGCATCTAGAATGCTTATGCAAGATAAGTGAGAAGCTTGAAGTCTGCCTTCTCTTGTGAATAGGTTATCTTTAGTTTGAAGCTCAACTAACATTGTACTAGCTATATTTTTATGATAGACATCGGAGATGTCATATACTTTCATCAGGAATCTAGGATGTCAATATACATCGTTTGACATTAATTATCCAGGATAGTACCTTTGATATGGACTTATAACACGAGTGTGCCAAACAGTTTAGATAGGTATTTGAGATGCTGAGGAAACATCCAAGAGTACCACATTGTGATTAAAAACTAGAAAACATTGGTTGTAAGATATGTTATATGCAAGGTGTTGAGATGTCACATATTTACTAAGTGTTTTCACTTACCATGTTCCTTGTTATGGTTTTGCAAGTAAGCGAGATGAGCAACAGGGTTATGGGAGAGCTAATAGGTCAACTTTGATTGTTCTATGAGGAGAGAGGCATTTTACTAATTTTATCACTTTGGAGATTTATGGTGTATTTATGGAGTTATGTTTTTACTATGCATTGTTAATTTGTGGATTTCAAACATATTTTTGTTGTAGAAGATATGATAGATTAAGCATTTTGTGATATGGACGTTTATGAGCATCACTTGTCATTGATATCCACTAGCCATGAATTGTTGTTGATAAATTCATTAGGCCAAAAGACTTGTTACCACCCAAGGATAAGTATAATCTCAAACTCACATCTTTCAGCTTTTAAAAATCCAAAATTTCATCCATGAGCAAAATTATGTTAAATTTTTTAGTTAAAATTAAGGGTAAAACTATCATTTAACCAAAAAAATTAAAAAATTAAAGTTTTATCACATTCTCCCCTTTAGTTTGAAAATCTAACAATTCTCCCCACTTAGAGTTTGAAAAATGACAACCTCCCCACAGGGTTTTGAAACTGTCATCAGAGACTGTGAAGTTCACCGTCTCCAACCACGTTCACCATTACCAGAGTCGTCTCTTCACCTCTCTGGCAAGGTCACTTCATCATCTAGCTTGGAAAATCGTTGTCCAAACAATTCAGAGGACGAAGATCTCTGTTCATCTTCGATAGGGCTGGACTCAAGCCGAGCCAGCTCGAGCTCGGCTCGGTCGAGCCCGAAATGAGTCGGGCTCGACTCAGCTCGATTAAGCTCGAGCTGGCTCGTGTTGACTCGATAGATTTTTTTTTAAAATTTTTTATACAAAACGACATCGTTTTGATCAATATATATTAAAAACGATATCGTTTTGATAACGAAAAATGAGCTGAGCTAAGTCGAATCAAACTCGAGCCGAACTTGAGCCGAGCAGAGTCAAGCTCGAGCCGCCCATATATGAACCGAGTCGAGCTCGAGCTGGTTGCGAGCCGAGCTCGGCTCGGCTCGAATCCAACCCTAATCTTCGACTCTGAGATCTCTTCCTCTGGATTTGTTGAATCCAGACAAAATTTGTGTAGACGATGAGTTTTCAAGTCGGACGATGAAGGGATCTTACCAGAGGGGTGAAGAGATGACTCTGACGACAGTGAACGAGGTTGGATTCTTCATCTCCGACGATGGTTTCAAAACCCTTGGGGGAGATTGACACTTTTCAAACTTTGAGTTAATAGAAATTGTTAGATTTTTAAATTAAAGAGATAAAATGTCATAAAACTTTAGTCTTTAATTTTTTTTGGGTTAAATGATAGTTTTTCTTTTAACTTTAACTGAAAATTTTAATAAAATTTTATTTATAAATGAGAGTTTAGATTTTAAAAAATTAAGGTTATGAGTAAGTTGACATCAAACCTTAAGGGGGAACAATTCTTTTGGCCTATTCATTAATACACTTAAAAGCAAATGTAACATACCAACAAAAAGCTCCACCATAAATTTGGACGCTTTACTAGAAATGTCAAATTTTATGGCGTCAAACAATTTGCCAAAGGAAGACCAAAGCACTGAAAAACTGAAGTTGACTACCTGTGCAAAATCTACAAAAATTTACCAAATACAATGACCCGTTATTTTATGTTGAAGTAATAATTAAGTTAGAAAATGACTTTGTTTACTTGGGCACTTTCTGCGGATTTTACCAAATACACTGACCTAATATTATTATTATATGTTAAAAGTAATAAATTTTATTACCAAAATTGGAAGATTATTTTAAAGATAAATTATCAAAAAATTATTAAGTATAAATTATTAATATATTTGATAAAATTATATAAAATCTAAATTTGATAAGTATAAATAATTATAGTGTTTGATTATAGCTAATAAAAGAATATTAATATATTATTTAACTTAAATATTCTTGAGTATAATTATTCTAAAATACTTTTTTTATTACTTCATTAAACAAATTTTATGAAAGGTGATGAAAACTTTAAGCATGGATGAAATTTTTAATTTTTAAAACCTAGAGGGAAAATATAATGAATTATTATTTTTAATACTATTGTTAAAATAACAATTTTATCCTAAACTCTAACTAAAATTTTAACAGAAATTGGCTTATGGCTGGGTATTTAGGTTTTTGAAAGCTGAAATATGAGACTTTGAGATTTTACTGTATCTTAGATAGGAACAAGTCTTTTAGCCTTAACTATCTTGTGAATTAAAGACAATTTTTTTCGTTCTTGATTGTTTAATAAATTATAAACAATTTTTTTCATCTTTAATTGTGCAATGAATCAAAGATAAAATTTTTTGTCCTTAATTATATAATGAATTATGGACATAATTTTTCGTCCTTAATTGTGCGATGAATTAAGAACAATTTTTTTGTCTATAATTAAATAATGAATTGAGGGCTAAATTTTTTTTTGTCTTTGATTGTGTGGGGAATTAGGAACAAAAAATTTTATTCTTATTTGTGTGATAAATTTAATATAAGAATTCCGACATTGTATAAAAATTAATAGTTATACTAGACAGGACATCAATCAAACAAATGGGAGTAGAAAGTAGGCTCAATGTAGAACAAAATGGTCTATAACTTTCAATCTGATGTATCTTAGTTTTCTCTCAATGCTTAAAGCTTTCATTTCATAAGACATTTTTTCGTTTCAACGTAGGCTGCACATATTAATGAAAGAAATTACAGCCAAATTTTTTTTAAAAAAAAAAAAAGGAACATTATGAGGCCATTAATACAGAATTGATAGTCATACTATGTGAACTGGATTGGTAATCTTCCACTTAGCAAATCCTGCACGAATATATGGGTTCCTACCCACAAAGAAATCTGCAATAAAAAAGCAAATTAGTTTCTGGAAAATACTAAACACGAGAGACTTCTAACATTTTTAACTTAATAATTGTCAATTTTAGGGCATGACTTATAGTTTAATAGCATATAAACTGAGAAGATTTTACCATCAATACAGAGCCTTTGTCTTAAAAACCACATTTTCCTCCATGAACCACCATATTTTGATTGCAAAAACTTATAGCTTTCTAACACTCTAATGGGCTTCACAGAAGAGGTCCAGTTAAAGCTTTGAATAATTTACATATCATAAACTAAGAGAATATTCACAAACACTAACAAGTTACATACCAGGCCTTTGGGCATGCATTACGCCAAAGCACAGGGTTACGAATTGTGTACCTTCATTTTCGATAGACACACAATGCCCTTCCCATGTCATCTGGACTCATCCATGCAAAGAGCTGCAAATGAATATTGATTATTCCTGTTTAGCGTCTTAAAATAACTTAAACACTTCGCATATGGAGATTAGTAAGACAAATATATTACTCAAACACATACATGAATATTAATTTAATAAAAACTATTAAGTATCACTACTTATCTATTTGTATAATTAAAATTGAATAAATGAATTTTTAAAATACAGTACCTCGAAAAGGAGCTCATTAGACAAAACAATGTATAAGTGTTGAATCAATACAGGGTTTTCTACTTATGCCTAAGGCACAACCGGTCTCACATTTATACCATATATAAACATCTAAAGTGATAGAATCAGGAGCATAACAAGATTCATAAAGCAAATAAATAAATAAAATTAAAACAAGAAAGAGAATAAAAGATAACAAAATAGGATAAATAAAATTGTATTGAGCCATCCTTTACTAGATAGTGGTGTATGTAATCCTTAGAGTTGATATTACTAGAGTCCTTTCTATGTCTACGACCTAGTTTAATGCTAGCCTAACATAGGATTCAACAATCATAGGTATGGGAGAATGTATCTCACATATGATTTGATTATGACAATGTGTTACAAGTCTATGGCTATAAGAGGGACAAGTTATCGCTTAGTTCAATTATGTTCAATCATTGTTTGATTAATCAAACACCAATATCAATGGTTGATACGAGGTAAACAATACTTTTGTGTCTCAACCTTGAAGAGATATAGATGGTAAGAGGATTGAAATTGCATAGTAATATAATATTGACAAGTAAATTTAGTTTCCACTAAATCTCTAATATTTGGGTGGTAATGATACTTTGCTTGAAGTCAATCTTGATTAGTGGACTCATGATTTGATCCACTATCAACATAATAAAGAACCTATAGGTCACACAAAATCAAAAGTTAGTCTTTGAATTAAGAAGCAATAAGTTCGTAAAATAGTGAATCATCAGTTCTCTAAATCAACGGTTTTGAATCCCTTAAGGGATACCTTTAGTGAAAAAGATAACAAGTTGTGAGTGTTAGTGTGCAGTAGAAATATAAGCTACATGTGTGCAAAGTATAAAGTGTGAGTTTTGAGTGTTGAGTGAGTAAGTGTTAAGTTTGTGTTTTGTGACTGAGTGATGTAAGTTTTTGTGTAAGTGTGGGTTTGTATAGTTTTGTAATTGTTCAGTATAAATAAAATTATTGTTTTATAATTACCACTCTTGCTTAACAAGTGGTATCAAAATAGGTGGTCAAAGACCGAGATCATAAAGATTTCAAAGATTGTTAGGATCATGATTGTGGAAGCTCTGAAGATGGTTAGGGATTGTAGCGCGTGAATCAAGTAATTAAGAGTTAAGTCATGCCAAGACTTTATTGGTATACAATTTGGACTGTGAAATTAATTGGTTGGGAACCAACCTTACTTGTATATTGCTGGGCATTATTACTAAGTCATTATGTCAAAATTTTTTAATTCAGTCAGTTAGATTGAGAAAATCAATAGCTCCAATTGTAATAATTGAACCCTATTCAATTTTATTAATTAGGATAAGATTTATGAGATATGGTTGGAGGCGAAAACATTACACCACCCATAGATGCTAAGGAATGAACAAAGTAGAAGATTAAAACTAGCAAGACTCTATGGGTTCTTGTCGTGACCGCAGAAAATGAGTGGTTACAATACATTAAGAGTGTGAAACATTGAAGGAGGTTTGGGACATGCTAGCAACTGTATTTGCAAGGATAAAATGACGTAAAGTTGTAATGCTCAAAAAATGAGCTATTGTCGATCTCACAACAAAACATAATGATAAGTAAATAATTTTCCAAAATTAAATCTTTTTGTGATGAAATTTTCAAATTAGACCTTCATAATGCAATCACTAAGACAAGAAAGAGTAACATTATCATTCATGGGTTAAGGCTAGAATATAATGGGATAATTATAGCTACCCGTGGATGGGCAAAGAAGCCAAAATTAGCAGAGTTAGCGAATATATTAACCATCTAAGAAATTTTAGATCAACAAATATCAACCTTGACGAAGAATGATAGTGAAGAAGAATGAGACTTTCAAGTGTCTTAAGTAGTTAAAGATTTAGAAAAGCTTGTAACCAACTATATCGTTGAACCAGATGAAAAGGCATTCTCATGGTGGTCACCACAGGTAGAATTACTCAAGACTCCAATAAGATTGAAGAGTAGCTAAGCGAAGAAGTAATTATTGAAGAGCAACCAATCATAGAATACTAAGAGGCTAGATTTGAGTCTTCTGAAAAATCACAAAGCCCATTGTACAGTGGAGTATCTTCTAGAGTAATGGGAGAAATTCAGTTGACTCAATTAGAAAAGAAAGAAGAGAAAGTACTTCAACCTAGGAAGTCAAAAAAAGACTATGGAAACCAAATCCCAAATATACAATTGTAGCACTAAAAGAAGATGTTGGTATAGTAAAACCAACAACATATGAGAAAGCCTCACAATGCTTGGAGTGGAAAAAGGCAATAGAAGAAGAAATCCAAGCATTAAAAAAAAATGAGATAGGATTTCCAAAACCTTAAAACATAAGTCCTATAACATGTAAATGGGTTTACAAATTAAAAACTCAACCAAATGGGTTAATTGAAATATACAAGCCATGATTGGTTGCTGAAGGATTCTCTTAGAAATATGGTCTTGATTATGATGAGACCTTCAATCCGATGGCAAAAATTACTATAGTTCAAGTACTATTAGCACTTGCAGCAAACAAGTCTTAGAAGTTATGGTAGATGGACGTAAAAAATGCTTTATTACATAGAGAGTTAGATCGAGAAGTATACATGGAACAACCTGACAATTTTCAAAGTATGACCATCCTAATTATGTTTGTAAATTGAAGAAAACATTTTATGGTCTTAAACAAGCCTCAAGAGCATGTATGAGAAGAATACAAAATTCTTGGTGCAAAGTGGTTACTTAGTAGCACCATCAAACTCAAGCTTATTCCTCAAGGTTAAGAATGAAAAAAGACTAACAATAGTATTGATCTATGTGGATGATTTGATCATCACTAGAGATAATTAAAACGAGATTTGTCAAATAAGAGCCAACATTTCCATTCAATATCAGATCAAAAAGCTTGGAGAGTTGAAACATTTTTTTAGTCTTGAAATTAAGAGAACGAAGGATGAGAACATTTTGTGCCAATAAAAATATGTGCAAGATTTTCTAAACAAGTTTAGGATGGTGGATTGCAAACTTGCCTCTACACCCATGGATGGCAATATAAAATTATGTGTCAAGAAAGGTCGAGAATAAAAAGATTCAATGATGTACAAATGACTTGTTTAGAGTCTTATATATCTTACAATAACATGTTTAGACATTGGCTTCGTAGTAAGAGTGGAAGTCGATTCATAAAGAAGTCGTACAAACCTCACTTAGATATAGTTAGACGCATACTAAAGTATGTTGAAGGAACTTTCGATTTAGACTTTTGTATAAGGTGTGAGATAGTTGGGCATTGCGGAGTTGACTTTGTCAGAGATCATGACAGAAGACAATTAACTATTGGGTAACTGTTTAGTCTTGGGTCTAGAGTACTGTCATAGTGTAGTAAGAGACAACCAACAGTGTCTTTATCAATCAGAAAAGCTAAGTATAGGGCAACAATAATGGCAGCTCAAGAAAGTACATGGTTGATGTAACTATTGAAGGATCCTCATCAACGAGTTGACAATCCAATATGGTTGTATAGTGACAATCAATCAGTAATAGATTGGCAGAGAGTCCTATCTTTCATGTGAGAACTAAGCATATAAAGGTGCATTATCACTTCATATGTGAAAAGGTACTGGTTAGAGAAATTTAAATGAAGTATCAAGACAAGTGATCAAGTTACTGATATATTTACTAAAGGATTTAGTACTACAAAGTTTGAAGAATTTTAAAGACAACTTGACATGACCATGAGATCAATAATGCATGACAGTATTTAGTGAGAGGGAGCGCTAAAAGGAGAACACTGAATATCTCTCCAAAAGTTTCTCCACAAAGAAAAAGTGTAGCCTCATATCTAAAGCTCTAAAATTTTCCCTTACAAGTTGCTTCCTCTAGAAGCTGAAGAAGAATTGAAAACGGCTATATAACTGACTTCAACAAGTATAAAAAGGCCTTGAGTCCTAGCATTTGTGTGTGTAGAAAAATCAAAGTGTGAGTGAGCATTAGAAAAGTAAGAAGTTTGTGTTATGAGTTGCTAGTAAGTATGTGCAAAAAGAGCAAGTTGTGAGTGTTAGTGTGCACCAGAAAAATAATCTACGTGTGTGCAAAGTATAAAGTGTGGGTTGTGAGTAAGTGGATGAGTTGTGAGTGCTTAGTTAGAAAGTGTTAAGTTTATGTTTTGTGAGTGAGTGGTGCAACCTTTTGTGTAAGTACAATTTTGTAATTTTTCAATATTAATAAAATTATTGTTTTATAATCACCAGTCTTGCTCAACACTATTATCACTAAAAGGGTTATCTTAGTCTATAGATGTAATTTACTACGTTATTGATACTAAGTTTTTTCTTTGAAGTTAACTGAAAAGCATAGCAAACATAAAGTAGTATTCATGGTCATTTGATGTTCAATTAGTCAAAGTTAGCTGCTCAGTTGTTCACGAGTTTGGTTGTCCACAATCATTCACAATGCTATAAAATCCTTTAAACTCATATGTATGATTTTGAATCTAATTTCCTCACTTTACATTTTCTTAAATGAAATGGCCTAAATACTTAAATCTGTTGTTAAAATTAAAAGCTCTTAATTTTACGACTACATTATTTTAAGTTCATTGAAAAGTAAAGAAAATCACTGAAAAAAGTTTGAAAGTCTAAAAGACCAAAAAGAGGGCTCTAAGGTTTTCAAAATGACAAAAAATTTAGGGTAAAGAAAAAGTTAAAACATGTGTGCAAGAACTCCTTCTTAATCAAAATCACGTAACTGACACACAAAGAAATGACTAGTTATATAAATTACATATAGTCGCTAGCCATGTTGTCTATGTGTACAATACCCTTAATGTGCCAATTCAATTTCCTACACTCACAAGATTACATTACAATTTTATCCCATATATGGGATGATAATCTTTTCCTAGCATTTTGAAAGCACATATTTACCCATTATCCATTTTAGTTAAATTTGTCTACATTCACTAGATTCATTATAGTAAGGTTCAAATTATATTCAGTTATGCAATTACACATGTAACTTTACTTCTTGCCCTATGAATCGAGGTTGTACAAAGGTTCAAGGACAACAATTTTTACTTATGTACTACCACTGCCAAATTGTAATTAGAAATCCTAATACCATAACATAAACTTAGGCTTTGAAGTAGGGAGTTGAACCACTATAAAATGTCATTATGTTTAATATAATTCTATTTTTCTATAGTTCTTTGCACCGAATTGTACCCAAATTTTGTGTACTTCTTGTTGGTGCGATTTTTAGCATTAACACATTTTAAAGGACAACTATTATTTATCTCCCTTGTTGTTTAATCTACTATGGTTAGCATTGCACTCTTTCAATATCAGGCATATTTTCTAGGCATACATTACAGTGAATGCTTATAAGAAATAACTATAATAGATTATAATGTCTTGTTTTCTAGTGAAACATAAAAATATATTGTTTTTCATAGGCTAACCCAATTGTAATAATGACCTTAAACTGACATGAAGAAACCAAAATTACTTGTGGATGAAGTGGTGCTATTAGTCTACGATGAAGCGATTGAAGTATTATTAATTTGTGATTGTGGACTCTGGTTTGAGGATGAGGCTATGAAGAAAATTATGTGGTCTTGGTAGTGAGAATATGCTTGGATAGATCTTGGAATTGGAGACTGTGACACTTCCAAAACCCCCTCAAGCATTTGAACTACCTGACCTATTGATGGCCTTTGAGTTTCATCATCTTGGATGCACCAACAAGCCACTCTACAAATTCTTAAAACCTCTTCTATATCAGCATTGCCCTCTAGCCTAGAATCTAACAACTTAAGGACACTGGCACCCTCAATTATTGCAGTTGCAACCCAAGTTGGGAAGAATTTGGAGTTTTCACTATCAAATTGCTCAGAGTTTCTTCTTCCTGATACAAATTCAAAAAGCATCATCCCGTAGCTATAAACATCAGCTTTAGTTGTAATGGCTAGTCCTGAAATCCATTCTGGGGCAAGATAGCCTCTTGTCCCTCTTATGGTTGTTAGGACACTGCTAAAGTCCCGCCCAACAAATTTTGCCAGGCCAAAATCTGCCACTTTTGGACAAAATTCAGTATCTAATAAAATGTTTTCTGGTTTTATGTCACAATGTATGATGCGGTCTCTGCATTTCTCATGGAGATACGCTAAGCCTCTGGCTGACCCCAGTGCAATTTTGCATCTTGTTTTCCAATCAAGAACATATGAGCCCTTTGTATGGAAGAGATGCTAATTTAAAGAACCATTTGGCATATAGTCATAGACTAACAACCGCTTAGTACCTTCACAACAGAATCCAAGAAGCCGGACTAGATGGACCTGATTAATATTTCCTAGAGTGGTGACTTCTGTCCGGAATTGCTTCTCTCCTTGGCTGATGCTTTCAAGCCTCTTCACCGCTATGACACGTGAATCAGGCAACACCCCTTTGAAAACAGAGCCAAAACCACCTCCACCCAATCTCTCAGAAAAATTCTTTGTCGCTTTTTTCAGTTCTTTGTATGAAAATACCAGCAACGCGCCCTCCGTTGATTTCGTAGTTTTGAGCCTCCTCTTAATCCGTCTCAAGTGTGCAACCATAATGAGACCTAGGAGAAGCACTAAAGCCACTGTGCCGACAACACCATCTATAACTTTTCCCTTGTCGTCCCTGGAACTTGAAAACTCATTAGCTGCAAGCTTAACATAAATAGCTTTTCCGTCTGTATCACCAACTGCAAGTTGTTGCAGATTCAAAAGATTACCAATCCAAGTTGAACATTGGTTGCTTTCATAGGCGTAAGCTGTACAAGCGCAGTTATTTAAGCAGCTCCTTTCACATTGCTTAATGTTGGCTGCTGGGGCAGATTGCAGATCTGTAGGCAATTCCTTGCCAAGGGTTACCGTAAATTTGTCACTCTTTCCATTGACATGACTTCTATTTTCACACTGCAGTAGCGATTTTCTCTGACAGCCACCAGAATAATCCTCTAGCAAGTTCCAATCATCCTCCGAATTTGGCTTAAACCCTGACAAACATTCACAGAGAGGCATATTTTGCTCATGACAGCTGCCAAATGCACCGCAATAAGCATAAACCTCACAAGGTTGTCTTGGTATAGACCAAAACTGAAACCAAGTCTTACTAGACTCCAACCAGTACATTTGCTGAACCTGCCCTGAAGCATCCATAACAAATTGAAATGTCATTGAAGCGGCTACTGAATATGTGAAATAGCTCTCATTCTCATTTGATACATGGCTGATGTTGAACATATCATTACTTTTAAGGTAATTCATTTCAGGAACCAAGCTGAAATATTGTCCATTCCAGAATCCACTAATCCAGTACTGCTCAGACCTGTTCCACAGCATCACATATTGATCGGATCCATCAGGATTTGGCTCAAACGTGAACAGACCGGGCGCAGGATCTTCTTTATTCTTCCAGGAAGTGAGAAATGTTGTCTTATTGGTCCTCTTGTTCCGTCCAATCTTCATACCAGGGAGCCAAATATGAGTTGGATTATCGAAACTTTGCCACAACGGCACTGACGAATTGGTAGACGAATCTCTTAAAACAAGATTTCCTTCATCTAGAAGAGCTGCTGCCAGACGTACTTCTACTGAACTTGTTGTGACAGAATTCAAACTCGTTGACCAAACTGGTATTTGGGACTCGTTGAAGAGTACTAAATTGCCATATGAGAACCTTAACACAGAAGAATACCTATCAGATACTGGTTTATCTTTATTTGCCACCCAAACAACGGTTTTTTCAGACAATTTTTTGTACCATATGCCTATGTAGTAGTTTGAAGAATTCCCTGGCTTGAAAAAGCCTAATTCAAAGACCCCACCTGCTGAAACAATAGTTTGATCACCAGAGAGGGATTGATTTGAGGAGATGGTATCTGATCCAAAGGAGGCGAAGGATTTGATAGAGAACCATATGAAGAGAACAAAAACTAGGAATTTGATATCCATTGCTGCAATAAATCGAGTTATTTGCAGTCAAGATACTCATCAATGGAGGAAAATTTTATACACCATTTATCTTAGCGCAGGTGAACCTATGTGTGGAGGAGGAAGGGTGTCGCATTGATCAATAGTCATGCCATAATTAAACCGCTGTTGATTTCCCTGTGAAGTCAACCAATCTACAGATTAAACCGACCGTTGTGCTTTTCGACTTTCAAGCCAGTTTATGAAAACAACTTCAAACTTAAGTCAGTTGATTGGTGAAAAGTCATGTTACAAACAAGCGCACTACCGTTCCTCTCGCCATGTTACCCTCATTGAATGTTACAAATTTCTCACCCTTGGATTGAATGGTCATCTTTGAAAATACAAGCTTGATAAGTTATATGTCACAAAGAAAGAAAATATGGGTTGATTTAAAGAAGCTTAAAAATTGACGGTTGATAAGAATCTATTCGTCACCAAGCTCTTTGATAAGAAACTTGTATGATAGTTTAGGTAATAGGGTGTGCCTTTGCTTACCCAACCGAGCAAACTGATGCCCAAAAGTCGAACCCCCTTTTGCTCGTTAAACTGAAGCTCTCTTGCATTAATCTAGTTTTAAAACGACTGACTGGAACCGAAGGTATCACACCAGCCTCATACTCTGCCGAATCCTCATTTTGTAGGTAGAAAACAAAATTATAGTCTCTTCTCGAATCGGGACGACAATCGTTTTGGGGTATAACAAGTAGCTTCAAATTACAGCCTCGAATTTCGGTGCATACTATGTAGAAGAAGAAAAGTCAAGTCGTTATTGTATCAATAGAAGTCAACACAAGAGTCCATGTTGTGCCCACTGCTGGCCTCAAAAGTCAAATATAGCCTGTATTATCTAAGCAATTTGACTATATTTAGGTCCGTTTTGAAGTCGCGAAGTTGTTTTATTGACCTTTGTGACTTCATTTTGTAATTTTTTATTTTTTTAATTATGAAGGTACAGCAACATCCCTGCAAAAATATAGATTATTAAGAAAGAAAATCTTTTCAAGAAGTAAAAAATGGTTTTCTTTTGAGAGAAAGAAGGTTTGAAAGTATCATATTACCAACAATATAATACTTGAGATTGTAAGCAATTAGTTGTTCTTCCATTTCTTTATATTTTTGTTTCATCAACTTTCAGTCATCAGTCTCCTCCATCCAATTGTTTGATTTATCTTTAGTCTTCTCCATCTAATTGTTTGATTTACCTATTCAATAGTAAGTCCTTAAAGTCTTCAACCATCTAATCTGACGTAGAGAATACTAATATTTGTATAATATAAGTCAATTATTTAGGAATATTATTTTATGTTTTTTAATTTGTTGCAATTTCCCCCGGTTCTCAATTTGAATACCATAATAGAAGACAAAATTATGTAATTTGAAAGACTGATAATAATGATATATTAATTAAAATAGGTAAAAAGATTTTCATCTGAACGTTTTTAAGTAAATTTTTGATATAGTTACTTTTTTCAGCAAATTTGCTATTTATTTCAATAATATCATTTTCTTTTAATATACCTTCTCTTCAATCATTTTTTTTTTACACAGTTGACGATGATACACTTCAATAGTATATCATCATATTGAATACAAGATAATATGATAATTTTTATTATAATAAATCTAAACTTTCGTTGAAAATTTGTTGTGAAAACTTTCACAGACAAAAGTTTAAAACTTTAAATGATGATTTTTAAAAAAGGTTTGATTTTGTTTATTTATTTAGTTACTTATTATATTAATTGTGTAGATTGTGCATATCTATTATATTAGTAAAAATAGAACACATTCTGATGTCAGATCAAAACAAAAAACATAAATGCAGTTTCTTGAAAATCGAATGCGAGTGCAAGTACGAATATAAGTGAGAATGCGAGAATGTTTTTATAAGAATATACAAATATTTTTATAAAAGCATGAAGTGTCGAAATGCATTCTCGCACTTCATGTTTTCATATAAAAACATGTGTGTATATATATATATATATATATATATATATATATATATATATATATATATATATATATATATATATATATATATATATGTATATGTATATGTATACATATGTATATATATTATTCGGCACTTCATGTTTTTATAAAAAATATTTTTATATTTTTATAAAAGTATTCTCGTATTTACATTTTATGTATACGTATTGTCGCATTCATATTTAGTATTTACATTCACACTTTGCACTCGCACTTGGTTTTCAAGAAATATTATTTCTACTTTTTGTTTCGATTTGACATTAAAATTTGTTTTATTTTTATTAATACAACAAATATTTACTATCTACATAAAATAAAATAATCGGTAACTAAACAAATAAACAAAATCAATTATGTCTTAGAACTTAGCATTCAAAGTTTTTAACTTTTATCTGAAAAAGTTTCCACAAGTTTTCAACGAAAGTTTAGATTTATTATGATATAAGTTATCATATTGCGTATCTACATTCACACTTTACACTCGTACTTGGTTTTCAAGAAATATTATTTATGCTTTCTATTTCAATCTGACATTAGAATTTGTTCTAACTTTTATTAAAACAACAGATATTCACTAATAATCGATAACTAAATAAATAAACAAAATTAATTATCTCTTAAAACTCAGAATTCAAAGTTTTTAACTTTTATTTGTGGAATTTTGCACAATAAGTTTTTAATGAAAGTTGAGATTTATTATAATATAAGTTATCAGACTATCTTGAATTCAATGTGATGATATATAGTTGAAATATATTATCATCAATTATATTGAGAATGAACACAATTGAAGAGAATGCATATTAAAGGAAAAAATATTATTGAAATAAATGATAAATTTACTTAGAAAAGTATTTGTGTAAAACCATTTAAACAAGAATTTTTTTATCTATTTTAATTAATATCTTATATGTTATAAATATAATGAAGATAAAAGAGAATTGAAAGACGGAAGAATTGATTTAGAATTGAGATAAAAGAAGTTTTAATTAATATCCCATATGTTATAAATATAATCAAGATACAAGAACTTTTACATTTTCTTCTCATGTGATGGAAAAATCCACCTTCTATAACATTTCTTTTTGGATTTTCACCACTTACAAATAATTATATTGATATCGCTAAGGAAAAACCCAATGAGATAAAAACCAGAGCGAAAGAACATAATTATTTGATGTTCTATAATATGGGGTTGGACTTGCTTAAATTGGCTCATTAAAAACTTTATTAGGAAAACTCAGTAAGATAAAACCTAGTAAAAAAAAAAGAGTACAATACACATTTTTGTCCAAATATGATAAACTTCGAAAATTTGCCTAATGAATGTTCCCCCTCTTTATAGTGAGATTAATTTAATTGCTTCTTGACCACCGTATATCAATGTTATACACTAATTTTTTAAATGTTGATGTCGGTAATATCTTGGTGAATAAATCTGCAAAATTAGCACTAGATCTTATTTGTTTGACATCAATCTTTCTGCTCTGTTGGAGCTTTTGAGTGTAAAAGAACTTTGGTGAGATATGTTTGGTTCAGTCTCCTTTGATGTGTCATCCTCTAATTTGGGCAATATATGCTACATTACGTTTATATAATATGATGGAGTGTTTGTTGTAGAAGGAAGATTGCATGTATTTTGGATATGATGGATGACAGACAGTAACCATATTTATTCTTAATTGGCTTCATGGAGAGATAGAATTTCTGAATGATTTGAAGACGTTGAAACTAAAGTCTGTTTGGTGGAGCGACATGATATTGTTGTGTCCTTATAAATAAAAACATATCTCGTTTGTGAATAGGTCTTATGAGAGTCAAAAAGAAAATCAAATTATGTATATCCAACCAAACTAAGATTTTTAGGAGATTTGACAGAATAAAAAAATCGTAAATCTTTAGTTCCATATAAGTAACGAAGTATATGTTTGATTCTATTCCAATAGTGACGAATTGTTGTAGAGCTGAATCGGGCTAATAGAACTTAGCTTAAGTCTTTTCAGGGACCCTAACCTCTTCCGAAGGGATATTAGAGAGTGTAGATTTTTTATTCATTTTAAGATCATCATGATTAATATCAGTTTGATTATTTTTTTCTTTTTTGAGGAATAGTGTCCTTCAATCCAACAGACATTTGGTTGTGTATTAGCAGTTGAAATATGTGATCTTGTCACTTTTGTCGTATGTACAAATACATCAGACATTTGGTTGACAATAATTTATAAACGTGTTATCCTTTGTACTTTAGTTTCACTTTAAGATGTGCAAGAATCTAAATGAGACATGGTAGGTACATACCAAGTAAGTTCATACCTAACTTCAGGGGATATTTTTTTTTCCCTAATGATAGGAATGTTGTCTCATCAAAATGACAATCTGTAAATTGTATAGTGAAAAGATCACCTGTTAATAGTTTCAGATATCTGATAATGGATGATGAATTATATCTAACATAAATTCTTAAATGACATTGGGTTTTTATTTTTGTGCATTGAAGAGACGCAATAGAAACATATACAACACAACTAAATATTCTCAAATGAGATATATCAGGTTAGTAACTAAGGATCAATTGTAAAAGAGAATATTGATGATAAGAAGAAAGTCGCAAGCGAATTAATGTTGTAGCATGTAATATAACATGTCTCCACATAAAAATAGGTAATTGACTTTTTAGTAATAAAGTACGCGCAATTACCTAGAGTTGTTTGATAAGAGACTCAACTATTTCATTCTATGTGTGGACATACGGAACTAGATATTCAACCTCAATCCTTATAGACATGCAATAATCATCAAATGTTTTGAATGTAAATTCACTAGCATTCTCTAGTCGTATTGATTTGATCGAATAATCTGTGAAATGTGTCTTTAATTTGATAATTTGTACTAACAATTTAGCAAATACAACATTTCGAGTAGACAATAAATAAACATGAGACCATCACATAAATACATTAATTAAGACCATAAAATAATGAAATAACCCACTTTGTGGGTGAATAGGTCCACATATGTCCCCTTGAATTCTTTGCAGGAATGATGAGAATTCAACTCCAATTTTAGAGGGAGATGCTTTTATTACTAGTTTGCCTTGAGAACAAGCGGTGCAAAATTTTTCATTGGACAATAAGATTTTATGATTCTTTAATGCATGTCCATGTGAATTTTCAATAATACGCATAATTGTAGATATTAGGTGGCCTAAATGGTCATGCCAAAATATAAATGCTTTTGGATTAGAGAACTTCTGGTTCTATATTGTGTAAGTTTCAATTGTCTTTATCATTCTATAATATAATCCAGATTATAAAATAGACAATTTTTCTAGTACATACCTTCTTCTGGAGGCATTATTAGTTATATATAGATATTCTGCACCATTTTTATTCATGATTTCAGTATAACCATTATTTCTTATATATTTAACATTAAGTAGATTTCTTTCGGATCTACTTGAATATAATGCATCATTGAGATTTAATTTGGTCCCATTTTTTAACAAAAGTTTGGCTCTTTTGGAGCCTTTAATCAAATTTATTGATCTTAATATAATATTCACTTTAGTTTCTATTGGTGATAAAGTTAAGAAGAATTTCCTTTCTTTCAATATTGTATGAGTGGTTACACTATCGACAAAACATATGTTTCCATCACTAGCTTTTGAAGTTAATGCTTCAGTTTTAGAGTCTATTTCCTTTTATTTTAAAATTTACATTAGTTATTACAAAATTTGAAATAAAGAAATATATAGTACTAATTACACAACATAATATACATGATTTCTTAATCTTGAATAAATTCTAAAAGATCAAAGTTCGTTAGATCGACAGGGTCTGGATTACCAATACAATTTGATTCGATCTTTTTGTCTGCATTTTTTATAGATGTTTGATATAAATCCACCAGATGTCTTGGCGGACGACATGTATGCAAACAATGACCTTTAAAACCACATCTATAACATTTACTTTCATAGTTTTGTGGTTTACTCTGTATCATTTTTCTTTTATCCTGTTTTGCTTCATCTCTAGTCCTTTAATGGTGGAAAAATTTTCTATTATGACCATCTCTAGATCGAAACTTATTTCGTCCAAGACCTTGTCTGCGCCCACAATGACTACTACTAGTAGTTGCATTTAATGAACAACGCAGTACTAGTGGGGTGTGTATGATGGTTCATTAATTCATTGTTTTGTTCAGCCACCAATAAACAAGATATCAGTTAAGAATAATTTTTAAAATTTCTTTCTCTGTATTGTTGTTGCAAGAGCATATTTGAGGGATAAAATGTGGAGAAAGTTTTTTCTAACATATTTTTTTCAGTTATTTTTTCTTCACATAGTCTCATTCGGGAGACAATTCTAAACATAGTAAAGTTATATTCACTTATAGATTTAAAATCTTGTAAGCGTAAATGAGTCAATTCATATTGGGCTTTGACAATGTTATTGATTTATGATGATCGAATCTTTTTTTTTCAGATTTATCTATTATTCTAGTGGGTCTATAATATCCACGTATTCTGCTCGTAAAACTTTATGGATATGATGACGAAGGAAAATAGTAGTTTTAGATTTATCCTGTTGGGATGTTTTTTTTCCTTCTTTTATTGTTTCTCCAAGGCTTATTGATTGTAGATAGAGAACCGTGTCCAAGGCTCATTCAATGTAATTGTCTCCATCCAATCAAAGGTTAACATATTGAAGTTTTATAAGATTTGTCATTTTCACCAATTGTAGGTTGATGAAAGAAATAAAAATTAGTAATATGATGAAGAAAAAATTATGTGTAAACTTCAGGTTCGTATTTGTCTTATATTCACAAAACTTCTGGTTTTATGATTAATATTTATAATACTATAGTATGTAAAACTTACATAATATTATAGACTCCTATTTCATTATTTTTATCACTTATGTAATATACAGATTACAAATACGATATAGTTATAATAAATATTTTAATAAAATTTAGGAGTTCAAACCTATATATATCTTTTCATAATTTTATACTCTTCAACTTATATAATATTATAGACTTTAGGTATATATTCATAATTTTGTAATTGCAGGGTACAAATAGGATTAGTAGCTTTAGCCAAGGAAAATGGCTAAGCATAAGGCAAATGTCCACTAAAGCGATGATGTAACTCACCCTAAATTTAATGCATTCATACTCAAACTTTTACATTTTCTTCGCATGTGATGGAAATATCCATCTTCTGTAACACCATAATAATTATAAAAAATTTAAATGGAATGTAGCTGGAATTAATAACTAATTTAGTTTGATTTGTGAGAGACAGCTCAACTTAGTGACAGGACAAGGAAAAGACAGCCCAACGTGTTGTAGTCCCACAACAGAAAAGCAAACCTGTCATCCATATTGATCAATTCCTTAGAATACCATCCTGCGGTGCCAAGTCAAGAAATTGGTTTGAAACTTTCTCAATCATGTCCACAAGTGTGTGTATATATAGACATTCCAGTAGACATGGCAGGCCCCCCTTATATGGCCTGGCCTGTGAGCTTTTAGGGCCATGTCTGAGCCTGAATTTATCCCTTACTAGAAAGCACATTTACCAGGAGAATGGATAAGAGACAAATCTGAACCAAAAACCTTGCATTTAAAAGTACGTACAACTTGGTAACATAGATAAAAGCCACTAAATTATGAAAATACCATAGACCAGTATATATGGCGATTTTATATGACACATGTTGTTAAACTGAATAAGGAAATTGTAAAATTATCTCAATGACCTAATTTTATTTTTGAGAAATTTCGGAACTCTTCAATGATGTGGTGTTCTTAGCTTGAGATGGAGCAGGTAAAGTGTTCTTGAGTGGTAACATTGAACCATGGCTTGAGGATGAGTCAGTAAAGAAGATTAATCGCTTTTGGTTGTCGCCAAACACTTGGAGAGATCTTGGAATAGGAGACTGAGTCACATCCAAAAGCCCCTCAAGTATCTTTACTACTTGACTCATTGATGGCCTATGAGTTTCATCATCTTGGATGCACCAACAAGCCACTTTCAAAATTCTTGAAATCTCCTCTGCATCAGCATTTTCCTTCAATCTCGGATCTAATAGGCTAAGGACATCACCCCCTTCAGAAATTTGGCGTGCAGCTAAAGTAGGAAAGAAGCCTACTTCTCCATCTTCTAGTTGCTCAGAGTTTCTCCTTCCCGATACAATTTCAAAAAGCATCATTCCATAGCTATAAACATCAGCTTTGGCTGTGATGGCCACTCCTGAAATCCATTCTGGTGCAAGATAACCTCTTGTTCCTCTCATTGTTGTCAGCACTCGGCTAAACTCTCTTCCAACAAGTTTTGCCAAGCCAAAATCTGTCACTTTTGGACAAAATTCAGCATCTACTAAAATGTTCTCTGGCTTTATGTCGCAGTGTATGATGCAGTCTCTGCATTTCTCATGGAGATAGACCAATCCTCTTGCTGTTCCCAGCGCAATTTTGAATCTTGCTTTCCAATCAAGAGCCTGTTCATGGAAAAGATGGGAATCCAGAGAACCATTCGGCATATAATCATAGACCAACAACTTTCTCATACCATCAGAGCAGAATCCCAGAAGCCGTACTAGATTGACATGTTGAATACTTCCTACTGTGCTGACTTCCGTTCGGAATTGCTTCTCTCCTTGGCTCTGGCCTTCAAGCTTCTTCACTGCTATGACACTTGAATTGGGTAAAACACCTTTGAAAACAGAACCAAACCCTCCCCCACCCAATTTTTCTGAGAAGTTTTTTGTTGCATTTTGCAAATCCTTGTATGCAAATGCCACCAATGAACCCTCCATTGCTTTCGTTGTTTTAATTTGTTTCTTATTCTTTCTCAAGTATAAAAGCACGACAAGGCCTAAGAGAACTAAGAAAGCGGCAGTACCCACGACACTACAAAGGACTATTACTTTTTTGTTTCTTGGAAACTCTGAAGCAGCAAGCTTGATATATATAGTTTTCTCATTGGTGTCACCTTGTGCAGGCTGTCGCAGATTAATAAGACCCCCAATCCATATTGAACACTGGTTGTTCTCATAAGCGTAAGCAGTGCAAGAGCAGTCATTCAAGCAAGTCTTTTCACATTGCCTGATACTCGCTACTGAAACAGATTGCGGATGTTCAGGCAATACCATCTTGGGGATTGCTAAAAACCTGTCACTCTTGTTTTCACACTGCAGTTGGGTTTTCCTCACACACCCACCAGAATAATCCTCCAACGAGTACCAATTCTGCTCCGAGTTTGGCTTAAACCCTGACAAACAACCACAGAAAGGCTTATTTCGCTCATTGCAGCTGCCAAATGCACCACAGTAAGCGTACACCTCACAAATCTGTCTCGGTACAGACCAGAACTCAAACCAATTATTACTAGCCTCTGACCAATACATTTGATGAACCTGCCCTGAGTCATCCAGAATAAATTGCATTACCTTAAATGTGTTGGAATCTGTTAAAGAATACATGTAATAAGTCTCGTTCTCATTCGAAACGTGGGTGATGTTGAACATGTGATTATTTATAAGGTACGTCATTTCAGGAACCAAGCTGTAAATTTCCCCATCCCAGATTCCACTGCGCCAGTACTGTTCAGAATTATTCCACAATAGAACATATTGATCGGATCCATGCGGATCTAGCTCAAAAGAGAAGAGTCCGGACGCTGGATCTTCTTTATTTTTCCACGAAGTGAGAACTTGGTTAACTTTTGTCCCCTTGTGCCGTCCAAACTTCATGCCAGGGAGCCATGTGTGTGTGGGATGATCAAAACTTTGCCATAGAGGTGTCGATGAATTAGTGGACCTATCTCTCGTAACAAGATTCCCCTCATCCAGAATAACTGCTTCTAGTTCTATTGAACTTGTTGTGACATAATTTAAATTGGTGGACCAAATTGATACTCCAGACTCGTTAAACAAGACTAAGTTACCATCTGAGATGCATAAGATTGAGGAATTCTTATCAGATATTGGTTTACCTCTATTTGCCACCCAAACTACGGTTTTTTGAGGCAACTTTTTGTACCAGATGCCTATGTAGTAGTTCGAAGAATTACCTGGTTTGAAGAAGCCTAATTCAAAGACTCCACCTCCAGAAACAATAGTTTGATCACCAGAGAGGGATTGATTTGCGGAGATGGTATCAGCTCCAAAGGAGACATGGGCTTTCACCAAAACGCATATGAAGAGAGCAGAAGCCATAATCCATGGATTGTTCTTAATATCCATGGATGCAACAAATTCTTTGTAATTAAGCAAGATACTATCTGTTTCTAAGTGCAAGAAGTCTTGTCTTTATGTGGCTGCGGACTCCATACTCGCACAGTACACCAGACTGGAAATTGAAAATGTTGGCAGTTTGGTCAACCCATGTGGACCTGAAGTCACTGCTCGTGCGTTCATTCTGTTTAGTTACCTCAAATCACGGCTCAAATCAAATGACATCACCAGGCACCCACAACAGTTGCCATTTCTTTTCAAAGACCGTATGCGATGGAGGACATCATTAAGAGAGAAAGACTATTCTTTTTTAGTTTATAAAATATATAAATATTATAGAATTATTATGATTTATACCTTTAAAATATAAACAAATTCTATTTTAATTTACCAATTTAAAAATTTATTATTTGTTCTCTATATTCAATTGACAAAATCAAACTCCTAACTCTAATTCTAACTAGTCTCAAACTCATAATCATATAGATTAAAATTGAATTAGGGTTAGAATTGCATTAAAAATGTGTGATTTAGTCAAAATGGTGCCATCTTAATTCAATTTCGTTTAAATCACATCATTATGATACAATTTCAATTGCAATCACACCGTACGATTTTCATGTAATTTCAGTTAGAATTGTACCAATATTCTAATTGAATTGTATTGAATCAATGTTATTTCAACATAAATCACATTATTTTGGTATAATTTTAATTGGAATCGTAGTAGTCTAGTGTAATTAAAGATTGTTGGCGGTGATTATTTTAAATATTAATTGATTTTTTTTACAAATTAGGGTGAAAATGTTTTAATGTAGTTTGAAGGGAAAATGTTATTGAACTTTACTAAACATCATTTTGGTATAATTTGACTGAAAAATAATTATTCTTTCTTTTTACTTAAAATTGAGGTTGATAGACAGTTTTTTAGTACCGGGATAAAAGAAAGGGTCGAAGGTTCATTCATTATTTTATATGCCAAAATGACTATTTCCCACCGAAACTTTTATGAAGGACAATTTTTCATTTTTTAATTATGAAAATTTTATTTATCTGTCTGTGATACATTTCTGTCGATAAAGTATGCTCGGCTTCATTATAAATTAAAGTTTTGTTCTTTAATAGTGTAATACAAAAATGTCATCACCATTTAATACCAATATAAATTATCCATAATATCAAATTTACCTATTTGTCCTCCAATAAATTTTATTAAAATTATATTACTCTTTCTTTAGATTTTCTCTTTTTCTTTTTCTTTTTCTTCTTGTCATTTTCACCACTATCATCACCAACCGTCAATGACTTATCTCTTATGAAAATGTCACTTTTACCCTTTCTTCTTATTCGGATTCACCCATCTCTACTTTCGATCTATCTTTCTATTTTTAACACCAACACCATAACCATCAATAATATCTCTTAAAAGAAAATTTCGTTTTTATACAATTCTTTCTATCGGACTCACTCATGTCTGCTCTCAATCTATTTTTCAATCATATTTACTGCATGTACGGCTACCTATGAGCGACCTCTTTCTCAGATGAATTTTTTATTTTTACACTCTTTTCTCTACCAAACTCACTTGTCTCCACTCTTAATCTCTCCTTCATCATCTTCTCTACTAGCACTACCAACCATCAATGACCTCTTTCTTAGACTTGCCACATCATGCATCTTAGACCCTAAAACACCTCTCTTGCCCATCAATATCAATTCATTCGCCCAATCTTTCACATTCTTTTCCAACAACAAACTCTCCTTTGTTCTTCTCCAGACATGGGGTCAACTAAAATTTCAAATAATAGAATATTGTGGCTTACAGGATATGGAAATGTTGAAACTGTTGACAATAAAATTTCGGGATTCACAAGAGCAATATATATACATACATGCATATATATATATAGAGAGAGAGAGAGAGTTGTTGGGTTTCCAACTTCGACATTACTTAATTTTAAGTCACATGAAGTGTTTGGGAACATAGAACGATTCCCCTGTTTGAGAACCATCATTCATCACAATACCTCTCCACTAAAAAGACAAATTGAAAATAATGAAGAAAAGGGATGAGGAGAGAACATTATTATCAAATTAATAAATTAGTGAGGTTATAAAGTATTTTACTTTTTTTATAGCTTATTTTCACTTATTTTTAATTATTGATTTGGTTTGTGAAAATTACTTTTGTACCCTTCGACAAATGAAAGTAATTAGCAAAATTGATTGATTGATAGATGGGTAACTAAACTTTTCAAACTCGGCAGGTGGCAATGTCATTTCATGAAAGCTCTGGTGGAAAATAATCATTTACCATATTTTCATATGCCCTTGATATTTTATAACTATCTCCACATTTGTTGTCACCATAGTATAAGAATTTATTTATGACTATTTTAAAGAAATGGCTGTAGAAAAAAAAAATTAAAAGAAAGTTATGTAAAACTGATCGTAAATCAACGGTCCATTAGGCCTCTCTCTTGCTTTGATAGTAGGATTTCAGATTCAACCGAATCACTTCAGCTGGAAACTAGCACTTCCTTTTGCGCCAACATCTGGGAGATTTCTGCTAGTTTTGCTATGCATGTAATTTTGGTTTAATTAAGTCCAAAAATTTTGGTTTTCCAAAGCCAGTTGTGTTTTTTGGATTTATTAAAACTCTTTCGTCATTCAATTCAAAGTGGTAGTAAATTTCACTTCCATTGTTTGTTTAGATTGTCATTTCTAGCAGGAAATAAACAATTATTTGAAAGAATAACTGCAAGAAATGCCACAGCAAATGACATTGTCTGCCGACAATAAGAACAGAAATTTATTCTAATATGGATATTAGAACTTGTGAAAGAAAATTAAGAAAATGCAAAAATACCTATCCTTGCCAAATATGAAAGCTCTCAAGAAAGCTTGACCTGGTTCTCTTCAAAAAGTCTCATGAACTTGTCGATGAGGTGGTCCTCTTAGCATGAGAGGAAATAGCTCAAATATTACTTCGTGACTGTGGACTCGGGCTTGAGGAAGACTTAGTGAAGAAGATTATGTTCTCGTGATTGTCGACGAATACTTGGAATGATTTTGCAATGGGGGACCTGTCAACATCTAAAACCCCTCAAGAATCTGAACTACTTGACCAATAGTTGGCCTGTGAGTTTCATCATCTTGAATGCACCCAACCAGCCACTCTACAAATTCTAGAAAGCTCATCCACATCAGCATTCCTCTCCAGCCTTGGATCCAATGAGCTAAGGATTTTACCCCCTTCCACGATTAAACATGCAGCCCAATTTGGAAAGTATGTCACTTTTCCATCTGCAGAATGCTCTGAATTTCTCCTTCCTAATACAATTCCAAAAAGCATCATTGAATATCTAAAAACATCAGCTTTAGCTGTTATGGCTTCTCCTGTAATCCATTCGGGTGCCAAATACCCTCTTGTGCCTCTCATGGTTGTTAGGACTCGGCTGAAATCTCTTCCCACCAACTTTGCCAACAAAAATCTGCAATGTCTGCATTTCTCATGGAGATAAACGAAACCTTTGGCTATTCCCAGTGCAAATTGATTTTTTTTTTTCCAGTTGGGCACTGAACCCTTTTCATGGAAGAGATTGAAATCCAAAGAACCGTTTGGCATGAACTCGTAGACCATCAACCTTTTAGTACCTTCAGAACAGAATCCAATTAGCCAAACTAGATTGACATGTTGGATATTTCCTGTTGTGCTGACTTCTGTTCGGAATTGCTTCTCTCCTTGGCTCAGGCTTACAAGCTTTTTCACTGCTATGACAGTTGAATTGGGTAAAACCCCTTTGAAAACAAAATTTTTCTGAGAAATTTTTGGTGGCATTTTGCAAATCTTTGTATGCAAATACCGTTAATGAACTCTCTAGAGTTTCAGTTGTTTTGATAGTTTCTTTTTTGTTCATCTCAAATACACAAACACGGCAAGTCCCAAGAGATCTGCAAATGCCACTGAGCCCAGAACACCAATAACTGTTACCCCTTCACTTTCGAGACTTGAGAACTCCAAAGCTGCAAACTTGATATAAATATTTTTTCCATCTGAGGCGCCTTGTCCAAGTTGCAACACTGACTGTCTTCATAGGCATAAGAGATTGTGGATTTTTGGGCAATACCATGTTCGAATTTGCTAAAAATTTATCCTTCTTTCCACTGGCAACACTATTATTTTGACACTGCAGTTGTGTTTTCCTCGCACAGCCACCAGAATAATCATGCTCTGAGCTTGGCTCAAAACCTTGCAAACAATCACAGAAAGACAGACTTTCCTTGGTGCAGCGGCCAAATGCACCACAAAGAGCGTATACCTCGCAATTTTTATTGGGTTGAGCCCAAATCTGAATCCAAGAGTTGGTACGCTCCAACCAATTCATTTGCTTAACCTGCCCTGAAACATCCATATGAGATCGAGAAATGATGAGACTAGTATTTTCCACTGAACATGTAAGCTAACTCTCTTTTTCGTTGGTATGATTGTTGAATTCATATAATATAATTTGCTCTTATTTCAGGAACATCCTCGAACAGCTTTTCATTCTTGTTCAAAGGTCCACTAGACCAGTAAGTATGAGATTGAGGCCCATTCCACGAAATTAGAAAAACATCAAATAGCTCAAGGCAGAAAAGACCCAGTGCAGTATCTTTTATGTTCTTCCACGAGATGAGACGCTGACTTACAGTGGTCCGCTTGTCCATTAAGAATATTGATTTGGAACAAATTTTGGTATAGTGTAATTTAAATATTAAGAAGGATAAGACAAATATGGATTTTGGGAGAATCTAAATAAATTAAGGATATTAATTAGGAGTAAACTTGGGTATAATATAGTTGTCGTTAATGGGATACTAAAGGAGGTACTATTTTTCTTCCAGTCAACCCACCCAACCAACCTAAAAGAAACCATAGGAGAGATTGTGATTACTATCTTTAGAGAAAACAAAAAAAATGCTGAAGAAAGATTTGGTGTAGTGAAAATGTATTATTAGAAGTATTGTTCTCGCTATACATTAAGCTTCAATATTTTAATATTCTGTGTATGAATATGATTCATAATTTGAGGATTAGAGTACCTTTTTTAGAAGTACAATTCAATTTTAGTATTATAAAATAAAAAATACCTAGATTGCATTGTGTACTTTTTTATTTTATAATAGTAGCATATTAGTATGCAAAAATATATATATACTATTTTTTTAGTTTTATCTATAAGATTAAAATTACCCTTGAATTTTTCTATTTGCTAATAAAAATACCTGATATATATTTTATTTTATTTTATCTACTCATTAAATTTTAGAAAAACCTGAAATTTCTTTTTGTTTGTATACATTTTGACTTTATAAATTTAAATTATTAGTTTATAGTATTGTAAAAATTTTGAAAATTTTATTTAAGATTTCACATAATACTATTAACCCTTTAATAAAATTTTTCATGATTTTATACGTTATAAAAATTTCATAAATTTTGCTAGAATCTTAAAGTGTTAAACCTAGGAAGTTTTGGACAGTGTTTGTGACTTGTAGAAAATTTAGTTTTTCAGAGCTTTCTAAATCATTTTTAACTTGAATATTTTTTGATAAATAAAATAGTATCTCTAGTTTAATTCTGGAAATTTTTACAATTTTACAAATTATATACAATTTAATTAAAATTGTTACAATATTTAGTGTTAAGTTTGAAAGATTTTTGATAGTGTTAGTGATCTTTGAAAGAAATTTGTTTTATATGACTTTTTATTTTATTTTTAGGTTGATACTCTTTGATTTAAACCATTCATACGTTTAGTTTAATTCTACAAAATTCCATAATTTTATAAGTTATATAGAATTTTTTCAAATTGCTAAAAGTTCGAGTTATCAAATTTGATAACTTTTGACAGTGTTCATGAACTGTGGAAAATTAATTTTTGAGAATTTCTTATATCCCTTTTAAGTTGAATATATTTTTTGTTGAATTATTTATATGTCTTTTTTGATTCTGCCAAATTTCGTAATATTTTAATTAGTATAGAAATTTATAAAATTAATGGAACAGAGGTTTTATAGTGTAAATATGTGTAAGCTACATCTAGGTTTGTCCATTTGAGTACCTTTAAAATTTGTAAAATTAGTTTTGAATTGTTGTTTTTCAATGGAATTTGAATATTTCTAAGAGTTTTTTGACACAAATCAAATTCATTGGCTGTGACTAAGATCTGAATATGTTCTTAGATGGTAGCTTTAAACGTATAAGAGTTTGTGTAGATTTTTGCTTTTAATTGAGGTAAGTAAAAACTACTTATTTTGTATATATATAAATGTTTGATTTTAATCCTATATTTTTGGAAATAGTAGTCAAATTTGAAAATTTGGTTTTCTTAAGTTATAAAATATTTTCGTAAACACTTTTTTAAACCAAAATTTTATATAAATATTTTTGTAAATTATATAGATATTTCATTTTGTTTACATATAAATGTTTTTATAAGTTATAAAATATATTTGTAAACATTTTTGTTTCACTCAAATTTTACTATCTTAGACATTGATTTAAGATACATTTTCAAAAAGAAAAGAAAACATTATTTTCCTTTTACGATCTGAAATTTTGTATGTACATAAGTTTTGAGTCATTGAAAAAAAATTAGTATTTATTGATTGTGTGTTTCAGATCGACGTATTTTAATATATTTTTCTGAGATTAAAACTTTTATGCAAGACTTTCCTTTATTTAAGAATTTGTTCAAGTCTATTGTACATATGTTTTATGATGATTTTGGGGTGTGACAGTCTCATTCTCATATCAGGGATCCATGTATGAGATGCATAAACTTTCCGTTAATGATTTTGATGAATTACCGAACTCTCTCAAAACAAGATTTCCTTCGTCTAGAAGAACTGCTTCTAGAGGATTTGGGGTGGCAGAGTGTAGATTCGTGGACCAAATTAGCACTTTGGACTTGTTAAAAAGGACTAAATGACCATGTAAAATTCTTAAAAGTCAGAAATATAAATATTTATCAGAAATTGGATTCTCTCTATTTGCCACCCAAACTACTAGGGTTGTTTGAACCGATTTGCTAATTTTTTGAATCAAACCAAATTTTCAGTTGAAAAAAGTTATAAACTGAAACTAAACCAATTTAAAGATTAATCAATTTTGAACCAAACCAAATTTTGGTTAACTGATTTTTGAACTAAATTTTAAAAAATTATCATATTTTCTTTTTTTTTTGAAAACATATATAATATTTTATTTATTTTTTAGTCAATTTTTTTAAAACCTATTTAGTTCAGTTAATCAATTTTAAAAATTAGATAAATCGATAATTGAACCGAAAAATTGGTTTTTTTATATTTTTGAACCGGTATACAAACTGGTTTTCAAATAACTTTTTTCGATTTAAAAATCGATTCGGTTTAGTTACAAAATAATTTTGACACGCCTACAAACTGCCGTTTGTGCAGACACTTCACCATACAGGATGGACAAACAGTAGTTCGAAGGCTTACCTGGTTTGAAGAAACCCAAAACAAAGTCTCCACCGGCAGAGACAATAACTTCATTATCGGAGAGAGTTTGGTTTGCAGAGATGGTGTCAAAGCCCAAAGAGACAAAAGATTTGAGAGAGAAGCACGTGAAAAGCTGAGAAACGCAAACAATGAATTGTTTATCAGTTGCATGGCTCCAACGAATTTTATGTAGAAAAGATAAGAGTTTTCAGTAATCGGCGACACATAATATTGATGGTTTTCTTCCACTATTTATTAACAAAAATCTTTACAGGGCTTGTGTGCTTTAACAACAATATTGAGGAAAGTTAATACTTGCAGTCTTCAACTGAAATTCAGCTAGGGCTGGATTCGAGCCGAGCTGAGCTCGGCTGGCAGCCGGCTCGGGCTTGGCTCGGTTTTTTTATGACCGGCTCGAGCTCGACTCGAGCTGAACTCGGCTCGGCTCGAGTTCGGCTCGGCTCATTTTTTGGCTCGGCTTGGCTCGAGTTCGGCTAGGCTTGGCTCGTTTTTCATATCAAAACGACACTGTTTTATATATTTATATAGATCAAAACGACGACGTTTTGTATAAAAAATTAAAAAAAAAATTGTCGAGCCAACCCGAGCCAGCTCGAGCTCGAGCTCGAGTTGGCTCGGCTCGAATCTAGCCCTAAATTCAGCAGTCAAGTCAAAGGCAGTCGAAGGTACCACGAATGCAAATAGGTCTTGTTGGGGAAAGGACTATTTTCCACCCATTTTTTAGGCCAATCTCAAACCTATACCCATGAGAGATCAAAAACTTTTTTTCCCACCCATGACCAAACTGCCGTCTAATTTTTCAGTTAAGGACAGGGGTAAAATCGTTATTTTACTGTTTATATTAAAAAGTTTATTAATTTTCACACTTCTTAGGTTTTAGAAATAACATTTTACCTTTACCTAAAGTTTTTAAACTTTGAAAACTAACATTTTCACCCCCAAACCTAGGGTTTCCATTTTTTCAAAACGCAGCGGCCCCCCATAACTTTCAAAACTAGCAATTTCACCCCCATTCTTCAATTTTATCTTTCGACATCATCACCGACCTCCTCTTTCTCCTAGTACGACAGCAGTGATACGATGAAGAGATCTTCATCTCCTTGTCGAACGGTGCGACGAAGAGATGGAGATCTCTTCGTCTCACGATGCGACGAAAAGACAGAGATCTCTTCATCGCACCACAGTGCGACGAAGAGGTCTCTCTTCGTCGCTCCACCCAAATGATGAAAGACGATGCTTCGTCGCTTGTCACGTCCTCCAAATGCGATAATGAAAGATGACGAAGTGTCGTCCTTCATCTGTTCTTCCAGATCTGGATGATGCTTCATCGTCCAGATCTGGATGATGCTTCATCGTCCAGATCTGAGAGACGAAGGGTCGTCCTTTGTAGTCAAAGATGGAAGATTGGTCAAATGTGTCGATCGTCGATGGTGGCCGAAGAAGGAAGCAAACCCTAGGGGTGAAATCTAAACTTTTCAAACTTTGAGGATGGGTTAGTTATTAGTTTTTAAAACCTGGAGGGGGGAAATAATGAAATTTTAAAGTTTTAAGGTTTTAAATAGTAAAATGATGATTTTGCCCCTATCCCTAACTGAAAAATTGGATGACAGTTTGATCATGAGTAGGAAAAAGGGTTTTTGATCTTCCATAGATATAGGTTTAAGATTGGCCTAAAAAATGGGTGGGAAATAGTCCTTTTCCTAGATCTTGTTTTGCCATGTACGAGAGGCTGAATGATGGAAACTTTATGGTTATGGTCTTAATGAAGAATGTTCTATAATTTTATATCTATGTTTTATCCTATATAAATTAATTTTCCCTATAAACTAAACTCGTTTTAAATATTTTACTTTTTTTAATATTTATTTATACATTTACTTTTGTATATGTTACTCTATAGTTTTGAAAATTTGAAGTTAAGAAAGTCACTAGAAAAAGTATGAAAGTTTGAAGGATCAGTGGGGCTTCATTCATCCAGAAATAGTGAGAATAATAGAACTTGACAATTTTAAATGTTGTCATGATTCTCTTAATGTGTCAATTTAGACTTTTACATTCATAGAATTACGTTCCATTTTTGTCTCATATCTTTGTGAGATGACAATCTATCTATAACATTTTGAGAGTATATAATTACCAATTTTTCTTAATAACAAAATTTGTTTAGAAATATTAAACTAGGGTTTCAATTGTACCTTACCTCTTGTTCTATGAATTGAAGATTGTACATAAACTTAAAGATAACAACTTTCACATGTATTGTCATTGCCCAATTGTAATTAGAATTCCTAATATCATAACGCAGACATACATAAACTAAATTACTTTAATAACGTCATTTTGTTTATTATAATTTTATTGTTTTAGTTATTCTCACCAAATTGTACCCAAAAATTGGTTTACCTCTTGTTAATGCAATTTTTGGAAAGAACACATATTTTAGAGGACAAATTTTATCAATCTCCCTTGCTTTTGGTCTACTACGGTGAGATCCTTAAATCTAGAAATTATAATCAAATCCACCTAACCCTCGAAATCGAAAGTGATAACTGTTAGCACTGCACTCTTTCAATAACTATAGTGGATGCTCATATGAAATAGTTGTCATAAATTACATTGTTTGACATTGTTTTCCACTGAAACACAAAAATTTATTGCTTTTCAATGATTAACCCAATTGTAATTACAACCCAAAACTGACATTAAGAAACCAAAATTATTTGTGCATAACGCGGTGCTCTTGGTCTATGATGAAGCGGCTGAAATATTATTATTTTGTGATTGTGGACTCCGGTTTGAGGCTGAGGCTGTGAAAAAATTGATGTGGTCTTGGTAGTGAGAATATGTCTGGATAGATCTTGGAATTGGAGACTGCGACACCTCCAAAACCCCCTCAAGCATTTGAACTACCTGACCCATTGATGGCCTTAGAGTTTCATCATCTTGGATGCACCAACAAGCCACTCTACAAATTCTTAAAACCTCTTCTACATTAGCATTGCCCTCCAACCTAGAATCTAATAACTGAAGGACGTTGACACCCTCAGTTATTGCGGTTGCAACCCAAGTTGGGAAGAATTTAGAGTTTTCACTATCGAATTGCTCAGAATTTCTTTTTCCTGATACAAGTTCAAAAAGCATCATCCCGTAGCTATAAACATCAGCTTTGGTTGTAATGGCCACTCCTGAAATCCACTCTGGCGCAAGATAACCTCTTGTCCCTCTTATGGTTGTTAGGACTCTACTAAATTCTCGCCCAACAAGTTTCGCCAGGCCAAAATCTGCCACTTTTGGGTAAAATTCAACATCTAATAAAATGTTTTCTGGCTTTATGTCACAATGCATGATGCGGTCTTTACATTTCTCATGGAGATAAGCTAAGCCTCTGGCTGACCCCAGAGCGATTCTACATCTTGTTTTCCAATCAAGAACATTTGAACCCTTTGTATGGAAGAGATGCGAATTTAAAGAACCATTTGTCATGTAGTCATAGACTAACAACCGCTTAGTACCTTCACAGCAGAATCCCAGAAGCCGTACTACATTGATATGTTGAATGGTTCCTACTGTGCTGACTTCTGCTCGAAATTCCTTCTCTCCTTGGCTCAAGCTTTCAAGCTTCTTCACTGCTATGACACTTGAATTGGGTAAAACTCCTTTGAAAACAGAACCAAAACCTCCCCCACCTAATTTTTCTGAGAAATTCTTGGTGGCATTTTTCAAATCTTTATATGCAAATGCCGTTAAAGAACCCTCGAGTGCTTTAGTTGTTTTCATTTTGTTTTTTCTCCTTCTCAAATACACAAACACGAAAACGCCCAAGGGAACTGCAAAAGCCACTGAGCCCAGAACAACACCAATAACTGTTACCCTTTCACTTCCGGGACTCGAAAACTCCGAAGCTGAAAGCTTCATATAAAGAGTTTTTCCATCTGAGACGCCTTGTCCAAGTTGTTGCACACCCAGAAGATCTCCAAACCAAACAGAACACTGACCGTCTTCATAGGCATAAGCAGTGCAAGAACAGTTATTCAAGCAGGTTGTTTCACATTCGGCACCGCTCCCTACTGGCATATATTGTGGATTTTTGGGCAATACCATGTTCGAATTTGCTAAAAATTTATCCTTCTCTCCATTGCCAACACTATTGCTTTGACATTGCAGTTTTGTTTTCCTTGCACAGCCGCCAGAATAATCCTGCAAGTTCCAATCATGCTCTGAGCTTGGCTGAAAACCTTGCAAACAATCACAGAGAGACAGACTTTCCTCAATGCAGCGGCCAAATACACCGCAAAGAGCGTAAACCTCGCGATTTTTATTCGGTTGAGCCCAAACCATAATCCAAGATTTGGTAGGCTCGAACCAATTCATTTGCTTACCCTGTCCTAAAACATCCATAGCAGATAGAGTAATGAGGGGACTAGTATTTTTCACTGAAAATGTAATATAACTCTCATTTTCGTCGGTATAATAGTTGAATTCATTGATAGAATTTCTAACCATTTCAGGAATATTCTCGACCTTTTCTTTCTCGTTCCAAGGTCCACTAGACCAGTAAGTATGAGATTCAGAGCCATTCCACAACATAATAAGAGCATCGGATCCATTGGGGTCTAGACCAAAAGAGAATAGACCCGGTGCAGGGTCTTCTATGTTCTTCCACGATAGGAGACGTTGGCTTATATTGGTTCGCTTGTCCACTCTCATCCTCATACCAGGCATCCATGTATGAGATGGATGATCAAAACTTTCCCATAATGATTTTGATGAATTACCAGACAACTCTCTCAAAATAAGATTTCCTTCGTCTAGAAGAACTGCTTCTAGAGGATTTGTGATGGTGGAGTTTAGATTTGTGGACCAAATTGGCACTTTGGACTTGTCGAAAAGGACTAAATTACCATCTGAAATTCTTAAAATTGAGGAATATTTACCAGAAATGGGATTCTCTCTGTTTGCCACCCAAACTACAGTTTGTACAGACACTTTACCATACCACATGCCCAAATAGTAGTTCGAAGGCTTACCTGGCTTGAAGAAACCCAATACAAAGTCTCCGCCGGCAGAGACGATAGTTTGATCACCGAGAGAGTTTGATTTGCAGAGATGGTGTTAGCGCTGAAACAGAGATAAGATTGGAGAGAGAAGCAAATGAAAAGAAGAGAAAGAGCAAACCATGAATTGTTCATGATATGCATGGCTGCAACAAATTTATGTAGAAAGAGTTTCAATTTGAGTGACTGGAGATGTATAACATTGATGGTTTTCTTCCGTTATTTATTAACAAAATCTTTACAGCGCTTGGGTGCTTTAACGAAAATTTTGAGGTGCTGAAAAATCAAAGTTAATACTTGGAGTCTTCACTGAAGTCCAACAATCAAGTCAAATACGGTAGACTGCCCGCCACAACCGCAAACACAAATCGGTCTTGTTTTGCCGTGTACAAGAGGCTGGTTAATGGAGACTTCATGGCTATGGTTGGACTAAGAAGTTTCCACAATTTTACATCTCTGTCATATCCTATATAAATTAATTATGCAGATAATCTAAACTCGTGTTAAATGTTTTACTCATTAAATATGTATTTGTACCTTTACTTTTGTATATTAGTCTTTATTTGGAATTGAACAAGAATGAAACGTAAGGACAAGGTTACGATTAGAATTACAATGAAATATGAAAAAATAAAGATTGAAGTGTAAGTATTTAGAAAACTTTTAAAACAAAAAGATTGATCTCAATCATGTGCATACCTGGACTATGAGCATCTAACATTTTTTGCTCTCATAAGGAAGACCTTGCAGTGTTTCCTCCAATGACTAGACTTGCCACCAAACAAAAAGAAAAAACAATCATCCCATCATTAGCCATGCTACGTGTGAGCTACAAAGTATGCTAAGTCTAGAAGTGTCGATGGGTCGGGCTGGTTCAGGCTCGGCCCATCGGGCTAATGGGTCGGGCCTAAAGCCCAAACAGTGAGGGGTTTTTGGGCCGAGCCGACCCATTAATATATAAAGGCCCAAGACCCAACCCATATAAAAATGTGCCTTAAATGGGCGGGGCCGGGCTAGGCTTTAAATATTTTTTAAAAAATTATTTAAAATTTTTAAACATAAATTATTTTTCAAATTATAAAACATAAATAAATATATACTATGATAATATTCAAATGGATTGAATTTATTTGATAATTGATCTATTTGTAATATTTTGTAATGATAAAATTAAAATAAAAATAAAATTATAAACACAAAGAATTATTATTTATAAATTCAGATATCTTCTGAAAGATAATTAATGAGAGAAAATGAGATTGAAAATATAATAAAATAATTGAGATTAGTGGTTTGTATATAAAAAAATTAATTAATTAAAAAATTTTAAAAAAAATAAAGGCCAAGGCTTCTGCTACAAGGCAGAAGCCTTGTTTCCCTCTGCCTAACAAGGCTTCTGCCTTGCGACAGAAGGCAGAAACACAAGGCAGAAGCCTTGCTTCTGCCAGGAAAAATTTTAAAAAAAAAATCTAAATAGTATTGGGTCGGGCCAACCCATGGGCTTAATATTAAAGCCCAAGGCTCGGCCCAATAGGCCCTTAGGCCTAACTCGGCATGTTACAGTACTAGGCTGGGCTTTCTCGTGTCGTGCTTTTTTTTTGTGCTTCGTGCCGATCCTCCATTCAACCCGACCCAGTTGACGTGTCTAGCTAAGTCTTAAGCTTAGGCTTAGCCTTGCTCTTACACTATGTAACACCCTTCTCAAAAGGTGTACCCCTAAGGAGAATACGAATCTGAAGAGACATGTTTACTTGAAATTCTCAAAACCATTAATACTTCTCCTTAAATGCAACGAAAATCAAATATTAAATATGAGCATGAAACACATCTTATAAAATCGTGAAAAATATTTCAATTATAGATATAAACATCCTTCTAAAAATCATCCATGGTTATCATAAAATCCATAACATTGCAAAATGGACATAGTATAAATACTAAAACATCACAAACATAATTAAATGGCACATATGCCTCTCCTCAAGCATCCATGCCACCTTACCTAATTTCCTCTCGCAACCTCACTCACTCATCTCACATATGTAAAACAACACAAAAGAATACATGAGTATGAAAACACTCAATAAGCAGGTGACATGCAAAAATCGTATACATAACATTCCAACTATTAGGATTTCTCACATATCCCTTCTCTCAACGATATTGTGCACTCATTATATCCTTGAATCCCTTAACATCCTACATGTCCACTCTTGAATATTCTACGACATCTTAGATGCCCATTCTTGGATATTCTATTACATTCCAAATGCCCATTTTTGGATATTCTATGGCATCCCAAATGCCATTTTTGAATATTCTACGACATTCTAAATTTCCATTCTTAGATATTCTATGACATCCAGGATGTTCATTCTTGGATATTCTACATCATCCCATGTGCTTATTCTTGAAAGATCTTGACATCTTAGATGACTAATCCTCGGATCACTTTGGTATCACATAAATACTCATTTTCATCTATTTGACATCCTAGATGTCTTAAGAAAGCACGAAAATTTTATATCTCAACATCCTAAACATCTATTTCTCATCATTTCTACTAAGTGCACAAAGCACAAGCTGATCAAGCTTAGGTTCCGTAAGCATTAACATCCTAACCACATGAGGAATCACTGAGGTAGTCCTCATTTCCATGTATGCAATTCATAATTAGACGACCATAAAGCCATTTGAAAATGGTCCTACTATGAGTGCATACATTAAGTATCATGCTAACCATGTGAGGAAATATTGGTGTAGTTATTCTTTCCATGCATACAATTCATAACTGAACTACTAGATTGACACCCTAGGTGCACCCATATGAGCATTTGCATGAAGCATCTCATAAGCATCTAGCTATAATCGTCATGCTTTCACATGGGTTTGTAAGCCATAAATATACAATAGTGACTCCAAACTAGGCTAAAAGTCACACAACATTAAAGCTTCATGCTAAAGATCACATGATAGTGGCATAGTATCTCATCTCGCTAAGATCACATAGCTTGGCTAATTGACTTAGTTGTTTCCACTCAAACATGTCTTTTATATTTATGACCCAATCCACACATCATAAGGCATGTATCATCGTCCATATAGTTAGATGCCTAAATTTCATAATCCGCCTTAGTCTATCCTTATAAGGCAAAACCTATTCATTCCCTTTTTATTATCAACATACAACATATGGGTATTATTGTAAGTTTGGCACCATGAATGGGTGTGACGGTCCATGCACAACTATTCGCCTTTTAAACATTTGCTTGAGCGTGCACTTTATTAGTTACAACTATGCACCCTTACACCTTTTACGATTATACGTCCATAACGCCTGATGGTCAAACACCCATTCCATTATCACGACCATGCACCTCCATTGCCTTACAATTGTTCACTATACCATTCACATGAACAAGTGTGCTTCTTTTTTTGTCATGGTCATGTGTCCTTACATAGATTATACGACTGTGGACCCTCAAAGCCTTATAGTAGTTAGTTATTTCTTTCACATGCATGGGCATGCACATCCTTATGTACAATCGTACATTCTTATATACTATTAATGACCATGCACTCCATGTACGACTATTGCTCATCATTGTTAACCTATCAAGTTAATGGTTGTGCACCTCATTATGTATGGTTGTTCATCATCATTTGTATGTCTAATTTTTGGTAATTTGGTAAGGCCAAAGGACTTATTCCCACCCAAAGTTTGTTGCATTCCTAAATCAATACCCCGTTAAGTATTGAAAACCCAAACACCCAACCAAGGTGTTAAAACAAATGGAACAAGGTAACATTACTATCTGAGTTTAGAAAACTAAATATTTCTCTCTTGGATTAAACTTTGAAATGTTACACTTTCCCCTAAGGTTTCTTTCTTTCTAATGCAGCCACTAGTTGGCTTACCTCTCCCTCACTTTATCGGCATTGAAAATCGTAACAAACTAGTCTTTGTTATTGGATAAAGATGAATCATCTTCATCCAGAGATGGAAATGTCGTCTTTGTTCAGTGACGAAGACGTCATCTTTGTCTTTGGATGAAGATGAGTCATCTTTGTCCAACGACGAAGATGACGTCTTCATTACTGTCTTCGTCTAGAGATGAAAACCAGTTTATTATGGTTTTCCGCATTGACAAGGAGAAAGAGAAGAAAGCCAGCCAATAATAGAGTCAGAAAAGGGGAGAGAGAAAAAGAAAAAAACTCTAGAGGGAATATGTAATATTTTAAAGTTTTATATAAGGGAAATTGTTAGTTTTCTAAACTTAAGGGGAAATGGATCACATTTTATTATTTTTAAGATATTTCCACCTAAGATGATGATTTTACCTCTAGAACTTAACTGTTTTCATTAGTTTTAGCTATCTATGGGTGAATATTTGAGTTTTCAATACTTAATCAGTATTGATTTAGGAATGCCACAAACTTTGGGTGGGAATAAGTTCTTTGGCCTTTTCATAATTGTCTTTATGCTCTATCACATGGAAAACAAGTCTCTAGTGCGTTAGATCATTTCTATCATTCCACAAATTCCCTTAACATGTTGATTATACCAATGCAACACAAGATTAAATGGATTTATACTTCTTTCAATCTACACAGTAGCATGTTATATAGCATAGTCCATATTGTTTTCATTTACTGCCTGTATCCTTACACTACCAAAAAAAAAATGATATTAGTGAGAGGAAAATGAGGACAATAAGGAGTGGATAAATATTTGGTCATTATAAGTGTTATTTTCAAAATTTTAGCAACTAATTATAAGTGCTATTTTCAAAATTTTAGCAACTAATTATTTATACTTTTATTAAAAATAAATAAATTTATAATTTTAATGAGAAAAAAATAGTTGTTGCTTGTCGTTATAACTGTTCCCATTAAAAGTATTTTTGTCATTAACACTTTTAATGACAATAGATAATGACATAATTTTCCCAATTGTTAAAACTTTTTAATAACAGAAAATAAACTTTTAACAACTATTTTTCATTCGTTAAGATCATAAATTTATTTATTTTTAATAAGTATAAATAATTGATCACTAAAATCATAAAAATAATACTTATAATAATCAAATATTTATTCGTATGTTATTTTCCTCTCACTAATATTAGTTTTTTTTTTTTTTTTTTTTTTTGTGTAGTGCTACTCATAACATGTATACCAATGTACCAATTTACATTGTGCAAAATCACAACATGCAAATATCGATTTAATCAAAGAAAAGCAAGGGGGAATGATATCCTACTTACCTTTCCTCTGTAGATATGAAAATTATATACTTTTAGTTTCAATTATTTTCTTAAGAGAGAGACTATTCCCGCCTTGAAATTTATGCAAACAACAATTTGTCACTCTTGTAGTCTAAAAAAGACATTTTCTCAACTTTCATAAAAAATTAAATGTTAGTTTTAACAATAAAAAAAATATTTTTACCAGATTATAAAATATATAAATATTATGAGATTACTATCATTTATACCGCTAAAATACAAGCAAATTCTATTTCCTTGCAACAACTAAGAAATTTGTCACTTTAAACCCTTATTCAATTGAAAAAATAAAATCCCTAACCCTAGCTTAGACTAATCCCAAACTCGTAATCATACCAATTACTATTGAATTAGGTTAGAATGACATTGAAATGGTGCGATTAAATCAAAATAACACCATCTTAGTTTGATTCCCACTAAATCATTTTATTCTGATGTAATTTTAGCTGAAATTACACCGTGTGATTCCAATACAATTTTAGTCAAAATGGCACTAGGCCAATGTAATTCTAACAAGAGTCCTATCATTCCAATGCGATTCTATTGGCCTAATGTGCTTAAAAGGTTGCCAATAATGAATGTAGGCCAACTACTATTTTAAAATTTAAATTTTATTTTATACAAATTGGTGGTGAAATGTATTAATTAAAGTTTGGGGGTAAAGTATTTTTTTTCAAATGCAGTAATATTAAAAATAATAAAAGATACTTTTTTGTTTTAGTTTGTCTATTTTGAACATTAAGGAATTTCACTAACTTTACATGGTAAAAGGTGGGAAAATGTCTTCAAGGATGATAATTAGTCAATTTGGATGGGAAATAGTCATTCAAACTTCCTTTTTTTGAATTGGAGTAAAAAAAAGGTGAAGACATTTTACTCCCTCCACATTTACAGCCACAAATACAAAATATTCTAAATACCCTTGAACCTAGCCGAACATTCAAAGAAATCTACCAAACGCACCGCCAACAAGCCAAACAAGGTCATTCGAGGATAGATTAGGCCAGCCAAAACCTCGCCAACACTTTTTCGTTGAGAGACCATACCGATGGTTCATTGACAAGCCAAAAACAAGTTGACCCCGCCGATTTTGACTCATCTTCGCTAGTTTTCACCATATTTAAGGTGTAAACACTGGAAAATGGCACATAAGGTAATTATCGAACCAAATATTTATAGTTTTTTGCTTGGTTTTAGATTATCAAAATCTTGGTTGATTTGGTTTTTCTTAGATTTGATTTTATTATATTGAAATTGTGTTTTGGTAGATAGAAATGGTTTATGTGAATTGGAAAATTGTTTATGGTGTATGGTTTTGTTGATTTGTTGGTGGAAATCTTAGTTTTTCCACGATGATTCCCATGATCTGATCCTATTATTTTGGCTCTAATTTTGCTGCTTGTGTGGTTGCCTGGTGAGCTGCTTTGTGAATATTGCATGGTGTTGTACTCTAGTTTGGCTTCACCAGTCGGATTGTTGGTACTTTCTAATTATTGTTATTGTGGGTTGGCTCTTGGCTAGGCTAGGGATTAAATTGAGGATTTGCTTTAGAGACTTTGGATTATGTATTGATTGCGTGTAGTTAAATTGGTTGGACATATCTTTAGGTTTGCTTCTCTGTATTCTAGGCTTTGCTACCCTCCTTTTTTGAGGATGAGCCTAGGTTATTGCCTTTGAGCTTATTTTTTGGGTGAAATGTATATATTTACTTAAAAAAAATATATCTTTTAGTTTTTTTGATGATTTGCGTGGTGGTTTGGTTGGTCAGGCTAGCTGGTCAAACACTTGACTAATAAATTTTTTTTTTTTTTTACAAATTTACTTGGCTAGCCAACCAAGAACCCGACCAGCCAATTGTTTTTCATAAATTTCCTTGGCTGGTCAACCAACTACCAACCACTTTATTTAAGAAATGTCCTTGACTAGCCACTTTTTTAAAGAAATGTCCTTGACCAACCATTTTTTTCCAAAAATTTTGTTGGCTGGCTAACCAACCACCAGGCCAACCATTTAAAAATTCAAAAAGTGAATAAAATTATTTAAAAGGTCACATAAATTACTCAAAAATTGATGGATTATGTAAATTATGATGGAAAAAACTTAAATTAATGATTTAATAAAGAAAATTAAGAAATTTGCTTGTTTTTTCTAACTTAGTTGTTCTTTTTGTGGTTCGTTTTAGAGATTCTGTGTCAATGAGCTGGATGGTGAGTTTAAGTTCTACATGGCCCATAAGGTTTAAGGCCATGTGACTATCAGAGTGCACCTAGACGCGGTTGAGAGGATCCACTCTAACCTAAATATAACTAAGAGAGAAATGTTCAGAGCAACACATTTTGGTCATTTTTTAGGCATGGAAGAACATCCATATAACTCAATACTTATGCACTCAATCTTGTTCTGTCTTATAAATCAAGGTTAATACTTGGAGTCTTCAACTGAAGTCCAGCAGTCAAGTCAAAGACAATAGATGGTACCACAAATGCAAATTGGTTTTGTTTTGCCATGTACGAGAGGCTGGATAATGAAAACTTTATGGTTATGGCCGGAGTAAAGAGTGTTCTATAATTTTATATCTATGTTATATCCTATATAAATTAATTATGCATATAAACTAAACTTGTATTAAATATTTTACCTTTTTTAATATTTATTTATACATTTGCTTTTGCATACATTAGTCTTTATTCGGAACGGAATAAGAAAGAAACATAAAGACAAGGTTAAGATTAGAATAATAATGAAATATAAAAGTTCAATATTAAATTTTAAGTATTTAGAAAACCTTTAAAACTTAAAGAGAGTCAAGTAACTCTCCCTCTCCTCTAGTTTTTATGTGAATAGTTGTACTTCATAACAAATGTACCCAATTCGTAAAAAGTTTTTATATGAATGAGTTACTGTAGCTGTCATTGGTTGGTTAGTGGTGTTGGAAATTGTATTTGGAACTTTATTAAATCTTCTTATGGATAAATTCAGCCATGGTATATGCTAGTTCATGCTAAACCAAGTTAGTACAAACCTATTCAATGTAGTCAGTGTAATATAAATTATTATTTCAAATAAGGCCTTACTAGATGATGTTGTATTCCTCCGATAAATGCATTGACAATTTGTACTACTACCCAATTCACCGTAAACAATTTATTTATTTATTTTTGATAGGTAAACATATATATATATATATATTTCACAAAAAACCAGTCCATAGCACAAACAACCTAAACTCATCTTCAAGATGGAGGGCAGCAAAATCACTAGGTAACAGGGAGCCCATTAAACCAGTTCTGAGAACCAACATTAAGATCAACACAATCAAGATCAGACAACATTTCCAACCATACTACAGGGAGCCTACTGGACCCACACAATTCACTTAAACACCAACTCTCTATGCCTCGGAAGCCACTGAAACACCAGTGCCTACACACACCAGGCAGCCAAGAAATCGACCAGAAACCAAAAGGAGCAGCTTGCAAAAATTGCAGAATGCATAAGTGGAAGGACAGATGTAGCAGCCGAAACAAACAGAACCAGGGAGGCACCTCCTGCCAAAAGATAGAAGTAGCAACAACAGAGAGCAGAAACGGCGGCACCAGCAAGAACAGCAGCAGTACTCTGGAACCACCAATAGTAGCGACAGCAGAACAAAAGGAGATTAGCAGAAGCAGATTATATTTTCCAGGGATGGAAGCTCCAGCAAGAACAGAGCAGCAAATATCAGGATGGCACAGCAACGAGTATGGAGGACACCAACTCAGACATAAAAGCTGAACAAGGCAAAGGATAGCAAACCACCAGGAGGAACCACAACCAAGAACCAACCACGCAAAACACTGCTGAAATGCTCCAGGAGAAACAAGAAAAGACTATGGGAGAGTAAGGATAATGAAAGCAGCAACCATCAAAACGGAGGAAGGTGCCAGCAGAACCGACAACCAAGAACACAAATTCGGTAGCAGTAAGGCAGAAAAGTCCAACATATCCAATGAACCCCAATGTAGGAGAAAACCAACAGGGGAGAGGGATGCAGGAATCACCGACTCCAGAAAAGGAGAAAAGCAAGAGAACAGTTGAGGATTTCAGCACCAAAGTAGCTGCTGAGAGCCAACCTGAGCCAAAGTAGACCAGCAGCATAACGGCACCTCCACAGGACCCAAGAACTCACGGGACGAAACTAGGCCGATGCAGAGGACAACCACAGAGAGCCAGAGACCTCCAGGGAATTATAGAGAAAAGGCTGAAAACACACCAGAAGATGGAAACAGGCAGGAAACAGAGAACGCAGGGATAAAGAAGCCACAGAAAGTCCAGCAGCAGAAGAGATGAGGCGGTGGAGAGGGATAATCATTCAAAAAGACCAGGGCAACCCGCACCAAACCACCCAAGTTTGAACCAGCAAAAGGAAAGGAGAAGCACCAGCAAAAAAAAAAATACCCAGTTAGAAAAAAGGCTGCCAACCCCAAAGAGCTGAAGCCTCAACACTTGAAGATACAGTTTGGCAGGCCCCAATTCCAAGCAATGGCTTTATTGGCATTCAAAGGTGGCAAGTTTGAGAGGTCAGCCCTTCTATCTCTAACTAGCCTTCTGATCCTTTCCACAATTCTCCCTTTGGGCAGCAAAAGTTTTGTGAAAATCCCGTTATTTCTTCCCTTCCAAATGTTTTAACTAGTGGCACCCAAACTTAGCTTGCCTAACAAGAATTTCAGCTGACTACCTTTCCAATCCAACCATATTTCTTCTATTAAAGAGCTCCAGCTTTGCCCATTATAGCTCAAAAGACTTTTCCCCAAGATGGTCTTCCAGATGTAACTGCTATATTCACATTGGTAGAAAAGATGGTTTATGTCCTCATCATAGTAATTGCATAGTACGCACTTAGCATCATTTGTAAGCCCAAATTTGACAAGTTTTTCTCTAGCCATGAGCCTTTTATTAATTGCCAACCATAGAATAATGGTATGTTTGGGAATGTGCTTTTTGTGCCACACCAGTTCAGCCCACTTGACCTCTCTTTTCTTATTCCTCACCTCATTCCACACTGATTTGGTAGAAAACTGACTATTAGCTGATGACAAACATGCTATAGAGTCTAAACCATCTGAAGGATTGTTCATCAACGCCTGTTTGATCCCCGCAAGAGTAGAGGAGTTTGTAGTCGGCCATTTCCAGGAGTTGCCATTCACTATTTCCTTAACTTTTGCGTGCCTATTAATTCTGAATCCATGAATTGCTCTTTCTCCATACTTCTTCAAGAGAGGGCTAAAGGGGTGCCAGTTATCCCACCAAAGGAAAGAATTCTCTCCATTTCCAATTTTATATTTGTTTCTGAACTCATTTTTCAATTTGAATAACTTCTTCCACCACCACAGGCTATTATTTGTGGCTTACTTCTCACAAAGATTTCCTTCTCAGCCTATTAGCGTTGACCCAATTAGCCCAAAGCGACTTGCCATTGATTTTGGCAAGCTCCCGCACATGTTTTGCCATGGCGGCCTTGTTCCAATCTTTTGCTAGCGCAAGGCCCAAGCCACCTTCCTCCTTAGGATGCAAACGTCCTCCCATGCAACTTTGGCTTTGTAATGATTTAGTTCCACTCCACTCTAGAAAAAATCCCTTATCTTGGCATCAATCTCTTTCAGGGTCAAGGAAGGTAGAAACAAATGGGAGGACCAAAAGATTTGCAAGCTGAAAAGGATAGACTTAATAAGAACAAGCCTACCTGCATAAGAGAGGTAGTTGCATCTCCAAGATTTAATTCTAGTCAGGATTCTGTCAATGAGCAGTTTACTGTCCTCCAATGAGATCTTTGAATACACCATAGGCACACCCAAATACTTGAACGGAAGCTTCCCCTCTTAATTTTTTCCTTGTGTCATTCCTTGCACACGATAGGTAAAAGCTGCTCTTGGCCCTGTTTGCAATAAGTCCCAACCATTTTTGCAAAGTCTCTAACGCCTCCTTGATAAGCTTAACCGTAAACATTTCTTGGGCTCTTTAATTTTTTCCTTTTTATATTTTCCATGGAAAGTGATTGGAAGGCTAAGATTAGGTTTGTCAATTGAGACAGATAAATCTAAGATCCAATTGTTCAATCCAAAAAATTCATTTTTGGATCAAATAAAATTTGGGTCTTGAATGAGTGTGGAAAAAAAAATTATCCATTAAATTATCAGGCTTAAGCTTGAAGAGAGAATCTTTAAACTTGAGGCTTGATAAGGTTTGAAAAATCACTGTAAACATGGGTGTATTTGTAAGGTTTTCAAACCTACAAGAGATTGTAGGGGTGTTTTTATAGGTTTTTTAAATTACAAAGATAGACCCAAAGCTTAGAAAAATTTAATGCATTGAGCCTGAACAAAACAAGTTAGAGTCAAAGCAAGGACCCAAATTTTTTTTATACATCCATACTTGAACAAGTCAAATCCAATTCAATAAGCTTAATTAACAGGCCTAGGTAAGATCATTGTATATCAACCCATATCTATTTTTATATAAGACAATCAAAAAATTTCAAATCGAAAGATCATATGTACCACCATTTGCTTGAGAATATATTTCATAGATATTGGAGTAATCATATTTAAAAAATCCTTTTGCTGATTCAATCCAATAGACACATATATACAACATGCACTCGTGTAGAGTGTGCAACATGCACAAGTACATTTTACTCTAAAAGTTCTCTACTAGTTCAATCCTTATTATGTTAAACCCTACCCTCAACTTTAGTTGGGGGATTCAATATAGTTGATTTTACAACATTTCAACTCACTAGAAAGACCTTAGTATTGGTAAAGGAAGCCTTTGAGTTAATGGACATATTTCTAGACTTTATCATTGCCTTAGCATTTGAAAGACATTTGAAAATAGGGAAAAAAATGATAGCCAATGACTGGAATGCTCAACCAATAGTAGACTAACCTATTTGTCCAAAAGTGAACCTTTACCCTAACCTACAAACCCAAACAAAATACCCAATTGCTTGTTTCTCCTTCTATTCCATAACCCTATAAATCTACCTAGAAAGCATGAAGACAGACTTAGAAAACACAACCCATTCAAACAAACAAAAAATAATATAAAACATCCACCTTGTGGATAGTTTACGAAATCATTAAGTATGGTATTTGATTGGGTAGGCACAAAGGTTTATCCAAAAAAGTTAAGAAAGTCATTAGAAAAAGTTTGAAAGTTTGAACGATTAATGGGGCTTGGTTCATAAAGAGCTCTATGGTTTTCAAAAAGACAAATAAATTAGGGTGAAGAAAAAGTTGGACCAAGGGTTTGAAGCAATTTTATTGATAGTTTGAAATTGAGCGAAAACCAATCCCAACCATTCAAGTCAAGTCAGTGACACACATCATTGATTTAGCACCACAATAACAAGCAAACAACCCTAACATGCAATCTATTAAATGTAAAGTAAAAATGCTATTTTAATGACATGCTCCAAAGTGAAAATCCTAATAGTTCATGTGTTATTCATCTATGTAGAAAGGTGAAGAGTTTCTAAAGCCTCACTCACACTTTAGAATTTTGAAGGACAATTGTGTGGTCAAATCTCTCTTTAATCCAACTTATGAAACTGACACAAAAAGTGACTAGCTATACAAATTGCACACAATAGCTAATCACGTCATCTAGAAATAGCGAGAAGAAAAGAACTTGACAATTTCAAACATTGTCATGATTCTCTCAATGTGTCAATTTAGACTCCTACATTCATAAGATTATGTTCTATTTCTGTCTCATACCTTTATAGGATGACAATCAATCCATACCATTTTGAGAGCACATAATTATCAATTTTCCTTAACAACAAAATTTGTCTAGATCTATTATACTAGGGTTTAAATTGTATTCATTTATGTAATTACACATATAACCTCACCTCTTGTTCTATGAATTGAGGATTGTACATAGACTTAAGGATGACAACTTTCACATGTATTGTCATTGCCCAATTGTAATTAGAATTCCTAATGCCATAACTTGGACATATGTAGAGTTCCAAGTACTAAACTGAACTACTTTAATAATGTCATTTTGTTTACTATAATTTTATTGCTTTAGTTCTTTTTGCCAAATTGTACCCAAAATTTGGTGTTCTTCTTGTTAGTGCTACTTTTGGCATGAACACATTTTTCAAAGGACAACTATTATCTATCTCCCTTGCTTTTAGCCTATTACGGTGAGATTCTTAAATCTAGAAATTATAATCAAATCTACCTAACTCTCGAAATCCAAAGTGATAACTGTTAGCATTGCACTCTTTCAATAACTATAATGGATGCTCATGTGAAATAGTTATAAATTACATTATCTGACATTGTTTTCTAATGAAATACAAAAATTCATTCTTTTTCAATGACTGACCCAATTGTAATAACGACTCAAAACTGATATTAAGAAACCAAAATTACTTGTGGATAATGTGGTGCTCTTAGCCTATGATGAAGTGGCTAAAATATTATTATTTTGCGATTGTGGACTCCGGTTTGAGGTTGAGGCTGTGAAAAAATTGACCTGATCTTGGTAGTGAGAATATGCCTGGATAGATCTTGGAATTGGAGACTGCGTCACCTCCAAAACTCCCTCTAGCATTTGAACTACTTGACCCATTGATGGCCTTTGAGTTTCATCATCTTGGATGCACCAACAAGCCACTCTACAAATTCTCAAAACCTCTTCTCTGTCAGCATTGCCCTCCAACCTAGAATCTAATAACTTAAGCACATTGACACCTTCAGTTATTGCGGTTGCAACCCAAGTTGGGAAGAATTTCGAGTTTTCACTATCGAATTGTTCAGAATTTCTCTTTCCTGATACAAGTTCAAAAAGCATCATGCCATAGCTATAAACATCAGCTTTAGTTGTAATGGCCACTCCTGAAATCCATTCTGGTGCAAGATAACCTTTTGTCCCTCTTATGGTTGTTAGGACTCTGCTAAATTCTCGCCCAACAAGTTTCGCCAAGCCAAAATCTGCCACTTTTGGGAAAAATTCAGCATCTAATAAAATGTTTTCTGGCTTTATGTCACAATGCATGATGCGGTCTCTGCATTTCTCATGGAGATAAGCTAAGCCTCTGGCTGACCCCAGAGCGATTCTACATCTTGTTTTCCAATCAAGTACATTTGAACCCTTTGTATGGAAGAGATGCAAATTTAAAGAACCATTTGTCATGTAGTCATAGACTAACAACCGCTTATTACCTTCACAGCAGAATCCCAGAAGCCGTACTACATTGATATGTTGAATGGTTCCTACTGTGCTGACTTCTGTTCGAAATTCCTTCTCTCCTTGGCTCAAGCTTTCAAGCTTCTTCACTGCTATGACACTTGAATTGGGTAAAACTCCTTTGAAAACAGAACCAAAACCTCCCCCACCTAATTTTTCTGAGAAATTCTTGGTGGCTTTTTTCAAATCTTTGTATGCAAATGCCGTTAAAGAACCCTTCTCAAGTGCTTTAGTTGTTTTCATTGTGTTTTCTCTCCTTCTCAAATACACAAACACGAAAAGGCCCAAGAGAACTGCAAAAGCCACTGAGCCCAGAACAACACCAATGACTGTTACCCTTTCACTTTCGGGACTCGAAAACTCCGAAGCTGAAAGCTTGATATAAAGAGTTTTCCCATCTGAGGCGCCTTGTCCAAGTTGTTGCACACCCAGAAGATCTCCAAACCAAATAGAACACTGACTGTCTTCATAGGCATAAGCAGTGCAAGAACAGTTATTCAAGCAGGTTGTTTCACATTCGACGCCACTCTCCACTGGCACGGATTGTGGATTTTTGGGGAATGCCATGTTCAAATTTGCTAAAAATGTATCCTTCTCTCCATTGGCAACACTATTGTTTTGACACTGCAGTTGCGTTTTCCTCGCACAACCGCCAGAATAGTCTTGCAAGTTCCAATCATGCTCTGAGCTTGGCTGAAAACCTTGCAAACAATCACAGAAAGACAGACTTTCCTCAGTGCAGCGGCCAAATACACCACAAAGAGCGTATACCTCACAATTTTTATGGGGTTGAACCCCAATCAGAATCCAAGATTTGGTAGGCTCGAGCCAATTCATTTGTTTACCCTGCCCTAAAACATCCATAGAAGATTGAGAAATGATGGAACTAGTATTTTTCACCGAATACGTAAAATAACTCTCATTCTCGTTGGTATGATAGCTGAATTCATAGATATAATCTGCTCTAGGAATATCCTCGAACAACTTTTCATTCTCATTCCAAGGTCCACTAGACCAGTAAGTATGAGGTTGAGAACCATTCCACAACATAATAAGAGCATTGGATCCATTTGGGTCTAGCTCAAAAGAGAATAGGCCCGGTGCAGGGTCTTCTATATTCTTCCACGAGATGAGACGTTGGCTTATGTTGGTCCGTTTGTCCAGTCTCATCCTCATACCGGGGATCCATGTATGAGATGGATGATCAAAACTTTCCCATAATGATTTTGATGAACTACTTGACAACTCTCTCAAAATAAGATTTCCTTTGTCTAGAAGAACTGCTTCCAGAGGATTTGTGATGGCGGAGTTTAGATTTGTGGACCAAATTGGCACTTTGGACTCGTTGAAAAGGACTAAATTACCATCTGAGATTCTTAAAACTGAGGAATATTTATCAGAAATGGGATTCTCTCTGTTTGCCACCCAAACTACAGTTTGCTCAGAAACTTTACCATACCACATGCCCAAATAGTAGTTCGAAGGTTTACCTGGCTTGAAGAAGCCCAATACAAAGTCTCCACCGGCAGAGACAATAGTTTGATCACCGGAGATAGTTTGGCTTGCAGAGATGGTGTCAGCACCCAAAGAGACATAAGATTGGAGAGAGAAGCAAATTAAAAGAAGAGAAAGCGCAAACCATGAATTGTTCATGATATGCATGGCTGCAACAAATTTTATGTATAAAGAGTTTTCTGTGACCGGAGATGGATAACATTGATGATTTTGTTCCACTATTTATTAACAAAATCTTTACAGCGTTTGGGTGCTTTGACAAATCGGTCTTGTTTTGCCGTGTACGAGAGGCTGGATGTTGGAAACGTTTTGGTCATGGTCGGACTAAAGAATGTTCTATAATTTTATATCTGTGTTATATCCTATATAAATTAACTATAAAACATCCAATCGTTTGATAACACATCATATATAAACTTAGTTGTATATTAAAAAATGAATACATATAATATTACTCATAAATAAATTTTGCCTATAAACTAAAGAGTAATCTTATGTACACAATTTTATGTATAAACTACAACGTGTCATTATGTAATTAGATAGCTGAAAATTAAAGATAAAATAATACTTTATTATATAGTGACATATTATTATTTATGTATAAAAATTATGTACATAATCTTATTATAAATTAAACTCCTATTCAATATTTTACTTTTTTTAATATTTATTTATACACTGACTTTTATAAACGTTAGTCTAACAATAAAACGTAAGGAAAGGGTTAAAATTAGAATAACAAAGAAATATAAAAAATCAAGAATAAAATAAAAGTACTTAGAAAACCTTTAAAACTTGAAAAAAGTCAAGTGATTCTCCCTCCACTCATTCTCTAGTTTTTATATGAAGAGTTGTACTTCATAACTATTGTGTATCACTCTCCCCGTTCGTAAGAACTTTTGATCTGAATAATTTATATATTGTAGCTGTCATTGTTTGGTTGATGGTTTTGGAAATTGTATTTGAAACGTTATTAAATGTTCTTATAGATAATTTCAGCCATGGTATATACGAGTTTATGCTAAACCAAATCAGTACAAACCTATTCAACTTAGTCCAGTGTAACATAAAATGCTTATAATAAGGTTACTGTTTGATTATTATTCGAAATAGGGCCTTATTAGATGAAGTTGTATTCCTCCGCTAAATACATAAACAATTTGCACAACTACCCAACCTACAATAAAAAATTTCTTGGTTTCTTGAATTTTTTTTCCTCTTTTTTAATTTGCCATGAACAGTGAATGGAAGGTTGAGATTATCCAATTGTTCTATCCAAAAAATTCATTTTTATATTAAATAGAATTTAGGTCTTAGATAGAACTGGAAAAAAAAAAAATCTATTAAATTATCAAGCTCAAGTTTGAATAGAGAATCTTCAAACCTATGGCCTGATTAGGTTTGAAAATTCATTTTGAATAGAGGTGTAAAATTTTCAAACCTACAAGAGATTATAGGGGTGTTTTTATAGGTTTCTAAAATTACAAAGTTAGACCTAAAGGCTAAAAAAAATTAATGCATTGAGCTTGAATAAAAAAACTTAGACTCAAAGCCAAGACCCGAAATTTTTTCACAGATCCAAACTTTAACTAAGTCAAATCCAGTTCAATAAGCTTAATTGACAAGCCTAACTAAGATGATTGTATATCAATTCATATCCACTCTCGTATAGGACAAATCCAATGACCTTAAATAGAAGAATTATATGTACTACAGACCTTAAATAAAATATGAGTGATTGTTTAACCATTGAGAAATAAAAATTAAAATAGTCATCTAAGAAGATTTAAAAAAATTAGTATTTATTTAATTATGTGCTTTAGGTTGACGTATATTATTATATTTTTTTAAGTATAAAACTTTGTATTAAGACTTTCTTTTATTTAAGAATTTTTTCGAGTCTATTGTACATATGTTTTAAGATGGTTTTGGGGTGTTACACTGGTCTCATCCTCATACCAGGGATCCATGTATGCGATGCTTGATAATCAAAACTTTCTCGTAATGATTTTGATGAATTACCTGACAACTCTCTCAAAACAAGATTTCCTTCGTCTAGAAGAACTGCTTCTAGAGGATTTGGGGTGGTAGAGTTTAGATTCGTGGACCAAATTGGCGTTTTGGACTTGTTGAAAAGCACCAAATTACCATCTAAGATTCTTAAAAGTGAAGAATATTTACCATAAATTGGATTCTTTCTATTTGCCACCCAAACTACTATAGTGTTTAAAACCAGTTAATTGAACCGTTTACTAATTTTTTGAACCAAACTGAATTTTTAGTTTGAAAAATGTTAAGAATTGAAATTGAACCGATTTTTAACCAAATCAAATTTCAGTTAACCTATTTTTGAACTAAGTTTAAAGAATTATGATATTTTTTCTTTGAAAATTTGTTTAATATTTTATCAACATTTTTATTTGTTTTTTATTGAACTTTTTTAAAATTAGTTCGGTTTAATTAATCAATTTTAAAAATTAAATAAAATAATAATTGAATTGAAAAATTAGTTTTTATATATTTTTGATTTGATATCCAAATTAATTGTTTATTAGTTGTACGGCTCCAACAAATTTTATGTAGAAAAGATAGAGTTTTCAGTAACCGGAGATAATAGGGGTGGATACGGATCGGGCTGAATCTGAATATCTGAAAACCCTTTGATTCAGATTCAATTTAAATAAAAAATGATTTGATTAAAATTTGATTCGAATTCATTGAATCAAAATTAAATTTGGTTTAAATTTGGCTCAGATGAAAATTGATTTAGCGTAACGCAATTCAAATTGAACTCAATTTTATAACCCAAATCAATAATTAAAATTTATAATTCAGTTCAAATCCGTAACTCAAATTTAATTTTTGCCAGAAACATTTCACATCATAAATTCATATCTTTATACATGTTTTGAATAAAATAGTGTTGAGAGATATATTTCCCATCATAAATTCATATCTCTATACATGTTTTGAATAAAAATAAAACCGTTCAGAGAAATATTTACGCCATAAATTAAGAAGCCCATACATGTTTGAATAAGAGTAATACTCATAAATTAAGAAGTTCAGACATATTTGAATAAAAGTAATACTGCTGAAGATATCAAACAAAGACTTTTATACTGCTAAAGATGAATTATGGTGCACCGTTTAGAGAAACACAAGGGTGTGTAATCGGAGTCTTGGCCAACTGAGGTGAACTCTTTATCGGCGAACTAGAGAGACAGTGAGAAGGAAGATCCAAAGGAGAGAGATGGCGATTGATTTAAACTTCAGGATTGTTTTCGGTCTCTTAATAGATGCTCGGGGAAGATAACCGCAACAGAGACTGGAGACAGAGCTAAGTCCATGTGAATGGTTCTGTGATTTGTTTGATGGTTTTGTGATCTGTTTGGGTGAAAGAAAGAGGTGGAGAATATGAGAGAAAGTGTCTGAAAAGAGAAGGAGAAAGGTGGAGAGAGAGTGACGAAACAAGAAGAAAAAACAGGAGACTTTTTTATTGTCAAAATTTGTGTCATTAAATGCGATGTACTTTTAGCCACTAGAGCCGGCTCACACGAGCCATGACTCAGCTTGGTCCAAAGCAAGCTGACGACTGGCTCACTAGTCAATTCAATCCAAACTTAATCTGAGTTGAGTTTGGCTTGTTTTCTTAACAAGCTATATTTTTTGGTTGGGATTTGGTTTGAGTTCATTAAAAACGAATTTAAACTGAGTTATATTGAACCGAGCCAACTCTCAAGACTGAGCTGACTCCCAAAACCAAGCCGGCTCAGCCCACATCCAGCCCATATAATATTGATGATTTTCTTCCACTATTTATTAACAAAAATCTTTACACAGCTTGTGTGCTTTAACAAAAATATTGAGGTGCTGAAAAATCGAAGTTAACACTTGGAGTCATCAACTGAAGTTCAGCAGTCAAGTCAAAGACAGTCGAAGGTACCACAAATGCAAATAGGTCTTGTTTTGCCGTGTAGGAGAGACAGGATAATGGAAACTTAATGGGTATGGTCTTAATAAAGAATGTGCTATAATTTTATATCTGCGAAATGTAGAGTAAAAGTGTCATTTTTATGACATGTTTTAAAGTAGAAATCCTAATAGTTCACATGCCATTCATCTATGTAGAGGTGAAAAGAGTTTTTAAAATTCTACTCACACTCTAGAATTTTGAAGGATAATTATATGATCAAATCTCTCCTTAATCAAACTTATGAAACTAACACAAAAGGTAATTAGCTATATAAATTGCACACAACAGCTAGTCAAGTCATCTATACATAGAGTCATAACACAATATAGGTAAAGACATTTTCATCGAAACATAGTGAGAAGAAAAGAACTTGACAATTTCAAACGTTGTCATAATTCCATCAATGTGTTAATTTAGACTCTTACACTCACAAGATTATGTTCCATTTCTATCTCATACCTTTATAGGATGACAATCAATCCATATCATTTTGAGAGTACATAATTACCAATTTTCCTTAACAACAAAATTTGTCTAGATCTATTATACTATGGTTTAGATTGTATTCATTTATGTAATTACACATGTAACCTTACCTCTTGTTCTATGAATTGAGGATTGTACATAAACTTAAGGATGACAACTTTCACATGTATTGTCATTGCTCAATTGTAATTAGAATTCCTAATACCATAACATAGACTTTCAAGTAGTAAACTGAATTATTGTAATAACGTCATTTTGTTTACTATAATTTTATTGTTTTAGTTCTTTTCACCATATTGTAACCAAAATTTGGTGTACTTCTTGTTAGTGCTACTTTTGGCATAAACACATTTTTAAAGGACAAACATTATCTATTTATGGTAAGATTCTTAAATCCAAAAATTATAATCAAATCTACCTAACACTCGAAATCCAAAGTGATAGTTGTTAGCATTGCACTATTTCAATAACTACAATGGATGCTCATATGAAATAGTTGTCATAAATTACATTGTCTGACATTGTTTTCTAGTGAATTACAAAAATTCATTTTTTTTCAATGACTGACCCAATTGTAATAACAGCCCAAAACAGACATTAAGAAACCAAAATTACTTGTGGATAATGTGGTGCTTTTGGCCTATGATGAAGCGACTGAAATATTATTATTTTGTGACTGGGGACTCCGGTTTGAGGCCGAGGCTGTGAAAAAATTGATGTGGTCTTGGTAGTGAGAATATGCTTGGATAGATCTTGGAATTGGAGACTGCATCACCTTCAAAACTCCCTCAAGCATTTGAACTACCTGACCCATTGATGGCCTTTGAGTTTCATCATCTTGGATGCACCAACAAGCCACTCTACAAAGTCTTAAAACCTCTTCTACGTCAGCACTGCCCTCCAACCTAGAATCTAATAACTTAAGGACGTTAACACCTTCAGTTATTGCGGTTGCTTGTGGACATGACATGTATATATAACTCTCCCCACTCACTATAGGGGGTTAAATGTAATTTTAGATAAATATGGTGGGTTTTTGGATATTTTACATTGTAAAGACATTTTGATATTTATTTATTTATTTCAAACTTTTTCTAAAATGTCAAAATTACCCTTCTCCTCATTTATATAACTCTCCTCACTCACTATGGGGGTTAAAGTAATTTTAGATAAATATGAGGGGTTTTTGGATATTTTACATTGTAAAGGCATTTTGATATTTATTTATTTATTTCAGACTTTTTCTAAAATGTCAAAATTACCCTTCCCCTCATTTATATAAACTCTCATCACTCACTTTTATTATACACACTTCTCATATCACTCAAACACTCACTCTCACTTTCATTTTTATTCAAGATCAATTAGTAGGGATTCGTTCGGACGGAAGAAGTTTGTATTTTTGAATTCGACTCGAAAAAATACTATTCATCAAAAAAAGGTATTTATGCCAATCTTAACCTAAAACTTAATTTTATTTGTTAAGTCTAGTTTTTATGTCATAATATGGGGGTTAAATGTAATGCTTGACAAGTATGGGGGTTAAATGTAATTTAGGGTAAATATGGAGGTTTTTGGATATTTTACATTGTAAAGGCATTTTGATATTTATTTATTTATTTTATTACTTTTTCTAAAATGTCAAAATTACCATTCCTCTCATCTATATAAACCCTACTCACTCATTTTATTTACACATACTTCTCATATCACTTAAACACTCACTCTCACTTTCATTTTTATTCAAGATCAATTAGTAGGGATTCGTTCGGACGAAAGAAGTTCGTATTTCTGAATTCAACTCGAAAAAATACTATTTATCAAAAAAAGGTATTTATGTCAATCTTAGCTAAAACTTAATTTTATTTGTTAAGTCTAGTTTTTATGTCATAATATGGGGGTTAAATGCAATGCTTAACAAGTATGGGAGGTTAAATGTAATTTAGGGTAAATATGGGGGGTTAAAATAATTTTAGATAAATATGAGGGGTTTTGGATATTTTACAATATATACAGGATTTATGTAACATGTTAAAAATAGATAGGTATTGCTTTGATACAAGACAATATACGAGGGTGTTAAATAAAGAAAGAGATAATTGAGGGGTCAAATAAAATGTTACTAAAATTAGGGCGCATTTTCATATTAAATATTGTAAGCGCATTATAATTGAAATTATAGGTTTTTTCGAGTTTCACCGCTTTAGGATATATCAATTCACATTTTCCAGATTTCTGAAGAATTTTTTGATTGTTATCATACTAGGGTATTTCAACTTTTAGATTTCGAATTTCAGTTCCGTTTTTTCGAATTTCATCGCTTTAGGATATATCGATTCGTATTTTTCATATTTTTGAAGAATTTTTCGATTGTTGCCATTCTAGGGTATTTCAACTTTTAGGATTCAAATTTCAGTTCTGTTTTTTTGAATTTCACCGTTTTAGGATATATCAACTCGTATTTTTCAGATTTTTGAAGAATTGTTCGATTATTACCATTCTAGGGTATTTCAACTTTTAGAATTCGAATTCGAATTCTGTTTTTTTGAATTTTATCATTTTAGGATATATCCACTAATATTTTCCAGATTTCTAAAGAAATTTTTGATTATTGACATTTTAAAGTATTTCAAAGTATAGAATTTGAATATCTATTTCAAAGTATAGATATTATAAAAACGTTTTAAATGGAACGTTACAAACAGATAGATGCATTTTGATATAAGATAACATACGAAAGTGTTATATAAATTGTTAAATAATTATAAGGAGATAAATAAAATATTAGAAAAATATGAGGAGTTTTTTTTAATTATTAATAAATGTACGACTATTTTACATAGTTATTATTGATTTTTTTATTATAAATGAATAATTATCTTCAAAAACTTGTCATTGCAGGATTGATAATTAAAATGGATGGTTATGCATCGGTTCGTTACCAGGGAGAATGGATTCAAGGTGGCAACAACAAAATGAAATATGTTGGAAGAGCCAAACAATTGATTAAAATCCCTTATGGAACAACATTCGAGGGATTTATTGAGCTTTTGACGGAGTCTTGCAGTATTGATCCAATGAAAAACTACATTCAAGTATCAATGAAGCCAAGAAAAATTGAGCTCGACTGTCCCATCCAGATCCAAAACGATGAAGATGTCCAGGGTCTTCTTGATATGTCCCAGTACTTTCAGGAATGTATTCCTGTTTTTGTTACATGTACCCCAATTGAAGGGCAGAAAGAAGAAGATGAAGATGAAGATGAAGATGAAGATGAAAAAGAAAGTAGTTGGGTCAAAAAAGAATACAATTTGGAAAAGTTGATTGATTTCAGTAATAACCCATTGTATATTGCAAACTCATGGGCTCATGGAGAAAAAGATATAGTTCCTTATTGGGGTGACTTTGATGGAAATGATATGCCCGACATTCCTTCAGAAGATGTAGAGTCTGAGTATATGACATCAGTTACCAAGGGTATGGATAGTTTGCAGATTGAAGATCCTATTTCAGGTGGTGGAAATTATTCTGGGCCATTTTTTGACAATGTCCCCACTGATCCATTTAGGTGGCTTCCTGATTTTCCTCCACAGCCATCAGCATCATCAACTGGTTCTAGATCGATCCGAGAGGAGAATGGTGTAAAGATTGGTGATATTTTTCAAAATAAAGTCCAATTGAAAGACGTCATGACGCAATTCGCCTTACTTAAAGATTTCAATTTGGTGTGAAAAAGTCTGATAAGAAACGATGGGAAATTAAGTGCAAGGCTGAAAATTGTAAGTGGTATATTCATGCAACCAAGTCCACTGTCGATGATGTGTGGGGGATCAACTCTATGAATCCTACCCACACATGCTTAGTTGATCAAATCATGCCACATCACAGACAAGCTGGAGCCTGAGCTTTAGGTCAATTAATGAGATCAAAGTTTGTGATGATTGATCGAATTTATCGGCCTAAAGAAATAATTGTAGACATCGCCGACCGATATAAAATTGATATTTCCTACTCACAGGCTTGGCGGGCAAGAAATTGGGCTATCAATTCATTGAGGGGTTCACCGGAGGAATCATTTATGCTTTTACCAGATTATTGCTACAATCTACAATGTATAATGAGGGGTTCACGGTAAACCCTCCTCGATCGCTGATGGACGAAGAGGGAATGTGACATCCTCCAATTGCCAATTAATATATATAAATAATAATATAAAACTTACCTGAAATGCGAAAGGAAATTCGTAAAGGTTGCATTTACGGATTTCAGACATCTGTCCAGAACAGACTCTCTCACTCGCTTTTGACATAGAATCGTATGTCATCTGCCACACAGCAATGCCCCATGGGTAGGAATTAAACCCGTCTAAATGATCAACTAACTGTAAGTCGATCATTCCCCAACAAAACCATGTGAAGAATATACAACAAGGCCATCTTGACAGCGTCAATATCGTCATGCCCCCATGGCCTCGACAAGAAAACATGCTCTATGTTCTGATACTGCACCTTTGGACAACCGCGAAAGTACGTATCTCTGATCCTATGTCCAGAGGAGCAAGGAATATATGAAGAAACATCAGTCCGTCGGCTAAACGAAAGCCCTGTCACACCCGCTAACCCTAAACCAAAACTCGTCTCTGGCAAAGGGTGGATGTAGCTGTCGTAGTAGAAATGCATGAACCAATATCCCGGAGAATTTGGTTTTGGGTAAACGAAGGAGGGACCTGAAACATGTCCTCTCAAATAGTTGCAACTGACCTGGGGTCAATGTAGAAGAAATCTGAGATAATGTGGTACGCTGTGTACGAAATATCACATCTGCCCGAAAGTATCTGGACTCGTCGGGGATACGCAACTCGCTGTCAACCCGTCTTCTTTTGTGAGAAATATCCTGTAACAATTTTAAAAATTTGTTAGACATTCATAAAAATAAATATGTAAATAAATGTATTAGTGGAAAAAACATAAAAAGATGAAAAATACCAAATAATAAAAAAGGAAATGACAAAACTTAACAAATAAGAAATGAAATTCGAGTTCTATACGTTCAAATACCCTAGAATGTTAACAATTGAAAAATCGATCAAAAATAACAAAATATGAATCAAGATATCTTGAAATGACGAAAATCAGAAAAAACGAAACTGAAATTCGAATTCTATACGTTGAAATACCTTAAACTGACAATAATCAAAAAATCATTCGGAAATCTTGAAAATACGAGTCGATATAACCTGAAATGGTGAAATTCGAAAAAACAGAACTGAAATTCGAATTCTATACGTTGAAATACCTTAAAGTCACGATAATAAAAAAATCATTCATAAATCTTGAAAATACGAATCGATATATCTTAAAATGGTAAAATTCGAAAAAACGAAACTGAAATTCGAATTCTATACGTTGAAATACCTTAAAGTGACGATAATCAAAAAATCGATCGAAAATCTTGAAAATACCAATCGATATATCTTGAAATAGTGAAATTCGAAAAAACTGAACTGAAATTCGAATTCTATACGTTGAAATACCTTAAAGTGATGATAATCAAAAAATCGATCGGAAATCTTGAAAATACGAATCGATATATCCTGAAATAGTAAAATTCGAAAAAACGAAACTGAAATTCGAATTCTAGAAGTTGAAACTGCGAAATTTGAAAAAACGAAAATGAAATTCGAAATCTATACGATAAAATAATATAGAATGTGAACAATCGAAAAATCGTTAGATAATTTGAAAAGAAGACTCGATTTATCCTAACACGGGGAAAATCGAAAAAACGGATTTGAAATTTGAACTCTATCAGTTGAAATACCTATGAATATCGCTAACCGAAAAATCATTTGAAAATTTGAAAAAAACAAATCGATATATCATAAAAAGACAAAATACAGAAAAACGCAACTGAAATTCAAAAAGACGAATCAATATATCCTATAAACGAAAAAATCGAAAATTAAGTTGAAATTACGTCATTACATTGTAAATTGTGTCAAAAAGCACCAAAATTCGAAAACTCGAATCTCAAATTTGAAAATTACATATGGAAAATCCCTAAAACAGAAAAAACGGATATAAAATTCGAAAACTACACGATCACAAACCCTAGATAAGAAAATTCTCAATTTACCCCCTCATGAAAATTCCTTAATAGAAAAGGTTCACTATTATATGACAAATTTCAAAAAAACCCGTTGTGTCCTAATGAATCTCATGCTGATCCCCAACATTTTAAAAAAGTCACTTTACACCCCCCCCCAACTAACCCATGGTCAATGCAGCTGCCGTGGGATAAATCGTTTGCCGTGGGAAACGCTGTTCCCACGGCAAGACTGTCGATCCTTTTGATAGCCATTTTTGGCCAAATTTTGGTCGTTTCGGCCTCCGATTTTCACATAAATCAAATTTACACGTTGTATAACACAAAACCCCTCAATCAATTCAACGAAAACAACCAAAAATCGAAACATTTTAAGCATTGTTCAAACTGTAAACCCTAAAATTTCAAACCCAAGAATCTCAATCAAATCTAAATAATATGAGCAATAACTTGATCCAAACAAGATTACGGGAGATATACTAACCTTCTTTGCCATTTGCGGTTGTCGGAAAGCAAGAAAATCGGCAGAAATGACGTTCGCCGTGGGAGGTGAGAAGCTTTGGAATTTTCTTTGAATTGCACAGTGAAATCGCAAGATTGTCATGGGAAGAAATGAAATTTTGCTGTGCTTATAAAGGGGGCAGTTTCGTAATTTTGTGAAACCCACGATCATGTGGGAAATTTGATAAAAACCCGACGTGGGCTAAGGATTTCCCCGACACCCTAATATTTTAAAAAAGCCACTTTAGCCCCCCAACCCATGGTCAATGCAGCTGCCGTGGGATAAATAGTTTGCCGTGGGAAACGCTGTTCCCACGGCAAGACAACCGATCCTTTCGACAGCCATTTTCGGCCAAATTTTGGTCTTTTCGGCCTCCGATTTTCACATAAATCAAATCTACACGTTGTTTAATACAAAACCCCTCAATCAATTCAACGAAAACAACCAAGAATCAAAACATTTTAAGCATTGTTCAAATTGTAAACCCTAAAATTTTAAACCCTAAAATCTTAATCAAATCTCAATAATATGAGCAATAACTTGATTCAAACAAGATTACGGGAGATATACTAATCTTCTTTGCCATTTGCGGTTGCCGGAAAACAAGAAAATCGACGAAAATGACGTTCGACCGTGGGATGACCGTAGGAAGTGATGAAATTTGCTGTGTTTATATATGGGGGCAGTTTCGTCATTTCATAAAACCTGGGCATTTTTGCTTAAACCTGAATTTTTTGGGCAATTTCGCTTAGACCCCCTTAATTTTGCCTATTTTTAATAATTTCCCTTTTAACAACTTGTTAAAATTTTTTTGCACCCGATAATTTGTTTTATATTTCAAAATAGTCTTCAAGGTTTCAAATTTCTCACTTTAGTCCCTCTCATAGGTCAATGTGGATCAAGGTTGTCATTTGACTATGGAACGAGTGTTTCGTTGCTAGAACAATTGTTTTGATGTTTACCTAAATTCTAGAATGGTGAGCAGACACAAGAACAACCTCGTTCCAGTGGGAACGAGGCTCTAAGAGGTGGAAGAGGACTTCCTCAACTTATGGAATGGCCATTCCATATGCATTATAATTTTTTGCCATTTGGAATAGTCGTTCATTACATGGAACCATCATTCATTAACATATAAAATGGACATTCCTACTTGCAAAAAGGATGTTCCAAAGTTTAGACATGCATTTTACATGTACAATTAGCGTCATTGTTCAAACATGTGTTCTATGGGATTTTCAGCATATCACAGTGACGTGACAGAGGCTGGAAACACCCTTTTTCTGACAAGTCGCTATCTGATGGTCAGGTATGAAGCAATTGTTTAATTTCTAGATTTAAAGTTTGGATAGGAATAGGAAGTTGAATAAGCCTGAAGTTAATTCCAGATGAAGGAATTTACCATCCTACCTAATTTAACACTGTTTAATTTGGTCATGAAAGCTATGCGCTAAGCCAAAGAAACTGAATTTTTTGTGAAGTTGCACCAACAGAAGTTGCAAACTAAGAAAGAACTAATCTCTACTTGATGATTTATCATATGCCATAGTAATGGGCATGTTATCTTCAACATACTGTTAGAACTAATGTATATATTACACGTAGGAGAAGAAATCGCCAGCTTGGCAAGAAACATTTGGCACATGTGGTAGTCAACTTAAAGCAGAATGCATCAAAAGAAAAGATGATACATGGCATGAAGTTGGTAGGAATGGGAGGAGGAGAGGATCAAGTACTCATCAATTGGTATCAGAGCACCGATTCTGAGAGCAAGAACGAAATGTGTCTGCGTTCTTGTGAAGACCAAGAGGACTTGTACCATGATTGTAAATGCAAGTCAAAGGCAATTCTCGTGGTGGAGGAAGACGATCCAAATGATGAAGGCATCCTAATCGTATTTAATGGAAAAGAAAATAAAATGAAAGAAGATGAAAGGAAGAAATCCAGTCTACCACTATGTTTAATGATGAAACAGAGAAAGAAGAGGAAGAAGAAACAGTGGCGGCTGGTGGAAAGGAAAAAGAAGAAATGAGTATTAAAAACCCTACCCGATTCTTATCCAACCCAAAGACCTGATCCGATCCAAAAATCATACCCAAAAAATCAGACACTGCCAGCATAAGCCAAACATTGGCTCAATACCCAACCCAGTCAACCCAATTTTTTATTAACCCTTCCACTAACCCAACCAAAATATATGACACAGGCCCAAATAACCCTTTTACATTCACCCACCCTATTTCCAATCAATTATCAACAAGCCAACACTTATTTCAATTTAGAAAACCCACATTCCAGCCTAAAATCTTATTTTACAGAAACTCTAATTCAAAAACCCAAAACCTAGAAAATATTCCACTCAAAACCTAGTTGGGTTAGCCCTATTGCTAAAAACTCCACCAACCTTAATATAACATATTCCCCAAAACCAATTCAATTTACAGTTCCTAATAGCCTCTTTCCCAATCTCAACTCTAACCACTTCCTTATTACAGGTTATGGTAGTGAATAAGCTATTGATTGTGAGAGGCCAAACCTTTACAATTATCCAATTTGGCACCAAAAGTTTATCCTTGGTATCAAATCAAAAATGGTGGACGTTGTTGAGACCTTCACTTTCTGGCAGTGGTCAACCAGTTGTTGAGCTTGATCAATGACTTTCCAATGCCTTGGACAAGAATAGAGCCATCTTTTTCTTGTACACATGGAGTCATTTTGCTTTATCAATGGAGGTTGTGGATATGCAAGCTTTTTCAAACTTAGATTGCTAATTAAAGTCTCCCACCTCTTAACTCAGCATTTCTGCTTTCGACCTCCATTCTCCTTTGAGTTTTTAGTTTTTTGACAAGTTTGCAAGTGGAATGTTCGACACGTCACTGAACTCCTCTTCTCAATCAAGTGATGCAATGGTTATAAAGCTTCAGAAGATTTATTGGAGTTATCGCACATGGCAGAGGTTGGCTTATTCAGCTATCGTAGCTAAAGAGTTATGGTGGATTTTTGTTATGTGCACCTCAAAGAAATTTTATGTTGGTGAGAAGAAAAAGGAATGTTCTATCATTCAAGTTTCTTGGTGGGAGGAGTCACTATAGCTACTAGAAGGTTTGAGGCAGAGCTTGGAATTCTGAAGTTAATCCCCACAGATTGTGGGCATTACCGATCGATAGATGACAAGTTTGGTAGCTTTTGTTCCTTTCTAAAAGAAAATGGATTGAACATTGATGAAGTTGAGATTCATAAGGTAGTGAAAATTATTCTAATAGCTATAGTGATGGAAAATATGTCAAAGTTGAGACTATGGAAGAAGCGTTCACAAACTTTGAGTCTCCTGAGCCTAAAAAGGTAAAGGAAATAGAGGAAAATGTTGTTGAAGAAGTTAACAAGGAGAAAGAGGCCAAATCAAAGAAGAAGAAGCTTAAGGAGATTTCTCATGGGAGATGGTTGATTAACAAGCAAAAACCCATTTGGGTGCGCAAGTCAAAAGAAATCACCATGGAAGAATATGCTATTTTTTAGAAGAGCTTCCCAACTAGAAATGTGAGGGTCATGGGACAGAAGTCACTGATGAGTAGATTGGCTTCCTCATTGGTGCTAAACGTGAAAATGGAAAGCAACAGCTCGATGCCCGGGGACAAAAATGGATTTTGACCAATGACTAACGTTGAACTCGAACCCAAACAAAAATATGGCCTATGCTCTCAATATAATGAATGGGTCAGCAAAGGCACAAAATTTAAATCATTAGAAATTTTTTTTATTATTTATAATTATGTTCTGTTAATGGATTTTCAAAATAATGTTCATATTGTGAATGAACTGATTGGTATCTATGCGAAAATGGAATGGATTAATCATCCTCATAAGACGTTTGACGAAACGCAAGTGAGGAAGATTGTTTCTCGGAATGCTATGGTTTTTGGTTTTATGTTGAACTATTCTCTTAATGGTGTTTTTGAGATGATTCAGAAAATGCTAATAGAAGCATTGGAGCCAGATCTTGAGACATGGCCTTTATTTTTTACAAATTATGCCCGATACAGGTGGCATAAAGATATTGTTGAATGGTTTGATGTAATGAGAATGAAAGGAATTGGAATTAATGTTGAAGCACCTATTGTGGTATTATTTTTTTATGCCGATTCAATTGCCGATGGAAATGGTGCAATTAGGGCTGGATTCGAGCCAAACTTGAGCTTGACTCAGTTTATATATAACTGAGCTCGAGTTTGAGCTCGAGCTCGTGAAAGTGAAGCTTGAACTTGGTTCGGCTCGTTTTTCGTTATTAAAACGACGTTTTTTTAATACATATTGGTAAAAACGATGTTGTTTTATATCAAAATTTTTAATTGAAAAATTTGGCGAATAGCTCGAGCTCGTATAGGGTTGGCTCGTTTCAGGCTTATTCAAACCGAACTCAAATGGGCTCAATTTGAGTCCAGCCTTAGGTGCAATCAATCATGCGTGTATTATAAAGGGTGAGTTTGAAAATTCTCTGCATGTAAAGAATGTCATCATATGTGTGGAAAGGAAGTATGAAGAGGTAGATATGAGTGACAAATTGATCTTAAAATTAAGGGATACAAAAATTCAACAGCTACCTGATGGCTTGAAGGAAGACTTAGAACTAGAAGAGCAGCTTGAAGGTGCATCAGAATACAAATATTCCCCCCATGGTGATCTTGAATTGCCTATAAAGTGGAAAGGGTTGTTGGATTGCAAGAGGAATTGGGAATCATGCAACAACCTCGAGTATCTTTTTGCCCAATCACACCTTGAGGACAGGGTACCTCTCGATGGGAGGGGAAATGTTAGAACTAATGTATATATTACATGTAGGAGAAGAAATGGCCAACTTGGCAAGAAACAGTTGGCACATGTGGCAGTCAACTTAGAGCAGAATGCATCAAAAGAAAAGATGATACGTGGCATGGAGTTGGTAGGAATAGGAGAAGGAGAAGAAAAGGGGGAGAGCAGGAAAGAGTAAAGGCAGAAAAAAGTATTGAGAAGAAAAGTAAGGGAGAGCGTCGGCCTCTCGAAAGCCGTGAGGATGGTTTTGGCTCTGTTCTGATGAACCTGTATTCATTTTGTATGTAATCTGGAATTAAGCTTGCATTGTGATAAAAGTTTATCTATAATGAATCTCATTGTATACATTGATTTGGATAAATTAATACAAAGTTCTATTAGTAATAGCTATGATACATGCTCTGTTACATTGTCTCAATCATTTACAAAACTCTACAATTAGTGGTGTTAGAGTTGACTGGGCACTGAACTGCTGAATGTTGGAAGAATCTGGCACTGGAAGGTAGCTACAAAGGAGATAAGGAGCTGACTTCTGGAATCTCTAATCTGCAAATTATAGGAGTGCAGGGTCAGGTACTCATCACATACTAAGCTGATGTTACTTTGAAATACCTAGGTATGCCCTTGAAATCTAGTTATAAGTTGTTTATGAACGTGTGTGTGTCCAAAGTAATGTTAACAAGGGCAAGTTGGATGCATCGCTATCCATTAATGAGAAGCGCAAAACAATGAATCAAACCAAAGCGGTTGATGCCCTTTCAATTCAAGTAAGTGGTTTTGCAAAATTTTTGGCTTTATCAAGACCTACCATTTTTGGAAACACTTAAGAGGGCACCCATTGTATTTCCCTACATTCCACCTTGAGGAAAGGTGGCACTCATTAAGGGGAATATCATTAGGTCTCTCATGACTAAGATGTACAAGAAGAAACGTAAGGGCAAAAACAGGGGAGTATTGGCTTGCAATGAATTGGAAAATTTTGATATTGTAGCGAAGAAATAGGACACATGGGAAGCAAAGGAAAATTGGTGGAGTGTTAAAACAAGACAACAACATAAAAGAGGCATGAAAGAAAAAGGAAGGTAAAAGGAATCATTGTACAAATTGAAAGGAGGCTCCGACCATGGGAGCAATCTCCTCTAATTGTCAGCGTTATTTTTGTTATTTTCTAATTTTATGCATGTTTGGTTGAGTTGTACAATTAGATTGAGAGCAAAAAGACTTGCGTTAACCCAATTTCACAAATATTTTGTTGATTGAGTGAAAATATTGGAGTGTTTAAATTGATTTAAATGATACGAAATATTAGAAAAATCACATTTTAAAAACTAGTTATTGAGATTGTAAAACCCAAAGTCATATAAACCCTACACCAAAAGTGAATCACGTAGAATCATCCTGAAGATGATGAATTTAGATTTTTAAAAATGTGTCATAATTTTTAAGAATAAAATATTAGGCACATTTTGGGCCTAGTTAATACAAATTAAAGACTTGGGACCAAACTGCGAATACCTATTGTTAAGGTAGAAGTATAAATAAAGAGGATGTTTCAAATAAATTGAGACATAATCTATAAACTCTAAAGTTGTCTATTGCAAAAGAAGAGAAAATTCTCCTCTTATAATTTTCTCTTCCAAATTCTTTGATCCTCTTTTTCACATGAGCTAACACCTTTGAAACACTCTAACAATCTTCAAACCCTAAGTAGAGCCTATATATGGACGAGTAGGATCTCGAGATTCTGGCAAAAAAAGTAAAAATGGATTCAAGATGACTTCAGCCTGTTTGAACCTTCAAACGTGGTAACAGACAAATTATCTTGATCCAAGGGCCATGGGTTTTAAATCCAAAAATTTTATTTTCCACTACCAGCTGTGTTATTGGATTTATTAAAACTCTTCCATCATTCAATTCAAAGTGGCAATAAATTTCACTTCCATTGTTTGTTTAGATTGTCATTTCTAAAAGGAAATAAACAATTATTTGAAAGATTGACTACAAGAAATGCTAAAGCAAATTACATTGTCTAAGGACAGTACGAACAAAAATACATTTAAATATGGATATGAGAACGTATTAAAAAATATAAGAAAATGCAAAGATACCTATCCTCACCAAATATGAAACTGCTCAACAAAGCTTGAATTGATTCTCTTTAAAAGGTCTCAGGAACTTGTCGATGAGGTGGCGCTCATAGCATGAGAGGAAGTAGCAGAAATGTTAGTCAGTGATTGTGAACTCTGGCTCGAGGATGACTCAGTAAAGAAGATTATGTTCTGGTGATTATCGACAAATACTTGGAATGATCTTGGAATTGGAGACCTGCCAACATCTAAAACCCCCTCAAGAATCTGAACTACTTGACCCATAGTTGGCCTGTGAGTTTCATCATCTTGAATGCACCAACCAGCCACTTTGCAAATTCTAGAAAGCTCATCTACATCAGCATTCCTCTCCAGCCTTGGATCCAATAGGCTAAGGATGTCACCCCCTTCAGCAATTAAACAAGCAGCCCAATTCGGAAAGTATGTCACTTTTCCATCTGCAGAATGCTCTGAGTTTCTCCTTCCTGACACAATTTCAAAAAGCATCATCCCATAACTATAAACATCAGCTTTGGCTGTTATGGCTTCTCCTGTAATCCATTCGGGTGCCAGATACCCTCTTGTGCCTCTCATGGTTGTTAGGACTCGGCTGAAATCTCTTCCCACCAACTTTGCCAACCCCAAATCTGCTATTTTTGGACAAAATTCAGAATCCAATAGAATATTTTCTGGTTTTACGTCGCAATGTATGATGCAGTCTCTGCAATTCTCATGGAGATAAGTCAAACCTTTGGCAATTCCCAATGCAATTTCATATCTTTTTTTCCAGTTGGGCACTGAACCCTTTTCATGGAAGAGATTGAAATCCAAAGAACCGTTTGGCATGAACTCGTAGACCAACAGCCTTTTAGTACCTTCAGAGCAGAATCCAATTAGTCGAACTACATTGACATGTTGGATATTTCCTGTTGTGCTGACTTCTGTTCGGAATTGCTTCTCTCCTTGGCTCAAGCTTTCAAGCTTTTCACTGCTATGGCAGTTGAATTGGGTAAAGCCCCTTTGTAAACAGAACCAAAACCTCCCCCACCCAATTTTTCTGAGAAGTTCTTGGTGGCATTTTGCAAATCTTTGTATGCAAATACCGTTAATGAACCCTCTAGTGCTTTACTTGTTTTGAAAGTTTTTTTTCTCCTTCTCAAATACACAAACATGGCAAGTCCCAAGAGAACTGCAAGTGCCACTGAGCCCAGAACAACACAAATAACTGTTACACTTTCACTTTTGGGACTTGAAAACTCCGAAGCTGCAAGCTTGATATAAAGAGCTTTTCCATCTGAGGCGCCTTGTCCAAGTTGCTGCACACCAAGAAGATCTCCAAACCAAATGGAACACTGACTGTGTTCATAGGCATAAGCAGTACAAGAACAGTTATTCAAGCAGGTTGTTTCGCATTCGGCACCACTCCCTACTGGCACAGATTGTGGATTTATGGGCAATACCATGTTCGAATTTGCTAAAAAATTATCCTTCTTTCCATTGGCAACACCATTGGTTTGACATTGCACTTCTGTCTTCCTCACACAGCCGCCAGAATAATCCTGCAAGCTCCAATCATGCTCTAAGCTTGGCTCAAATCCTTGCAAACAATCACAGAAAGACTGACTTTCCTCAGTGCAGCGGCCAAATGCACCACAAAGAGCGTATACCTCGCAATTTTGTTCGGGTTGAACCCAAGTCTGAAGCCAAGAGTTGGAATCCTTCAATTCAACCAATTCATTTGCTTAACCTGCCCTGAAACATCCATAAGAAATCGGGAAATGATGGGACTAGTATTTTTCACCGAATATGTAAAATAACTCTCATTTTCGTTGGTATGATAGTTGAAATCATAGATATAATTTGCTTTCATTTCAGGAACATCCTCGAACAACTTTCCATTCTCGTTCCAAGGTCCACTAGACCAGTACCTATGAGACTGCGACCCATTCCACAAAATAAAATAAGCATTGGATCCATTTGGGTCCAGCTCAAGAGAGAACAGGCCCGGTGCAGGATCTTCTGTGTTCTTCCACGAAATGAGACGTTGGCTTATGTTGGTCCGCTTGTCCAGTCTCATCCTCATACCAGGGATCCATGTATGAGCTGGATGATCAAAACTTTCCCATAAGGATTTTGATGAATGACCAGACAACTCTCTCAAAACAAGATTTCCTTCGTCTAGAAGAACTACTTCTAGAGGATTTGCGGTAGTGGAGTTTAGATTCGTGGACCAAATTGGCACCTTGGATTCATTGAAAAGGACTAAATTACCATCTGAGATTCTTAAAACTGAGGAATATCTATCAGAAATTGGATTCTCTCTATTTGCCACCCAAACTACATTTTGCACAGACACTTTACCATACCACATGCACAAATAGTAGTTCGAAGGCTGACCTGGCTTGAAGAAACCCAATACAAAGTCTCCACGGGAAGAGACAATAGTTTGATCACCGGACAGAGTTTGGTTTGCAGAGATAGTGTCAGCACCCAAAGAGACATAAGATTTGAGGGAGAAGCATATGCAAAGAAGTGAAAGCGCAAACCATGAATTGTTCATGATATGCATGGCTGAAACAAATTTTATGTAGCAAAAGATTGATTTTTCGGTGACCGAAGCTGTATAACATTGATGGTTTTCTTCCACTATTTATTAACAAAAATTTTCACAACGCTTGGGATGCTTTAACAAAAATTCTGAAGCGCTGAAAAATCAAAGTTAATACTTGGACTTGGAATCTTCAAGTGAACAGCAGTCAAGTCAGTACAGTAGGTGGCTGATCAATTTAAAGTTTTGACTCCCCACCACAAATACGAATCGGTCCGGTATAGCCGTGTACGAGAGGCTGGTTTTAACGGAGACTTTATGGTTATGGTCGCACTTATGATATTTCTTAAGGCCAAAGGACTATTCCCCCCCAAGTTTAGGTATGTTCTCAAAATCATACCTGGGAGATTTGAAAATCCAAAATTTTATCCATCCATTAAAAATTTCAATTATAGTTAGAGGCAAAATCGTTATTTAATAAAAAATTTTAAAATTCTAAAGTTTTATTACTTTACCTCCCTTAGCTTGAAAACTCACAATTCCCCCGCTACCTGAAGTTTGAAAAATCAAAATTTTCCCCCTAAGGTTTGCAAACCATCGCCGAAGATGGTCACTTCCGTTTGCATTGGCTTTTCCTCCCAACTTAACTCTCTTTGTTGATCACTTCTCAGCCACTGACGAAGCCTATTTCCTTCGATGAAGACGAAATCTTCATCTCAGATGAAGACGATTTCATCTTTGTTCAAGACAAAGACGACCGTCGGAGATTTCATACGAAGACAACTTGGCTGTCTGAGAACTCCAATGGTCGTCTTCGTCTCGGATGAAGACAAAATTATCTTTGTCTAAGACGAAGACGATTTCATCTTTGTCAAAGGAAATAAGCTTCGTCAGTGGTTGGGAAGTGATCGACAGGGAGAGTTAAGTTAGGGTGGGAGAGCCAACGTCATTAAAGATGGTGAAGTTCGTCATCTCCAACGACAGTTTGCAAACCCTAGGGGGGAATTTTGATTTTTCAAACTTCAAGTGGGGGGAATTGTGAGATTTTCAAGCTAAGAAAAACATAATAAAACTTTAGTTTTTTGTTAAATGACAGTTTTACCCTTAACCTTAATGAGATTTTAAAATGATAGGTGGGACTTTTGGATTTTCAAACCTCACGTGTATGACTTTGAGAACGCACTTAAACATGGGTGGAAAATAGTTCTTTAGCCTATTTCTTAAATAAACTAAACTAAATTCATATTTTATATTTAACTTTAATTTTAATATTTATTTCAATAAAATTATGTCTACAAATTTTTTATATACAATTCAAATATACCTATGATATGTCTGAAGTGATTAGATCATTTTGAATTAAAGATTAAGTAACATCTAATCACACAATAATACATCATTTATGTATCCAAATTATATACAAAAAATTATGTACATATAATATTACTCTATTTATTTATAAATTTACATTTTTACACTACAAAAAGGTCGTTAGCAAGAAAAAATTAATGAGGGGACAAATATCTCGTCATTATAGCTAATATTTTTATAACTTCAATGATTTATTATATGTACTCTAATTAAAATTAAACAAATTTATACTTTTAGCCAAGGATTGAAAAACCAGACCAAACTAATCAATCGAACTAGCCGGATCATGAACCAACACTGTAGACCAGTACTGTAGAACGCAGAACCATTTTAAGCTTGGAATCGGGTTAGACCATGGTTAAACCGTCAATTCATATCTGAACCGGGGTCTAACCTGGTTTAGGTTGTTCCCGGTTCAATGTTTTCACATAAAATAAAAGTTTTATTCTTTTCTTCTTCCTTGTTATGCACGCAGAAGCAAAGTTCCTACAGGCGACGACATTGTCCAACTTCGCAAATTCAAAGCACCATTGATTCATCTCTTGCCAATGACAGTTTAAAAACGTCAGCTGACGACGACGACGTGGCTGAAGGGTCTTGGTTTCAATCACAGGCTCACAAGACAAGAGTATCCACGACTATATTTGCAACCTTTCATGACAACTTCTCAAGCTCATACAACAGTTGACAACGACTAGTTTCCATTGCTGCTATGACCGGTGATTATACATCAACTGCAACGATGGCAGGCTAGTCTTTTCTAAGGCTTTATAAACTATTTATTTAAATTTTGATGTTTGTTTGAAGTTCAAACTGCATATATACTGATTATTGTTTGATGACTAAGCTATCAGTACTATTTATATATTGTTTGAAGTTCAAATAGTATTTAAATTTGTTTGAGCTTTGTAAACCGTTTGTTTAAACTAAAAGGTTTGTTTAAACTTTGAAGCATACTGTATAGTGTTTTTTAAAATTTTTTCTTTTAATAATTTGGTCAAATAGTGCATAGTAAGTCAGCATTGTGATATTTTAAATTTTAATTTAACAGGTTTTGGCTTTTGATGCTTGTCAATTTGTGTTATGACTTTGGTGCTTGTCAATTTGTATTATGATTTTTGGTGTTTAATAATACGTCAATTTGTTATTGTTAATTTGTAATTAACTTATTGTTTTTGTCAATTCAATATGTTATTGTTATTTTGTAATTTTATTATGTATTTGTACTGGATGCCTGGACTAAATGTATTTCATTCGTAATGTGGTTAGTTTCTAAGAATTTAGAAGTTAAATATCAATCTTATGTGATACCCTATTTATATATAATAAATCAATATATGACAATTTTATTTCGGCAAGCCAACTTAGTGATCAAATTACAAATATTATTGTTTATAACGAATGTATGGAGTTATGTATGTTGAAATTCCACAGTTGAATTGAATAATAAAATTGATTACGAGTTTTTGAGTCTTCGACTTTCATATAACAAATATTGTTGGTATTAAATTTTAAAATTAAAAGTTATGCTTTAAAAACCTAATATATAATATGATAAAGATATACACATTTATTTGCATAAATGGTATTTATTATTTACTTTACTGCTCATACACATAAAAATTTTATTTTGTAATTCAGACATTACAGATGCAAATTATAAAAGTTTTTTATTTTTAATGCTCAGTATATATTTTAATGTGTATATATATATATATATATATATATATATATATATATATATATATATATATATATATATATATATATATATTAATTGGTATTCTGATTTTATTGTTTCTTTGGGGTTTCTGATAAAGTGGAAGTATGTCATCATCTGGATTTGGGGTTTCTTTGACACCATATCGAGTGAAAAGTGATATTGTTTGGGCACATGTTTTTGAGAGTGTAGATGAGAATGGAAGAAAAATATTGAATTGTTTATATTGTGGTAAGACAACTAGAGGAGGTGGCATATATAAAATGAAAAAACATTTGGCGGGGAAAAAAGAGATGTTGGTCTATACACTAAAGTTTCTCATGATGCTAGATATCAAATGGTGAATGCATTAGATGAGATTGTAGCGATAAATAAAGAAAGACAAGAATTTCGTAGGCATACAACTCCTTTTGGTGCTACTATACCTCCATTTGAGGGTGATATTGTAATTGAAGAATTTGAAAGGTTGTCTCCTCCTATAAACACGACTGAAGGCAATACTAGTACTGGATCTTCTAGAAAACAAATTAGACTTACAAATGATTCAAAAAGAACAAGACTATTTGGGGTTGGTGTTTTTTTGCTCCAAGGACTACTAGTGGGTCTCATCCTTCAATAAAGAGTGTTTTGGCTGGAAAAGAAGCCAAATGGAGAGCCGACATAGCTGTTGTGAGGTTGATTTATAATCATACATTATTGATAGTTTGGTTAAGAAAAAGAAAAGGATGGAGAGAAATTATACGGCTTAGTGCAACTTGGTTTGCTACGACTTTCATCGCATTACAAAGCCTTTTTTAGCATAAGCATGACTTACAAGCGATGGTTACTGGCAGACTTTTTATTGATTCTAGATATGCAAAAAGTAATCAAGGCAAAAAGATTGTGACCATAATTCTGAATAACGATTTTTGGAATGAAATGGGTATAATTGTAAAAGTTGTGGGTCCTCTAATGCATTTGCTTCATATTGTGGACTCAGTTGAGAGACCTTTATTAGGATATGTCTATGATGGAATGTATAGAGCTAAGTTGGGGATAAAGAAATTATTCAAGAATAAAAAGAAATTATACAAGTCTTATACTCAAATAATCAAGTTGAGGTGGGATAGGACATTACGTCGAGGTATTCATGCAACTGCATATTACTTGAATCCTATCTTTCAGTATGATCATGAATCTTTCTGTATAAAGCCAGAGGTATTGCAGGGCTTCCTAAATGTTGTTGAGAATAAAACATATATGTTTAATGTTAGAAAGGTGAAGTTAGTGTAAGAGAGTCAAATGTTTCGCGATTGTAAGGGGAGTTTCTCAAGTCAGCTTGTTATTGAAACATGCAAAACCACGTGACCGGGTATGAATTTAATTTATATGTTTTTTATGTCTCAATTCTTTTTCTAATTTATAAAATTCTATTGCATAATTATTTATATGTTATTTTGTATCAGATGAATGGTGGAGAACATATGGATACAATACTCTCAATTTACAAAAGCTTGCAATTAAAATTCTTAGTCAAACTTTAACATCTTCAGGCTGTGAGCGTAATTGAAGTGTTTTTGACCGCATGCATACTATAAGGAGAAATAGATTAGAACATCAACATGTAAATGATCTTGTTTTTATTTATTATAGCGTACGGTTGCAAAATAGGTAATATAATTGTTATTTATATCATTACATTTTTTAATTTTTTATTACGAGTATTTTATCACGTTGGTTGATTATTTACAATATGATTTTACCTTGCTTAATAGCTATTTGTATGTTGCTCCTTGATATCTTAATTTTTTACTTTTTCTCATTTTGACTATTTAGGTTATGTTATAAGAAATCAAATTTTGATCCAACTGATTATGAAAGTATCGATAAAACCGACATCTGGATAGTGGACAAGGAAGAGGAGTTCAGTGAACTTAATGCAGATGAATTGGATCAAATGTTTTATGGAGAGGGATCTATCCTATCAATAATGGTCCAACGATTTATGATTTTTCACATAATTTTTTAGATAAAAACTTTTTTTTGGCACTTATACAAATATTTACATATTTGCATAAATGATTGATTTGTAGGGAAAGAAAATAAAAAATTCAACTACAAATTTTGTAGATAATGTTATTGAAAAAGATGTTGTAAAAGCTGAACAAATGATGAAAAGTCTAACAAAAGCGATGACAAGATCTTTAACCATTAATAATGATGAAAAATGATCAATTAGTCATTTATTAAACTTTATGTTAAACGAATTATATTTTTTTATATGTTTTGTTAAATGTTGAATTGAATATTATTTATTCAATAATTTTTATGATGATTGGTTGGTATTATATTTTATTTAATATATATATTAGATTTGTGTTTTGTTTGGGTGTTCCATAATGCATATGTTTGTTGAATTGGATTTTTTTAATACATATGTTTTGTTTTGATGTAAAGTTAATGGTTATTACTTATTAAATTAATGTTTAATAATTCATATATTTTGTTAATTATGAAAAGTACGCATAACATAAAATTTAGTATGTAAAACACATGTAATTAAATATAATTTTTTTAAATTATTACATAAAACTAGAATTCTGGTCAAACTGGCCAGTCCAAATGGTCTGATTGGTACAATCGAAACTAGTAGTTAAAACAGTTTTTATTTCGGTTCGATTTCAAAAACCTTGCTTTTAAAGATGAATTTTTAATTTTCTAGCTAAAAAAACTTATAAATATGTCGTTATTGGTCTTATAGATATATAAAAAACTAAAAATAAATACGAACCAAACTAAACCTGTTCTTGATTTACTATGAATATTAACTAAACTATTAAATAAAAAAATCTTATGCAAAGTTTTTTGAATTAAGCATGGATTTTATCCTAATTATTTCAAGTCAAATTGAACAAATCGAATTCAAGTTAAAGTTTGAACTCATTTTTATAAACAAAATGATTTCAAACTACTTCAAATATTTAATTTTGAATCATTTAAGATAAAAAAAATTAAATAAAATTCTCTTTGACTAGAGTTTTCAAATCGAACCAAATTAAATTATATTTTTTAATTATAAATATATATTTTAATATATATATATATATATATATATATATATATATATATATATATATATATATATAGTTTTACACTCTCCGTCCTCAGTTTCCCATTCCATATTTACCGTCGTTGTCTTCATTGGAAAAGAATCGTAGATTCGTCATTGTCATTTTGGTTTCAATCATAATCTCAGGGGTCAATCAACTTGTCATCCAACAATTTTGTAGTTATGTCATCGTCTAGATTACCTCATTGTCACTCAACTTGCTGGTAAGTCATTCTTCTTCCTCTTCTTTCCGGTTTGTTTTTCATGTGCAATTTTTTGTTGTTTACTTAGAGCTACATCTATCTGTTTCTTTTTTATTTTAGTTATGTCCTGCAACTTTAGCTTTAAGTTTGTTTACAATTCATTTAGTTGATAAGAAACTACATAGTTTATTCATTTGCTTACCATTCATTTGTCTTTGAATGTGATTGGAAGATATGCAAGTGCTTTTGATATTTAAGTTTTAGTGCATTATGATGCTCACAAAGTGTTTGATAAAATTCCTACATAGCAATATTAAAATTTTTAAAATAAAGTATAGGTGCATTATGATGATGATGCTCATTGTGAGTTACTGTTTTTGTGGAACAAAGTCTTACACACTTGTCATAAAGGGAAAACAATATGCTTGGATGCCTAGTATGTGTTTTTGTATAATAATAAACTCAGTTAACTTGCAACCTATATAACATGAATTACATCCTCCTCGCTTTGTGTCTTCCACATTCTTCTTAGTCTTGCTTTTTTTTATTTTACTTTGTTCTGTTTCTTATTTACCCTCTATAACACCCCTCCCTAGAAGTATTACCCACCGAAGGAAAATATTATGAATAAATATTCGGAACGTCTATTTTTTTTTCTTTTAAAATACTTTAAAATAAATGCATCATTAAAAGTGTTTAGAAAGTATTCCAAGAAAACTGAAAATCTGGAAGCGAACAAAAGATGTATATACTCATATGAAAACTCATCTGAAAGTGTGTGAAAACAGGGAGTAATCATATACAACTGTACAATCCTCTCAAAAAGGTCAAAAGTCGATAAGAGCATGTCACTGTATGCATGTAATATAAACCAGAGATAACCTGCTCCAGTCGAATCTATCTTCGCTGACCTGACCCTGCCTTGCAGCTATCTCGATCACATATACCTGCAATCAGGAAAGAAAAGGAAGTGAGAGATAAGAACACTCAGTAAGGGGAAAGAATCAAGTAAACTATCTCCTTTCCTGTTCTAACTCACTCTCGGGACTCAACCTCACATCCTAACCTCTATAAGAGATTGAGAGGGTAATCTAGTTCATTCTTTACTATTTGGGCCATACTTTGTCCTATCTGGTGTCTATTTGATACTTTTCGGAAGCTAACTATAGAGATTTGGCACTTTTCTAAGCTCGAGCTCTCTTTCTTTCTTTCACTATACCATTTTTGAATCTGAATTGAGCTTTATTGCGAGCATGCTCTACTGCGAGCAGACCCTACTGGGGGTCTATGTCCTACTACGGGCGGTATAGTGTAAAGTGCCCCCTCATAGTTCATAGCATGCATGCGTGTTTTATATCTTACTAATCTTGCTTCCATCTAAATATATTCATAATTCACCAGACCATATTCTTGGGACGACCCCTGAATCTTGAGCCCTAAATTCCTTTTCTTGTTTTCTTTCTTTTCTTCTTCTTTTCTTTCTTTTCCTTTCCAAAACTGTGAAATACTGTTTACAGCCCTGTTCATTTGACAGGGCAGCCTTCGGTTTCATACAATTTCATAGTCCAAACAGTTTCTAATTCATACAAGCTATATATCATTGAAAAGAGAATTCAAATAGCTTTCAAACAAGCTATAATAGCACTCATAATTCATTAGATAAGGCAGTCAAAACGTGAGATGAAATCAGTGGCAAAAAACTGACTCCTCTGTTTATTTGGTCAAGCAGCCTTTGTGGTTCATACAATATTTAATAGTCCAAATGATCCCTAATTTATACAAGCTATAGATCACTGAATAGAGAATTTAAAGAGCTTTCCAACAAGCTATAATAGCACTCATAATTTATTAGATAAGGCAGTAAAAACGTGGGATGAACTCAGTGGCAAAAACTCTCCCCTGTTTATTTGGCAAAGCAGTCCTTGTAGTTCATACAATATTTAACAGTCCAAATGATCTCTAATTCATACAAGCTATATATAATTAGAAAGAGGATTCAAAGAGCTTTCCAACAAGATATAATAGCACTCATAATTCATCAGGTAAGGCAGCCAAAACGAGGGACGAAGTCAGTGGTAAAACTGTCAATATTATGAAACTTTTTGCCATGAACAAAATCACACACATAGACATCCCAATGGCAAAACAACATTTTTCAACTTCAAAATCATTATTTATAACATATATCCAAGGAACCAAAAGCCTAAAGCATGCAACATATCAAGGATGATACCCCTTACCTTTTTTCAAGTCAATTTTTTTGCAAGTTGGCTTCCTTTTCCTTGTCTTGCTTCCTTTATCACCAAAATCACCTTAAATCAACACCAAGACATACTAACATATTCATATAATATGCATCCAATACATATATAAACATAGGTAAAGGTAAAAGGAAGAGATCTTTTGGTTACCAAAGCTTCCAAAGTGCTTCCTTTTCTTTTCTTTCCTTACTTGTCTTCCAAAACTCCTTCAAATCCTTCCTTTTTCTTCAAAAAAACCAAAGAAAAAGCATGAAGAAGGCTGGCTACTGGATGAGGCGGAGAAGAGAGAAAAGTCTTGAAGTTTCTTTTTGTTTTGTCTTCTTCTTTTCTCTTTATATAATCCTTATCTCTTTTTTTTTCTTTTTCTCTTTTTTTTTTTATTTCTTTACGTATATATATATATTTATATAGATATATATAAAAACACACACACACATGCATGTGAACATATAAATTTAAAACTGGAAATATCTCGAAATAGGGTCAAAAGACATAAATGCCCCTGAAACGTACCTGAAGGTATTACACCCTCGCATTGCCTTTTCTTTCTTGTGACTTAGCAGACGAAGTAAAAAGCTCTGTTGCATATTCCAACAGATTCTTAAGGGACTCTTATATTTGTTTTGCATGGTTGCATTCTTCTTTTTATATATTTCTTACTAATAAAATCTCATTTCGAAATTGCATCATTTCTATAGGATGCAATTTGGCTTTGCTCAGTCACTGTGTGTATATATCCCACTTGCAAGTTAAAACAAGTACCTAAGCATTCTAGCTATATGCTTTTTAGTATGAGCCTGGATACAATGTCGTTGAGTGCATAGACCAAGAAAAGTTTTCATGAATAATGTTAGAATTTATGGAGTCGTAACTGTTATCAAACTTGCGATAACATTTCTTGATAGTTGATTAGAACATTCTGTTAGATGTTTTTCCATATATACAAGAGTGGTGAAGATTTGCAACATTTGATTATTAGAAACAATGGGGCCTTCAGATCTATTTTCCATTGCTTCTTTTCCAGTTATAAAGGCACTACTTTTGACTGCACTTGGCTCTCTTCTTGCTTTGGATCACATAAATGTTTTGGGGGAAATGGCAAGGAAGGAATTGAATGGTGTAAGCCATTTTGCTAGATTTCAGTTCTATAGTTTAGTGTTCCTCATTGCTTAGTGCCTATGAAAAGGATCTCTCAATAATCAAATAGGCTAACAGTTGTACTTCCTTTTATTATGATTATTTTTTTTATCATAAGGTAGAGTTTGTTGTGTTCAATCCAACACTTGTGGGAAACAACCTGGCACGTTGGTGGCGATGAACCATTGATTGACAAGCTATCGTTTCATTCTCAACGTTTTGATGTGGTTTCTTCAGAGAGGCCTGGACCCATTGATAATTCTGATTTAATAGAAAATATTAATGGTCCTGAAGGTGATGCTCTAGAGCTTCGTAGAAATTTGGTGGAAGGGCGGGACTATGTTTTAGTTCCTCAACAAGTTTGGGAAAAGCTTTTTCATTAGTATTTCATTTTCTTCCTAAAACCTTTGTGGTTTGATTCTTTTCATATCTACTAGGCTTTAGTTTGATTTTGTTTGTGCTCAGGGTGAATGAATTGCTTCCATGGGGGAAATGGCAAGGAAGGAATTTAATGGGGTAAACTTTTTCATTGGTATTTCATTTTCTTCCTATGAGCTTTTTTTTCTCTGTTGAGTGCATCTGCATACACTTGGCTTATATAATTTATGTTTGCAGGAACATGACTATTTAAAACTACTAACTTGCTCACTAGTTCTCAAATATGACAAAACATTCTCTTGTTCAATGCTTCTCCGAAATATGATGAAATGAATACAGGTAAAAATCCTTTTTCTCTCTTTTCTTTTTTCCAATTTAATCTTAGCAAATGTGTGTACTGAAATTAGTTAATTGATATCTGATGCCACACATATGCATGTAACTCAACAATTGAGCTTCAGAAAGAGAAAATTAAAAAAGGTTCTACCACCGCAAGGTATGTATGTGTGTACTGAAATAATTTTTATTTCAAGATTGATTTGATTTTCATGTCAGCATGTTTATCGTTTATAACGTTGCATGCACATCTCTTTTTATTATGTTTGCTACTGCTATATTCATTGTTTGCTTGACTGCTGCAAGGATATGAGTTCTAGTGTTTTTTTCTCTTACCCTGTCTAAGGCTGATGTTCTGTTAGAAAGTGGTGAAGCAATTTTGGTGTTCCTACTGCGTTATGGCACATGAAGGCAAAGGGACTTGGATTTTTCTTTGTTATCATTCACAAACCATTCATTACACTCTTATGGAATCTTTTATATATATTGATGCATTTGAATTTGATTGTTATTGGTTTGGATTGATTTGTATGAACTCATACCTACATTTAGATGTTTTTATTCATATCATTCAAATAATGTTTGAATTATGGTATTACATTCTAGTAATAGTATACTATAAAACTCTGATAGGTCACATCTCTTGGTGTGCATATTTCAAATAAGGGTAAGTTCTCAGAAGGGGGATGTTACAATTTTCACATGTCCTAATACTATTACATATACGTACATAGACTTCAAAGTAGTAAACTGAACCAATTTAATAACGTCATTTTTTACTATAATTTCATTGTTCTTAGCTCTTTGTACCAACAACTCGTCACATCATCTGCACAAAAAACCATAACATAATGTGGGTAGAGACAAGCATTTTCATCCAAAAATAGTGAGAAGAACAAAACTTGGCAATTGCAACCATTGTCATGATCCTCTCAATGTGTCAATTCAGTCTCCTACATTCACAGGATTACATTCCATTTTTGTCATTTATATAATTACACATGTAACATTGCCTCTTAGTCTTATGAATTGAGGATTGTACACAGACTTAAGGATGACAACTTTCACATGTGTTGTCATTGCCTTATTATAATTGTAATTCCTAATACCATAACATAGACCTATATAGGCTTCTAGGTAGTAAACTGAACTACTTTAATAACATCATTTTATTTACTATAATTTAACTGTTCTTAGTTCTTTGCGCCAAATTGTACACAAAATGTGGTTTACTTCTTGCTAGTGCAATTGTTGGCATGAACTCATATTTTAAAGGGAAAATATTATTTATCTCACTTGTTTTTAATCTACTGCAATGTTATCCTTAAATATAGAAATTACAATCAAATCTACCTAACCCTCGTAAGATTGCCCTTAGAATCCAAAGTGATAACTGTTAGCATTGCACTCATTCAATAACTACAGTAGATGCTTATATGAAATAGTTATAATAGATTACATTGTCTTCCAGTGAAACACAAAAATTTATTGTTTTTCAATGGCTGACCCAATTGTAATAACGACCCAAAACTAACATTAAGAACCAAAATTACTTGCAGATAATGTGGTGCTCTTGCCCTTTGATGAATCGGCTGAAATATTATTATTTTGTGACTGTGGACTCCAGTTTGAGGCTGAGGCTGTGAAAAAAATGATATGGTCTTGGTAGTGAGAATATGCCTCGATAGATCTTGGAATTGGAGACTGCGTCACCTCCAAAACTCCCTCAAGCATTTGAACTACCTGACCCATTGATGACCTTTGAGTTTCATCATCTTGGATGCACCAACAAGCCACTGTACAAATTCGTAAAACCTCCTCTACATCAGCATTACCCTCCAGCCTAGAATCTAATAACTTAAGGACACTAACACCTTCAGTTATTACGGTTGCAACCCAAGTTGGGAAGAATTTCGAGTTTTCACTATTGAATTGCTCGGAGTTTCGCTTTCCTGACACAAGTTCAAAAAGCATCATCCCGTAGCTATAAACATCAGCTTTAGTTGTAATGGCCACTCCTGAAATCCATTCTGACGCAAGATAACCTCTTGTCCCTCTTATGGTTGTTAGGACTCTACTGAAGTCTCGCCCAACAAGTTTTGCCAGGCCAAAATCTACCACTTTTGGACAAAATTCAACATCTAGTAAAATGTTTTCTGGCTTTATGTCACAGTGTATGATGTGGTCTCTCTGCATTTCTCATGGAGATAAGCTAAGCCTCTGGCTAACCCCAGAGCGATTTTGCACCTTGTTTTTCAATCAAGAACATTTGAGCCCTTTGTATGGAAGAGATGCGAATTTAAAGAACCATTTGGCATGTAGTCATACACTAACAACCGCTTAGTACCTTCACAGCAGAATCCCAGAAGTCGTACTACATTGACATGTTGAATAGATCCTACCGTGCTAACTTCTGCTCGAATTGCTTCTCTCCCTGGCTTATGCTTTCAAGCTTCTTCACTGCTATGACACTTGAATTGGGTAAAACCCCTTTGAAAACAGAACCAAAACCTCCCCCTCCCAATTTTTCTGAGAATTTCTTGGTGGCATTTCGCAAATCTTTGTATGCAAATATCGTTAATGAACCCTCTAGTGCTTTAGTTGTTTAGATAGCATTTTTTCTCCTTCTCAAATACACAAACACGACGAGTCCCAAGAGAACTGCAAGTGCAATTGATGCCAAAATTAGAGAGAGCAGAGTTGGCTCATCATGCTGAACCAGAGATGCTTAGAGAATGTGAGGAAGAAAATTGTATTTCTATTACTTGTATATTTGATCTTTACATATAATGGCTTTATATACTGTAAATTACAATCCATCTACGGTAACATAATATTTGTACAATCTACTCATTAATATAAACATGATTCTTAGGGATGTGATAGCTAATAATCTGGGATGTGATATGGATGATGATGTGCTTGATTTCTGGGATATGATTTGCATGATTTCCAGGGATGTGGATGTGATTCTGATTTCCAATACTCCCCCTCAAGCTGGTGGTTTGTAGATGTCATAAACTCCAAGCTTGTGTAAGAGATAAAAAAGTTGTCTTGATCCCAGAGGTTTGGTGAATATGTCAGCCAACTGTTCTGTGGTTCGAATGTGGTAAGGTTTTATCAAGCCTTCCTGTATCTTGTCTCTTACAAAGTGACAGTCAATCTCTATATGCTTAGTTCTTTCATGGAAGACTGGATTGGTAGAGATATCCTTTGCTGCCTTATTATCACAGTAGAGTTCAACTGGTTCTGAGATTATCACACCCAGATCCTTTAATAGACCACGAATCCATATTATTTCACAAGTGGTTTTTGCCATTGCCCGATATTCTGCTTCAGCTGAAGAAAGAGAGACAGTAGATTGCTTTTTCGTTTTCCATGAGATAAGAGAATCCCCAAGTTTTACGCAGAAGCCTGTCAGTGATTTTCTTGTCATAGGACATGTACCCCAGTCTGAGTCGCAGTAAGCCGTTACTTTCAAGGTTTTATCTCGAGGGAATAATAATCCTAGACCTGGACATCCTTTTAGATATTTAATTACCTTTAAGGCTGCATCCATGTGAGACTGCTTTGGTGCATGCATAAATTGGCTGAGGATCTGAACTGCATAACTAATGTCTGGTCTAGTCATTGTGAGATAGATTAGTCGTCCCACTAATCGTTGATATTCGAAATGATCCCGTAGTGGCGGGTCTTCTACTGTTTCACTGTTGTGATCATACTCTTGACTAGTGAGTTTGACATTCTGTTCCACTGGGATTGCACTTGGTTTGCAAGCAGATAATCCAGTGTCCGCTATTAATTCCAATGCATATTTCCTTTGGCTGAGAACGATCCCATCTGCAGACTGAGCAATTTCAATTCCCAAAAAATATTTTGGAGATCCTAAGTCTTTTATTCTGAAAGACTTATGGAGGTGAGTTTTCAGCTCTTTTATGGCGATTGTGTCATTCCCAGTTATGAGGATATCATCTACATAAACCACGAGGCATATGAATGATTTTCCTTGTCTTTTTGTGAACAAGGCATAATCATGTCTTGACTGTTTGAAACCTAGCTTGATCAATGCTTCTGTGATTTTAGTGTTCCATTGTCGGGATGCTTGTTTCAGGCCATACAAGGATTTTCGCAGTCGACATACCATATTCTCTCCCTGTCTGCGAATTCCGGGTGGAACTTCCATATAAATCTCTTCATTTAAGTCCCTATGAAGAAAGGCATTATGAACGTCCATCTGATGAAGAGACCAATCATAAGAGGCTGCAAGGGCAAGGAGTGTGCGAACAGTAACATGTTTAATAACAGGCGAAAAAGTCTCTTGATAATCAAGCCCTTCCTGTTGAGTGAACCCTTTTGCAACCAATCGAGCTTTATATCGTTCAATGGAACCATCTGCCCGGTGCTTTATCTTGAAGACCCATTTACAGCCGATGGGTTTCCTATGAGATGGTCGTGGTATAAGGTCCCACGTTTTATTGAGATACAAAGCTTCTAACTCTTCTGCCATCGCCTGACGCCAAGGAGGTAATTGTACCGCTTCTGAATATGAAGTAGGTTCGCGATGTGCAGAGATGTGACTGATGCAAGCTCTGTGCCCTGGAGATAACCTGTCATAATTAATATATCGAGAGATTGCATATGGGTTAGATGAAACAGTACAAACATAGTCAGTGCTCCAAATGGGAGGTTTTGTGGTTCGGGATGATCGTCTCAAGGGAGCCGGATCAGGATCATCAGAGATAGTTGGAACATCCACGGATGGGCTAGGTGAAGATGAGGCAGCACTTTGTTCAGATCCTGTCAATGTACCACGAGGTGATGGAATTACCTCATATCTTTCTTCAAGAAACTCATTGTGTGTTATTGGTGACGAACCAGTGGATGTCGTACCGTTAATGTCATCAGCAAAAGGAAAAACATCTTCATGAAATGTGACGTCTCTACTGATGAAGATTTTGTTTGTTGTCATATCATATAGGCGATATCCCTTCTGTAGTGGAGGATATCCCATGAATACACAACGAGTTGCTCGGGTGTCAAATTTGTCTGTTTGCTGAAGTTTGGTGGAGTAGCAAAGACACCCAAATACTTTTAAGTGCCTGATGTCTGGTTTTTTGCCAAAGAGAAGTTCATAAGGTGTTTTGTCACCCAGAACCTTGGTTGGCATTCGATTGATCAGATAGGCTGCCGTGACCACACAATCTCCCCAAAATTGAGGTGGTATGTTGGATTGGTGTTTGAGGGCACGAGCTACTTCTAATAGATGTCTATGTTTTCTTTCTACAATACCATTTTGTTGTGGTGTGTAAGGGCAGGAACTTTCATGAAGAATTCCATGAGAGTCAAGGTAGGTAGTGGTGGTATGGTTAAAAAACTCTTTTGCATTGTCTGTGCGGATTCGATGGACTTTTGTGTGGAATTGAGTTTGGACCATGGACACAAATTTCAGGAAAAAGGTATGTGTTTGGGCCTTTGAATTCATGAGGTATAACCATGTAGCACGTGAGAAATCATCTACTATGGTGAGAAAGTATTTGGATCCATCATAGTTAGGTGTACTATAAGGTCCCCAAATATCTAAATGTATCAATTGGAACGGTTTTGTGGTTGAAGTGGTGCTTGTGGGAAAGGAAATGCGGGTTTGCTTGGCAAGAGGGCAAATGGGACACTTTGGATATGGAATAGTACTCGAATGCCCTAATCTTTGATGGGAAATTAATGACACTTTATTAATTTGATTTGTATTACAGTGAGAAGAGGTAATACAATTTTTATTGAATAAAGGAAAAGTCTTGGGGTTCGGTGTCCAGTAATATAGCCCATGTTGTTCTTTACCCAAGCCCATCAGATTGCCAGTCGAATGGTCCTGAAATACGCATATAGTAGGTAAAAAGGTTACTACACATTTGTTGTCTGTGCATAGTTTGGAAACTGAGATGAGGTTAAAACGGAATGTGGGTATACAGAGGGCATTTTTAAGTGTGAGTTTATCTAATTGGACATCTCCTATTAGTGTGGCTTGAATTGTACTCCCATTTGGTAGTTTAACAGGTGTTGGAGGGGACATATATTTTTTGTTGGTGCAGAATTTTGGGGAACATATTATATGGTCACTAGCCCCTGAATCTATTATCCAAACATCCGGAGAAATAAAAGTATTAAAACACGAAACCGTACCTGCATAGGAAGTGGAGACGTCATTGCCCTTTGGTATCTGATTCAGAAGTTGGATTAATTGATCATATTGTTCAGCGGAGAGTCCAGTTGTAGCTCCTAAACTGGTTGAAGCCACTTGATTTGCAATGGGCCCTTCTACCTTTGTTTTGCTAGATCCAGGACGACCATGCAGCTTCTAACAAGTGTCTTTGGTGTGATTACGTCGCTTGCAATAGTCACAATACAATTTTCCCTTTTGTCTGGGGGGCTGATTGTAACTATTGAAACTATTCGGGGTTTGACGAAAATTGTTGAAAGTTTGGGAGCCAACATGATTTTGTGTCGTGGGTGAATATGTGCCGTTAGATCTCTTGGATTCATCTTGTCCGTTGATTTTCCCATATAAATTGAAGCTTTGTGGTAGCCCTAAATTATTTCTTTCTTCTCCAGCCACTTGTTTTCTCTGGTAGGCGTTGAAGACAGCAACTCCTTCATCTCCAGCCACTTGCTTTCTTTGGTGGATATTGAACACAGCAGCTCCTTCATCGTGCCCAACGCTTCTCTGGCTCTCATCTTGAACGGCGAGGTGGTAAGCTCGTCGTAGCGACGGCGCTTCTGCGAATGTGAGGATGTGGGTTCTGAAGGCAACGAACCCTTCGTTCAACCCCATCAAAAAACGAGTCAGCCTCTCCCTTTCCTTGGCGCGTTGAATCTGTCGAAGGACTTCTGGTGGAGCTAGGATCGATTCTTCGACGGCGTCCAGCTCGTTCCATGCAGCGGAGAGTTTGTTGAAGTAGGCGGTGACACTTTGGTTGTCTTGTCGGATCTCGGCAAGTGTTTGTCGCACGCCATAAATTTTTGCAAGATCCAGAGCTCCGTACATATCCTTGATGAAACCCCATAACTCGCTGGCATCTTCTGTAGGTGGTAAACCTGCTGCAATTTCTTCATTCAAACAATTACTAATCCAGGCTCGGACAAGCGTATTACATCGTACCCAAAATCGAGCAAGGTCGGGTTCAGACGGCATGGGTACAGTGCCGTCTACGAAGCCAATTTTGTCCTTTGCTATGAGTGCTCTTCTGAAATCCCTAGCCCATTGGGCATAATTCTCGGCTCCAGTTAAGGTTTGCTTTATTAGAACGAGTTCTGGTCCATCTGATGGTGATGCATAGAGAACATCTCCAGGCTCTGGCTTATTTTTGTTTGTGGGAATCAAGCGAAAGGCCGGCATTTGTTGTGAACTAGCGATCGGTTCAGAAGCTTGGTTCACCACTGATGCTTCAGCGGCGGATTCTGGTGATGTAGGAACAACGGGTGTTGTCTTGATTGGCTCCATCTAATCTGGTTTGCTTTTGTGCAGGTTAATGAGGGAGAGGCAAGGCTGCCCAGTACCAAATCTGAACAGAGGAGAAGGATGTCTGTTTATTCGACAGAGAGAAAGAGGATAATTCAGAACTTTGCTCTGATACCATGCCAAAATTAGAGAGAGCAGAGTTGGCTCATCATGCTGAACCAGAGATGCTTAGAGAATGTGAGGAAGAAAATTGTATTTCTATTACTTGTATATTTGATCTTTACATATAATGGCTTTATATACTGTAAATTACAATCCATCTACGGTAACATAATATTTGTACAATCTACTCATTAATATAAACATGATTCTTAGGGATGTGATAGCTAATAATCTGGGATGTGATATGGATGATGATGTGCTTGATTTCTGGGATATGATTTGCATGATTTCCAGGGATGTGGATGTGATTCTGATTTCCAATAATTGAGCCCAGAATACCACCAATAACTGTTACCCTTTAACTTTTGGGGCTTGAAAACTCCGAAGGTGCAAGCTTGATATAAAGAGTTTTTCCATATAAGGCGCCTTGTCCAAGTTGCTGCACACCCAGCAGATTTTGAAACCAGACAGAACACCGACTGTCTTCATAGGCATAAGCTGTGCAAGAACAGTCATTCAAGCAGGTTCTTTCACATTCGACGGCACTCCCTACTGGCACAGATTGTGGATTTTGGGGGAATACCATGTTCGAATTTGCTACAAATTTATCCTTCTTTCCATTGGCAACAATATTGTCTTGACACTGCAGTTGTGTTTTCCTCGCACAGCCGCCAGAATAATCCTGCAAGTTCCAATCATGCTCGGAGCTTGGCTCAAAACCTTGCAAACAATCACAGAAAGGCAGACTTTCCTCAGTGCAGCGGCCAAATGCACCACAAATAGCATATACCTCACAATTTTGTCTGGGTTGAGCGGCCACCTGAAGCCAAGGGTTGGAATGCTCTAACCAATTCATTAGCTTAAACTGCCCTGAAACATCCATAAGAAATCAGGAAATGATGGGACTAATATTTTTCATTGAATATGTAAGATAACTCTCATTCTCGTTGGTATGATAGTTGAATTCATAGACATAAACTCCACTAGTTTCAGGAATAAACTGGAACAGCTTTCCATTCTCGTTCCAAGGTACACTAGTCCGGTAAGTCAGAGATTGAGGGCCATTCCACGACATAATAAGAGCATTGGATCCATTTGGGTCTAGTTCAAGAGAGAATAGGCCCGGTGCAGGATCTTGTGTGTTCTTCCACGAGATGAGACGTTGGCTTATGTTGGTCTGCTTGTCCAGTCTCATCCTCATACCAGGGATCCATGTATGAGATGGATGATCAAAACTTTCCCATAAGGATTTTGGTGAATTACTAGATAACCCTCTCAAAACAAGATTTCCTTCGTCTAGAAGAACTGCTTCTAGAGGATTTGCGGTGGTGGAGTTTAGATTCGTGGACCAAATTGGCACTTTGGATTCATTGAAAAGGATTAAATTACTATCTGAGATTCTTAAAACTGAGGAATATCTATCAGAAATTGGATTCTCTCTATTTGCCACCCAAACTACATTTTGTACAGACACTTTACCATACCACATGCACAAATAGTAGTTCGAAGGCTGACCTGGTTTGAAGAAACCCAATACAAAGTCTCCATGAGCAGAGGCAATAGTTTGATCACCGGAGAGAGTTTGGTTTGCAGAGATAGTGTCAGCACCCAAAGAGACATAAGATTTGGGAGAGAAGCATATGAAAAGAAGTGTAAGCGCAAACCATGAATTGTTCATGATATGCATGGCTGAAACAAATTTTATGTAGCAAAAGACTGATTTTTCAGTGACCAAAGCTGTATAACATTGATGGTTTTTTTCCACTATTTATTAACAAAAATTTTCACAGCGCTTGGGATGCTTTAACAAAAGTTCTGAAGCGCTGAAAAATCAAAGTTGGAATCTTCAAGTGAACAGCAGTCAAGTCAGTACCGTAGGTGGTGATCAATTTAAAGTTTTGACTCCCCACCACAAGTACGAACAGATCCTGTGTGGCCGTGTACGAGAGGCTGGTTTTAAAGGAGACTTTTTGGTTATGTTCGCACAAACGAAATTTCTTAAATAAATCAATTATGCGTATAAACTGAACTCATATTATATATTTAACTTTATTTTTAATATTTATTTCAACAAAATTGTGTCTATATATTTTTTTTTATACAATTTAATTATACAAATAATATGTCTGATATGATTAGATCATTTTGAATTAAAGATAAAGTAACTCCAATAGACATTATCTGTATACTCAAATTATGTAAAAAAATATATATAACATTATTCTATTTATTTATACATTTACTTTTATACAATAAAAAAATGGTTCATTAGTGAGAAAAAAATTAATGAGTGGATAAATATCCGGTTGTTATAACTACTATTTTTATAACTTTAACGACCAATTATATGTACTCTAGTTAAAATTAAACAAATTTATATTTTTAATGATGGATTTTTAATTTTCTTGATTAAAAAACTTACAAATCTGTTACTATTGGTCTTATAGGTATGCAAAAAACTAAGTATAAATACTAAAGAAATATGGAGAAAAAATATATTTCACACAATTTCCTGTACAAAACTCACCAACATATATACAACTAGTATTAGCCTATAATTAGAAAATATATCTCCTAACTTAATTAGAGAATCAATCTCCTACCTAGAATAAGAAACTTATAAATAATTAAAATCCCTAAACTTTAGGAAATAAAAACATAACAAAACTATACTTTAGGAAATAACAGATTTCAACAGATTTCAACACCCCCCCTCAAGCTGGGCAGTAAATGTTAAGTATGCCAAGCTTGGAACACATATTTTCAAACTGAGATCTAGGTAACGCCTTGGTGAAGATGTCTGCTATTTGAAAATTGGTAGGAATATAGTTCAACTTGATAACTTCCATTTCAATCTTCTCCTTGATGAAATGCCGATCTATCTCCACATGCTTTGTTCGATCATGATGAACTGGATTTTTGGCTATGTTAATAGTTGCTTGATTATCACATAACAACTCTATAGGCATAACATTGGGAACCTTTAATTCTTCCAACAACCTTTGTAGCCATATTCCTTCACAAATTCCTTGAGCTAAAGCTCTGAATTCAGCTTCTGCACTGCTACGAGAAACTACTGATTGTTTCTTGCTACGCCAGGTTACTAGATTACCCCAAACAAAAGAACAATACCCAGAAGTAGACCTTCTATCAAGAGGTGATCCAGCCCAATCTGCATCTGTGTAAATGCTTACTTGCCTACATGCACTTTTCTTAAACCAAATGCCTCGACCTGGGGTCATTTTAAGATACCTGAGTATCCTGTACACAACTCCCATATGTTCCTCATTTGGGATGTTCATGAATTGGCTTACTGTACTAACAGTAAAGCCAATATCAAGCCTTGTATGAGAGAGATAGATAAGTTTCCCAACTAACCTTTGATATCTTCCTTTGTCCACAGGAGGATTTCCCTCTAGTAATCCCAACTTTGTTGACGAATCCATGGGAGTTTCAGTTGGTTTACAGTCAGCCATTCCAGTTTCCTTAAGCAAATCTAGGATATATTTGCTTTGATTAATGCAAATGCCCTTCTTGGATCTTGCTACCTCTATGGCTAAAAAATACTTTAGACAACCAAGATCCTTGATTTCAAATTGTTTGCCCAAGAATATCTTCAACTTCTAAATTTCATCTTCACTATTGCCTGTGATGATGATATCGTCTACATAAACTATAAGAACGGTAATAAAGCCATTTGAAGTATGATTTACAAACAAAGTATGATCTGTTTGACACTGAAGATAGCCAAACCCTTTCACAGACTTCGTAAACCTTTCAAACTAGGCTCTTGGTGACTGTTTTAGCCCATACAAGGATTTCTTTAGTTTGCAAACTTTGTTCCCAAACTCTGCTTCTAAACCAGGTGGATTGTCCATGTATACCTCCTCTAACAAATCACCATTTAAGAATGCATTTTTCACATCTATCTGATATAGTTGCCAATCTAGATTCACTGCAATTGACAAAAGAACCCTGATTGTATTCAGCTTTGCAATTGGAGCAAACGTCTCTTCATAGTCTATTCCATACGATTGTGTGAAACCCTTTGCTACAAGTCTTGCCTTATAGCGTTCAACACTTCCATCTACTTTATGTTTTACTACGAAGACCCATTTGCATCCTACTGTCCTTTTTCCTTCAGGTAGTATTGTTAATTCCCATGTTTGATTTTTCTGTAATGCCATGAGTTCTTCTTGAATAGCTTGTCTCCACTCAGGTATGCTCAAAGCCTTTTGAATAGTTGCTGGAACAGCAATATTAGAGATATTCATAGCAAATAATTTGTAATTAGGTGACAAAACTTCATATGACACATATTTGCTAAGAGGATACAATAGTCTCTCTCTACATTTTCTCATGGGTCTTCTTTGAGCAATTGGCAACTCATTTTCTGGCTGAACATACTCACTATCACTAGTTAGAATTTTTTCACTCTGATTGTCACACTCTTTTGTCTCAAAGGAAGGTTCATTTGAGGTAGAAAATGGAGTATTTGAGTGAACTTGGACATCTGATCTTGGTGAGAAATCATGAACCCGCTGAGTAACATTTGGATTAAATACAACTCTATCATGCTTTGGCTGCCTTGAATACACACGAGTTGGCTTTTGGGACAGTGTTTTAGGTGACGTGTTTGATGAATTTTCCTGGATAGATTCTATTTCTTGGGGCAGTGCGTTGAACTGATCAGTATCATCATCAAGGTTTATGAATTCTGTGACTTCTTGGGAATATACAGGACTAGAACAGTATTTTGGAGTTAGAGAAGGACTATTGAATGGGATGTGAACTGGTTGAGTTGAATTATGACCTGGTGCTTTGTTATTAGAACTGGAAACTAGTGCAAAATCATTAAGAAACTGTAATTCACTTACCATCATTGTTGAAAAAAGGTTAATTCTCAAAGAAAGTAACATCTATAGAGATAAAAAATTTCTTAGATGTTGGGTGATAACACTTGTAACCTTTCTGATTTGGGGAATAACCAAGAAACACACATTTAAAGGACCTAGGATCTAATTTACTATGATAAGGGGAATTATCATGCACAAACACTGTACACCCAAAGACTTTAAGAGGAATATTTGACAATATATGACTATAGGGATATGCAGTAAGCAAAATTTGAATAGGTGTGTGAAAGTGTAATACTCTAGATGGTTGCCTATTGATTAAATGGATTGCCGTAAGGACAGTATCCCCCCAAAACTTTTTAGGAACATGCATAGTGAATAATAGTGATCTTGCAACTTCTAAAAGATGTTTATTTTTCCTCTCAACCACACCATTTTGTTGTGGGGTATAAACACATGAAGTTTGGTGTATAATTCCCTCATTAAGACAGTAATCTACTAGAGATTTATTGACAAATTCTTTTCCATTATCAGTTCTTAAGATTTGCACCTTAGTTTGGAATTGTGTTTTTGTGATACCTTTAGGCGAATCCCACATCGACAAAGCACAGGAGAGATGCTAGGTGTCCCACATCGGTTAGTGGTGGGAGAATTTGAGTGGTTAAATAGTCTGTGAGCTCCTTAAACTGTTAAGACGCGTTTTAGGTTGCAAAGCCCAGAAGCAAACCCATGATGGACTGTGTTTCTAAAGTGGACAATATCTTGACAGTGGGTCGGGTTATTGAACTAAGGATGTTATAGTTTTTATTATGGAATTGAACTTTTTGAAGATATTAGCCACTTCTGATTTTTCTTTCATGAGAAATACCCAAGTAACTCGAGTATGATCATCAATGAATGAAATGAACCATTTAGCACCAGTCACAGTAAGAATTCTAGATAGGCCCCAAACATCACTATGAATAAGTACAAAAGGCTTGGAAACATGGTAAATGCTAGGAGATAGAGAAGCACGAGTATGTTTAGATATCTCACAAATTTCACAAGAAAATTCACTAGGACTTTTATTAATAAATAAATCAGGAAAAAGTTTCTCTAAGTACAAGAAGTTTGGGTGGCCTAACCTGTAATGCCATAACATCACAGTACTTTCTTTATTTGAACTAGTCCTAGAGTGACTTTGAGTAACTACTTGTTTGGTGGAATGACATTATGAATGGAAGGCAATTTTTGCTTTTAGAATGTATAAACCAGATCGTAATTCAGCAGTTCCATTCATCGTCTTCGAGATCAAGTCCTGAAAAATATAATAGGTAGGGTAAAATGTAGTGAGGCAATTTTTGTCATAGGTAAGTTTGGAAACGGATAGCAAATTACAGTCTAAGTTTGGAACAAATAAAACTGATTGTAAGGTTAAAATTTTTGAGAGAATAACAGTACCATAACCTACCACCTTTGAGAATGTTTCATCTGTTACCTTAACATTAAAATTACCTTTGCATGGCTCAAATGTATTGGACACGTTAGGATCTCCTGTCATATGGTCAGTTGCCCCCGAATCTATAATCCAAGAACCTAGTTTTTCATTTTTAACACTCAAGGCACTGGAAAATGTACCTGACTATACCATAGAACCAATCCCAACAGGTGTTGATAAAGAGTGACCAAATAATTTTCGCAACTGCTCAATCGATTCCTTGCTGAATAGATTTCCGTCACTGTCACCAGTATTATTTCCACATGTAGAATATCCCTTCTTGGTCTGACTATGTGGCTTCCAATCTGCTGGCCTTCCATGAATTTCCCAGCAGGTTTCCTTGTAATGGCCTAGACGATGGCAATGATCGCACCATAGTCGGCCTTTTCTGGTTTTACCATCAATAGGATTGTTTGAATTACCTCTGGCTATAAGTGCTGATGCGTCTCCACTGGTTGGCATTGACTCAGACCTGAGCATTACCTTCTTTCGACTTTCTTCTCTGCGTACTTCAGAAACCACCTCTCGAATGGAGGGCAGTGGTTTAACACTCAATATTCTGCCACGAACCTCATCCAGGTTATCATTCAAGCTGATAAGAAATTTAAATATCCTCATCTCTTCCAGGTATAATTTGAAAACAGCTCCATCATCATTACACTTCCAGTTTAACTTGTTGAACATGTCTACTTGCTGCCAAAGGTGTGACAATTTATTGAAATACTCTATCACCATTAGATCACCTTGCTTCACTTCATGAAAAACTCCAATTCTAAACCTCTCCGAAATATTATCCTTATTTGAGTAGGTTTCCTTCACAGCTTCCCAAACTTCATAGGCTGTTTCATACAATAAGAAATTTTCTCCAACCTCTGGTGTCATGGAATTTATGAGCCAAGACATCACTTTGCTGTTATCAGCCTCCTAAATCTTGTACCCCTTGTCTTTCTTCTCTGGAATCTCCACATCTCCTGTGATAAAATCAGCTTTACCTTTCCCTTTAATGTAAAGCATAACAGATTGTGACCAGGGCAAATAATTATGCCCATTTAACCTGTGGTTTGTGATGATTTTAGAACTTTGAGATGGATCGACGGTACTTCCTCTAAAAGATGAACCTTCAGAATTGACATTCAAAGCAATTCCTAATTTTGACATGTCTGAACCTGATGTATTGCCAGAGATGTAGTTTTTATCGGAGGAAGTAATAGAGATAAGTATTGTCGGAAAAAACAATGATGAATATAGCCGAAATTGGCCTTGATACCATAAAGAAATATGGAGAAAAAATATATTTCACACAATTTCCTGTACAAAACTCACCAACATATATACAACTAGTATTAGCCTATAATTAGAAAATATATCTCCTAACTTAATTAGAGAATCAATCTCCTACCTAGAATAGGAAACTTATAAATAATTAAAATCCCTAAACTTTAGGAAATAAAAACATAACAGAACTATACTTTAGGAAATAACAGATTTCAACAAATACCAACCAAACTAAACCTGTTTTTGATTTATTATGAATATTAATTAAACTATTTAATAAAAAAATCTTATAAAAAGTTTTTTGAGTTAAGCATGGATTTTATCCCAATTATTTTAAGTCAAATTGAACAAATCAAATTTCTTAATTATAAATATATATTTTAACATATATATATATATAGAGAGAGAGAGAGAGAGAGAGTATGTTACACCTTTCGTCCTTTGTTTCCCATTTCATATTTACTGTCATTGTCTTCATCAGAAAAGAATCATAGATTTGTCATCGTCATAGTCAAGCACTTTTATTTGGGCTAGTAATCTCTTTTCCAGCACTTTTAGAATATTCTAACTTAAATCCTCATTACACACTTAGATTAGGGTAAAAGGGTAATTTTTTCTAATTCGCATGGGTGCAATGTGCCTTTTCCCCTCATCCCTAACTTATAACTGTGACTACAAATGGATGTTCATCCCATCCCAAATGTTCGCTTGCACTAAAACCCTAGAACGAATGTCTTGTATTCAAAACACACACAGTAGTCTTATGAGGTACTCTCTGAAAACATGTCAGCACCCTTGGGGGATGGAATTCAGGATCCAAGGATTGGCCTATTCTCCATAATACACACATTATTCTTGGTTTAAACCTTGCAAATCTTTCCTAAGAACTCATAGTATGCAACACATGAAAAACTCCATGCAAACCACACCTATATTTCTTTCATTCTCATGCAATTCATGTTAATCCAACACAACATTTCCAAGATTTAATTTCTTTTACATATGTTGCACCAAATCTACAAAATTTCAGCTTGCAAAGCTCCATTATAGTAGGACATAATATCCCCCACACTCAACATGTGCAAGATTTGATTAAATAAACATTCAATGATTCAAGACTTCCTAATCTTGAACAACCTGGATACTCACCAAGAATCAAGCTACAAGAACCTTTAAAACATCCAAGAACTTACACAAGAATTCACTACATGCATCAAGGATATTAGGCCAACAATTATAAGGTTCCAAGGCTCCAAAAATTTCATCCAAGAGTCCATAAATTGAAGGAAGAAGTTTAGCCTACTTATCTGAATTTTCAATCATGTTTCAACACTAATAACAAGTTACTTGAAAAACAAATCACGATCTCCACCATTCAAAATGAAGAAAAATGAGTCTTCTATAAAATGTCCAAAAATCAGAGCGATCTAACAGTCAAATTGAGAGAACACGAAAATCTCCCATAGACATACACTAAAAATCGAAGAAAAGTTGAAGCAAATGTTTGAAGCATTTTTATTGATAGTTTGAAATTGATCTAGCACCATAATAACATGTAAACAATACTAACTTATTTATAATTTGAAAAGTTGAAGAAATGGTTAGAAGAATTTTTATTGATAGTTTGAAATCGATCTAGCACCATAATAATAGGTAAACAATCCTCACATGCAATACATTAAACATAAAGTAGAAACATCATTTTTATGACATGCTTCAAAGTGGAAATCCCAATAGTTCACATGTCATTCATCTAAGTAGAAATGTGAAAAGTCTCTAGAGCCCTACTCACACTTTAGACTTTTGAAGGGTAGTTGTGCAGTCAAATTTCTCCTTAGTTAAGCTCACGAAATTAATACCCAATGGTGACTAGCTATACAAATTACAACTAGCTATGTCATCTACATATAGGGCCACTACACAATATGGGTAGGGACATGCATTTTCATTTGGAAATTGGGAGAAGAACAGGACTTAGCAATTGCAACCATTGTCATGATCTTCTCAATGTTTCAATTCAATCTCCTACATTCGTAGGATTACATTCCATTTTTGTCTTACACCTTTATGGAATTACAATCATTCCATACCATTTTGACCTTAGCAACAAAATTTGCCTAGATTTATTATACTAGGGTTCAAATTGTATTCACCTATGTCATTACACATGTAACATTGCCTCTTGTTCTTTGAAAAGAGGATTGCACATAGAATTAAAAGTCACAATTTTCACATGTCCTGATACTATAACATAGACGTACGTAGGCTTCCAAGTGGTAAACTAAACTAATTTAATAATGCCATTTTGTTTACTATAATTTCATTGTTCTTAGTTCTTTGCACTAATAGCTAGTCACGTCATCTACACGTAAAACCACAATACAATGATGGTAGAGACATATATTTTCATCCAAAAATAGTGGGAAGAAGAAAACTCGACAATTGCAACCGTTGTCATGATCCTCTCAATGTGTCAATTCAGTCTCCAACATTTGCAAGATTACATTCCATTCCTATCACTTATGTAATTACACATGTAACATTATCTCTTGTCTTATGAATTGAGGATTGTACATAGACTCAAGGATGACAACTTTCACATGTACTGTCATTGCCCTATTTTAATTAGAATTCTTAATACCATAACGTAGTAGTACGAAGATTTCCAAGTAGTAAATTGAACCACTTTAATAACATCATTTTATTTACTATAATATTTTGTTCTTAACTCTTTGCACCAAATTGTACCCAAAGTATGTTGTACTTCTTGTTAGTGCAATTGTTGGCATGAACTCATATTTTAAAGGACAAATATTATTTATCTCACTTGTTTTTAATCTACTACGGTGTTATCCTTATATATATAAATTACAATCAAATCTACCTAACCCTTGTAAGATTACCATCAGAATACAAAGTGATAACTGTTAGCATTGCACTCATTCAATAACTGTAGTAGATGCTTATATGAAATAGTTGAAATAGATTACATCGTCAGATATTGTTTTCTAGCGAAACACAAAAATTTATTGTTTTTCAATGACTAACCCAATTCTAACAACGACGCAAAACTAACATTAAGAAACCAAAATTACTTGTGGATAATGTGGTGCTCTTGGCCTATGATGAAGTGGCTGAAATATTATTATTTTGTGACTGTGGACTCCAGTTTGAGGTTGAGGTTGTGAAAAAATTGATGTGGTCTTGGTAGTGAGAATATGCCTCAATAGATCTTGGAATTGGATATTGCGTCACCTCCAAAACTCCCTCAAGCATTTGAACTACCTGACCCATTGATGGCCTTTGAGTTTCATCATCTTGGATGCACCAACAAGCCACTCTACAAATTCTTAAAACCTCCTCTACGTCAGCATTACCCTCCAGCCTAGAATCTAATAACTTAAGGACACTAACACCTTCAATTATTGCGGTTGCAACCCAAGTTGGGAAGAATTTTGAGTTTTCACTATCGAATTGCTCAGAGTTTCGCCTTCCTGACACAAGTTCAAAAAGCATCATCCCGTAGCTATAAACATCAGCTTTAGTTGTAATGGCCACTCCTGAAATCCATTCTGGCGCAAGATAACCTCTTGTTCCTCTTATGGTTGTTAGGACTCTGCTGAAGTCTCGCCCAACAAGTTTTGCCAGGCCAAAATCTGCTACTTTTGGACAAAATTCAACGTCTAGTAAAATGTTTTCTGGCTTTATGTCACAGTGTATGATGTGGTCTCTGCATTTCTCATGGAGATACGCTAAGCCTCTGGCTGACCCCAAAGCGATTTTGCATCTTGTTTTCCAATCAAGAACATTTGAGCCCTTTGTATGGAAGAGATGCGAATTTAAAGAACCATTTGGCATGTAGTCATAGACTAACAACCGCTTAGTACCTTCACAACAGAATCCCAGAAGTCGTACTACATTGACATGTTGAATAGTTCCTACTGTGCTAACTTCTGATCGGAATTGCTTCTCTCCCTGGCTTAAGCTTTCAAGCTTCTTCACTGCGATGACACTTGAATTGGGTAAAACCCCTTTGAAAACAAAACCAAAACCTCCCCCACCCAATTTTTCTGAGAAATTCTTGGTGGCATTTTGCAAATCTTTGTATGCAAATATCGTTAATGAACCCTCTAGTGCTTTAGTTGTTTTGATAGCATTTTTTCTCCTTCTCAAATACACAAACACGACAAGCCCCAAGAGAACTGCAAGTGCAACTGAGCCCAGAATACCGCCAATAACTGTTACCGTTTCACTTTTGGGACTTGAAAACTCCGAAGGTGCAAGCTTGATAAAAAGAGTTTTTCCGTCTGAGGCACCTTGTCCAAGTTGTCGCACACCCAGCAGATTTTGGAACCAAACAGAACACTGACTGTCTTCATAGGCATAAGCTGTGCAAGAACAGTCATTCAAGCAGGTTCTTTCACATTCGACGCCGCTCCCTACTGGCACAGATTGTGGATTTTTGGGCAATACCATGTTCGAATTTGCTACAAATTTATCCTTCTTTCCATTGGCAACACTATTGTTTTGACACTGCAGTTGTGTTTTCCTCGCACAGCCGCCGGAATAATCCTGCAAGTTCCAATCTTGCTCTGAGCTTGGCTCAAAACCTTGCAAACAATCACAGAAAGACAGACTTTCCTCAGTGCAGCGGCCAAATGCACCACAAATAGCGTATACCTCACAATTTTGTCTGGGTTGAGCCCAAACCTGAAGCCAAGAGTTGGTACTTTCCAACCAATTCATTTGCTTAACCTGTCCTGTAACATCCAAAAGAAATCTTGAAATGATAGGACTAGTATTTTTCAATGAATATATAAAATAACTCTCATTTTCGTCGGTGTGATAGTTGAAATCATAGATAGAACTTGCTCTCATTTCAGGAATATCCTCGAACAACTTTTCATTCTCATTCCAAGGTCCACTAGACCAGTACCAATGAGATCGAGACCCATTCCACAAAATAAAATAAGCATTGGATCCATTTGGGTCTAGTTCAAGAGAGAATAGGCCCGGTGCAGGATCTTCTGTGTTCTTCCACGAGATAAGACGTTGGCCTATGTTGGTCCGCTTGTCCAGTCTCATCCTCATACCAGGGATCCATGTATGAGACGGATGATCAAAACTTTCCCATAAGGATTTTGATGAATTACCAGACAACTCTCTCAAAACAAGATTTCCTTCGTCTAGAAGAACTACTTCTAGAGGATTTGCGGTGGTGGAGTTTAGATTCGTGGACCAAATTGGCACTTTGGATTCATTGAAAAGGACTAATTTACCATCTGAGATTCTTAAAACTGAGGAATATTTATCAGAAATTGGATTCTCTCTATTTGCCACCCAAACTACATTTTGTACAGACACTTTACCATACCACATGCACAAATAGTAGTTCGAAGGCTGACCTGGCTTGAAGAAACCCAATACAAAGTCTCCATGGGCAGAGGCAATAGTTTGATCACCGGAGAGAGTTTGGTTTGCAGAGATAGTGTCAGCACCCAAAGAGACATAAGATTTGGGAGAGAAGCATATGAAAAGAAGTGTAAGCGCAAACCATGAATTGTTCATGATATGCATGGCTGAAACAAATTTTATGTAGCAAAAGATTGATTTTTCAGTGACCGGAGCTGTATAACATTGATGGTTTTCTTCCACTATTTATTAACAAAAATTTTCACAGCACTTGTGATGCTTTAAGAAAGGTTCCGCTGAAAAATCAAAGTTGCAATCTTGAAGTCAACAGAAGTCAAGTCAGTAGCCTGAAGTGAAAAGAAGTCAAGTCAGTAGCGTACGTAGGTGGCTGATCAATTTAAAGTTTTGACTCCCCCCCACCACAAATACGAATAGGTCCGGTGTGGCCGTGTACGAGAGGCTGGTTTTAAAGGAGACTTTTTGGTTATGTTTGCACAGATGATATTTTTTAAATAAACCAATCATGCATATAAACTGAATTCATATTATATATTTAACTTTATTTTTAATATTTATTTCAACAAAACTGTGTCGATATATTTTTTTATATAATTTAATTATATAGATAATATATCTAATTTGATTAGATTATTTTGAATTAAAGATAAGGTAATTTCAATATACATTATTTGTATATTAAAATTATATAAAAATATATATATAACATTACTCTATTTATTTATATATTTACTTTTATACAATAAAAAAAGGGTTTGAGAAAAAAATTAATAAGTGGATAAATATCCGATTGTTATAACTGCTATTTTTATAACTTTAACGATCAATTATACGTACTCTAGTTAAAATTAAACAAATTTATATTTTAATGATGAATTTTTAATTTTCTCAATAAAAAACCTTACAGATTTGTTGTTATTGGTCTTATAGGTATGCAAAAAACTGAGTATGAATACCAACCAAACTAAACCTGTTCTTGATTTATTATGAATATTAATTAAATTATTTAATAAAAAAAATCTTATAAAGAGTTTTTCGAGTTAAGCATGGATTTTATCCTAATTATTTTAAGTCAAATTGAACAAATCAAATTTTTTAATTGTAAATATATATTTTAATATATATATATATATATAGAGAGAGAGAGAGAGAGAATGTGTGTTACACTTTCCATCCTTTGTTTCCCGTTCCATATTTATCGTCATTGTCTCCACCAGAAAAGAATCATAGATTTGTCATCGTCATAGTCAAGCACTTTTACTTGGGCTAGTAATCTCTTTTCTAGCTTTTTTAGATTTTTCTAACTTAAATCCTCATTACACACTTAGATTAGGGTAAAAGGATATTTTTTTCTAATTCAAATGGGTGCTATGTGCCTTCTCCCCTCATCCCTAATTTATAACTGCTACTACAAATGGGCATTCATCCCATCCCAAATGTTCGCTAACACTAAAACCCTAGAACGGATGTCTCGTATTCAAAACACACGTGGTAGTCTTATGAGATACTTTCTGAAAACATGTCAGCACCCTTGGGAGATGGAATTTATGATCCATGGATTGGCCTATTCTCCATGGAATTTTCAAGCCAAGAACCTAACAATTAATACACAAATTATTCTTGGTTTAAACCTCGCAAATCTTTCCCAAGAACTCATAGTATGCAACACATGAAAAACTCCATGCAAACGACACCTATATTTCCTCCATTCTCATGCAATTAATGTTCATCCAACACAACATTTCCAAGATTTAATTTCTTTTACATATGCAAAGCTCCATTATAGCAGGACATAATATCCGCCACACTCAACATATGCAAGATTTGATTAAATAAACATTCAATGATTCAAGACTTCCTAATCTTGATCAACCTGGACACTCACCAAGAATCGAGCTGCAAGAACCTTTAAAACATCCAAGAACTTACACAAGAATTCACCGCATGCATCAAGGATATTAGGCCAATAATTGTAAGGTTCCAAGGCTCCAAAAATTTCAGCCAAGAGTCCATAAATTGAGGGAAGAAGTTTAGCCTACTTATCTGAATTTTCAATCATGTTTCAACACTAATACAAGTTACTTGAGAAACAAACCACTATCTTCACCGTTCAAAATGAAGAAAAATGAGTCTTCTACAAAATGTCCAAAAATCAAGGCGATCTAATAGTAAAATTGAGATAATATGAAAATCTCCCGTAGACATACACTGAAAATCCAAGAAAAGTTAAAGCAAAGGTTTGAAGCATTTTTATTGATAGTTTGAAATTGATCTAGCACCATAATAACATGTAAACAATACTAGCTTATTGATAGTTCTAAAAGTTGAAGAAATGGTTTGAAGCATTTTTATTGATAGTTTGAGATCAATCTAGCACCATAATAACAGGTAAACAATCCTCACATACAATACATTAAACATAAAGTAGAAACATCATTTTTATGACATGCTTCAAAGTGGAAATCCTAATAGTTCACATGTCATTCATCTAAATAGAAATATGAAAAATCTCTAGAGCCCTACTCACACTTTAGAATTTTGAAGGGTAGTTGTGAGGCCAAATTTCTCTTTAGACAAGCTCACGAAATTAATACCCAAAGGTGACTAGCTATACAAATTACAACTAGCTATGTCATCTACACATAGGGCCACTACACAATATGGGTAGGGACATGCATTTTCATTTGGAAATAGCAAGAAGAACAAAACTTAGCAATTGCAACTATTGTCATGATCCTCTTAATGTTTCAATTCAATCTCCTACATTCGTAGGATTACATTCCATTTTTATCTTTTACCTTTATGGAATTACAGTCATTCCATACCATTTTGACCTTAGCAACAAAATCTGTCTAGATTTATTATACAAGGGTTCAAATTGTATTCACCTATATCATTACACATGTAACATTGCCTCTTGTTCTACGAATTGAGGATTGCGCATAGAATTAAGAGTCACAATTTTCACATGTCCTAATACTATAACATAGACATACATGGGCTTCCAAGTGGTAAACTAAACTAATTTAATAATGCCATTTTGTTTACTATAATTTCATTGTTCTTAGTTCTTTGCACTAACAGCTAGTCACGTCATCTACACATAAAACCACAACACAATGATGGTAGAGACATATTTTCATCCAAAAATAGTGAGACGAACAAAACTTGACAATTGCAACCGTTGTCATGATCCTCTCAATGTGTCAATTCAGTCGCCCACATTTGCAAGATTACATTCCATTTCTATCACTTATATAATTACACATGTAACATTATCTCTTGTCTTATGAATTGTGGATTGTACATGGACTCAAGGATGACAACTTTCACATGTACTGTCATTGCCCTATTATAATTAGAATTCTTAATACCATAACATAGCAGTACAAAGGTTTCTAAATAGTAAATTGAACCACTTTAATAACGTCATTTTATTTAATATAATATTTTGTTCTTAGCTCTTTGCACCAAATTGTACCAAAAGTATGTTGTACTCATTGTTAGTGCAATTGTTGGCATGAATTCATATTTTAAAGGATAAATATTATTCATCTCACTTGTTTTTAATTTACTACGGTGTTATCCTTATATATACAAATTACAATCAAATCTATCTAACCCTTGTAAGATTATCGTCAGAATCCAAAGTGAATAGAAGTCAAGTCAATACCGTACATAGGTGGCTGATCAATTTAAAGTTTTGACTCCCCACCACAAATACGAATAGGTCCTGTGTAGCCGTGTACCAAAGGCTGGTTTTGATGGAGACTTTGTGGTATTTCTTAAATAAAACAATTATGCATATAAACTGAATTCATATTATATGTTTAACTTTATTTTTAACATTTATTTCTACAAAATTATGTGTATATATTTTTTCATATAATTTAAATAAATAGATGATATATCTAATATGATTTGATCATTTTGAATTAAAAATAAAATAACATCCAATATATGTTATCTGTATACCCAAATTATATTAAAAAAAATACATATAACATTACTCTATTTATTTATACATTTACTTTTATACAATAAAAAAGAGGTTCATTAGTGAGAAAAAATTAATAAATGGATAAATATTTTGTCGTTATAACTACTATTTTTATAACTTTAACGATTAATTATATGTCCTCTAGTTTAAACTAAACAAATTTCTACTTTTAATGATGGATTTTTAATTTTTTTAATTAAAAAAAACTTACAAATCTGTTATTACTGTCTTATACGTATACAAAAAATTGAGTATGAATACAAACCAAACTAAACATGTTCATGATTTATTATGAATATTAATTAAACTATTTAATAAAAAAATCTTATGAAATGTTTTTTTAAGTTGTGCATGGATTTTATCCTAATTATTTTAAGTCAAATTAAACAAATCGAATTCAAGTCAAAGTTTGAACTCATTTTCTTAAACAAAATGATTTCAAACTACTTCAAACATTTAATTTTGAGTGACTTAAGATAAAAAAAATTAAATAAAATTATCTTTAAATTGAATTTTCAAATTAAACCAAACTATAAATTGTATTTTTTAATTTTTTTTATATATATAGAGTCTTACACTTCCGTCCTCAGTTTCCCGTTCCATATTTACCATGGTTGTCTTTGTCGGAAAAAAATCATAGATTTGTCATCATCATTCTAGAATCAATCATTATCTCAGAGGTCAATCAACTTGTCATCCAACAATTTTGTAGTTGTGTTATCGTCTGGATCACCTCATTGTCACTCAACTTGTTGGTAAGTCGTTCTTCTTCGTCTTCTTTTCGATTTGTTTTTTATGTCCAATTTTTTGTTGTTAACTTGGAACTACATCTCTCTGGTTCTTTTTCATTTTAGTTATTTTCTACAACTTTAGCTTTAAGTTAGTTTACCATTCATATAGTTGATGAGAAATTGGATAGTGTCTTCATTTGCTTACCATTCATTTGTCTTTGTATGTTATTTGAAGATATGCAACTGCTTTTGGTGTTAAAGTTTTAGTGCTTTAAGATGCTCACAAAGTGTTTGATAAAATTCCATTTTAAAACAAAGTCTAAGCACATTATGATGATAATGCTCATTGTGAGTTACCGCTTTTGCGGAACAAAGTCTTGCACACTTGTCATGAAAAGATATGTGAGATAAGCCAACTAAGGATTCATGTATCAGGATCTAACCCTAGATTTGCAAAATAGAGTAAACGAATATGAGACGAAGACAGTGAGGAACTCTCTAGAATGTTTTAGAAAGAGAGAGAAAGAGAGAGAGTTTTTCTTTTATTTAACTGCGATAATAATAAAAATTACAATTACCACTGCCTTTTATATGCGTGTGGCTAAAGTACTAATCAACACCTCAATTGTTTACAGATAGCAGTTAAGTCGTCTTCATTTTGGAGTTAACCTCTTAGTAACTCAGGTTTGACCATCTTGCAATTACACCCTTATACTAACATCCCCCCTTAAGCTTGACCCTCTTTGTTGGTCTATCTTTCGCTAGCACTCTTACTTCATCCCAAAGTGCACCTTAGTTCGAAAACTGGAACAAAGCTAGAGAAGAACAGGTGTTGTGCCTTGAGTCACAAGCTAACCATGAGCAAAATCATTATAACCTCTAGAGAATAGTTGTTGTTTCTTGGCTGAGCAAATCATCGTAACTTGCAGAACATTACACATTCATAGGAAACCAATACTGCTACAGTGCTTTCAAGTATAACTTCCAAACTAGTACAGGATACTGGATAGGGATAGACTCAGACTCTTCTCTTTCTTTCTTCTCTTTTGTTTTTGGTTTTCTATTTTTTTCTTTTTTTTTCAACTTTCTTCTTTCTTTTTCTCTTTTTTTTCTCTCTTCTCTATTTTTTTTCTTTCCTCTCTTTTCTCTTTTTTTTTTTTTTCAATTCCAATTCTTTCCTCTCTTTCTTTTTTTTTTTCTTTTCTCCCTTTTTTTTAAATTCTTTCCTCTCTTTTTTTTTTTAATAGTCTCTAGCATCACTCAAGTTATATTTGAGAATTTAAGAAAAAATTACCTTTGTATACCTTCTAATTGGCAATGTATTCATGTTCCTTTCCTCTTTTCTTTTTTTAATAACTTCCACATTAGTAAAAATATCACAAGTTATACTTGAGAGTTCTAGGGATACTACCTTGCATACCTTCTAATATGTCAGTGCTTTTAGATTTCTTCCTTCTGATTAGCAGTGTTTTCAGATTTCTCCAATTCTTGGACACAATGTCACTCTTTTGCATCAAGTAACTTTGCATACCTCCTAATTAGTGGTGCCTCAGATTTCACCACTCAACTTACTCACACCCCAGATCAATAAGAGTTAACAAACTAGAGCATACCAAAAAAAAAAACACAACTAATTGTGTACAACTCAGATACCAATATCAGACAATTTAGACCTCACAGATTCATGTTACAGAATGATTACTCAATCAATTGCTTTGAGCCCAATTCAGATGCTAATGTAGATCAACGCAACCTTCATAGCTTCATGTTCACAATATGATTACTAAAAATTAACTTGTAAACAATAAAAAAAAATGACTTGTAACCAGTTCAGACAAACAATTGAGGCACTAATATAGATCAATGCGAATGCACAAAAAATGACATGTAAACAATTCAAGCACTAATACAGACCAATGCAAATTCACAAAAACTGACATGTACACAATTCAGGTAGAACAATTCAGGCACTAATACAGATCAATGCAGATTCACAAGAAAATGGCATGCAAATAATTCAGGCAGAACAATTCAGGCACTAATATAGATCAATGCAAATATTAAAGTAAACACACAATTTCAATCAAAACATGATCAGTCACTATCCCTAGAGTTTTCCAAGCAACTCATACTGCACACATTTAATGAAGTCTGTATATTCTCAAATTTAATAGCAGGCAAAGCTTTGGTAAAAATGTCTGCCTTTTGGTATTCAGTAGAAACATACTGAACCACAACATTTTGGTAGTAACTTGGTCTCTTATATAATGAGCATCAATTTCAATGTGTTTTGTGTAAGCATGAAAAACAGGATTTGCACAGAGTGCATTGGCACTTTGGTTATCACACCAAATAACAGGTGGTTTGAAACACTCTAAATGCAATTCACTAAACAAAGATTTTAGCCAAACAATTTCAGTTGTTGTGTGTGTGAGAGCACGATATTCAGCTTCTGTGAAGGATAAAGCAACCACCTTTCTATTTTTTTGAACTCCATTGAACCAAATTTTTCTAAGAAAAACACAGTAGCCAATTATGGACCTTCTATCATGCAAGTTGCTAGCCCAATCAGAGTCAGAATAACACTCCAACTGAAGATTAGATGCATTATGAAATAAGAGACCATAGTCAAGTGTTCCTTTGATGTATCTCAGTACCCGTTTACAAGCTTTCTATTGTAATTTAGTGGGAGCTTGTATAAACTGACTGAGTTTGTTTACAAAGTATGTACCATGAAAGGATATGCGAGATAAGCCCACTAAGGATTCATGTATCAAGATCTAACCCTAGATTTGCAAAATAGAGCGAACGAATATGAGCGAAGAGAGTGAAAAACTCTCTGGAATGTTTTAGAAGGAGAGAGAGAGAGGTTTTCTTTTATTTAACTGGGATAACAAAAAAAATTACAATTACCACCGCCTTTTATATGCGTGTGGCTAAAGTACTAATCAACGCCTCAATTATTTACAGATAGCAGTTAAGTCGTCTTCATTTTGGAGTTAACCTCTTAGTACCTCAGGTTTGACCATCTTGCAATTACACCCTTATACTAACATGTCATAAAGAGAAAACATATATGCTTGGATGCCTAGTATGTGTTTTTGTATAATAATAAACTCAGTTAACTTGCAACCTATATAATATGAATTACATCCTCCTCGCTTTGTGTCTCTCACATTCTTCCTAGTCTTGCCTTTTTTTTCTTTGACTTCTATTTTGTTTCTTATTTACCCTCGCATTGCTTTTTCTTTCTTGCGACTCAGCAAATGAAGTAAAGAGCAATGTTGCATATTCCAATAGATTCTTAGGTGACAGTTATATTTGTTTTACATGGTTGCATTCTTCTTTTTATATATTTCTTACTAACAAAATCTCATTTCAAAGTTGTATCATTTCTATAGTATGCAATTTGGCTTTGCTCAATCACTATGTGTATATATCCCACTTGCAAGTTAAAAAAAGTACCTAAGCATTCTAGCTATATGCTTTCTAGTCTGAGCCTGAATACAATTTCGTTGAGTGCATAAACCAAGAAAAGTTTTCATGAATAATGTTAGAATTTATGGTGTGGTAACTATTATCAAACTTGCAATAACATTTCTTGATAGTTGATTAGAACATTCTGTTAGATGTTTTTCCATATATGCAAGAGCGGTGAAGATTTGCAACAATTGATTATTAGAAACAATGGGGCCTTCGGATCTATTTTCCATTGCTTCTTTTCCAATTATAAAGACACTATTTTTGATTGCACTTGGTTCTCTTCTTGCTCTGGATCACATAAATGTTTTGGGGAAAATGACAAGGAAGGAATTGATTGGTGTAAGCCATTTTGTTAGATTTCAGTTCTATAGTTCAGTGTCCCTCATTGCTTAGTGCCTATGAAAAGGATCTCTCAATAATCAAATAGGCTAACAGTTGTACTTCCTTTTATTGTGATTATTTTTTTTATCATCAGGTAGAGTTTATTGTGTTCAATCCAACATTTGTGGGAAACAACCTGGCACGTTGGTGGCGATGAACCATTGATTGACAAGCTATCGTTTGATTCTCAACGTTTGGATGTGGTTTCTTCAGAGAGGCCTGGACCTATTGATAATTCTGATTTAATAGAAAATATTAATGGTCCTGAAGGTGATGCTCTAGAGCTTCGTAGAAATTTGGTGGAAGGGCAGGACTATGTTTTAGTTCCTCAACAAGTTTGGGAAAAGCTTTTTCATTAGTATTTCATTCTCTTCCTATAACATTTGTGGTTTGGTTCTTTTCATATTTGCTAGGCTTTTGTTTGATTTTGTTTGTGCTCAGGGTGAATGAATTGCTTCCATGGGGGAAATGGCAAGGCAGGAATTCAATGGGGTAAACTTTTTCGTTGGTATTTCATTTTCTTCCTATGAGCTTTTTTTTTTTTTCTCTGTTGAGTGCATCTGCATACACTTAGCTTATATAATTTATGTGTGCAGGAACTTGGACTATTTAAAACTACTAACTTGCTCACTAGTTCTCAAAATATGACAAAACATTCTCTTGTTCAATGCTTCTCTGAAATATGATGAAATGAATACAGGTAAAAATCCTTTCATTTTCTCTCTTTTCTTTTTCCAATTTAATCTTACCAAATGTGTGTGATAACGTCATTAATTGTTATTATTTTGATTTATAATTCCCTTGTTGTGTGAAAATTTAATTAAATTTAATGAAATTACTTATCTTTTTGTATTTAGGAAGCTTTGAGCATATTTGGAGTAAGTTGAGCCAAAAAGATGAAAAAACTGGAGCAGATCTATTATTCTGGAAATTTCATGATGCTGACTAGGCGTGGGCACGTGAAAGACAAAAACAGAATGCGAAAATAAAATCTGGATGTCTGGATTAGTTGTAAGGGTCCACAAAATATCAAGATTTGTTTCATAGGAAAGGGATAATTACCAGCTGAAAAAGAGGATTAATTGAGATAGTTAAGGAAGGATATTTTGGAGGAAGGATATTTTGGAGGAAGGATATACATATTTTTTCCTTTTTTTTTGGAAAGATATGCATCACTTTGCTTGGTTGGATTAAGAGATTAGGATTAACTTTCAATTTCCAGATTTTTAGTAGGGAGATAATATATATACTTTTATTTTTATTTGAGAATTATCAACCATTATAATTAGAGAATTAGAGAGCAAAACATGGTCTACAATGGGTAAATAATTTTTCTTGGATGAAGGGATTGGAAACCATGGAACTACAATGATTGTGAGATTTATTTTTGTTCTTTAATGCATCTTTTTAATTATTTGAGTATTGATTATCTTTCTGAATTATTTTTCATGATTGTGTTGATTGATTTCTAAGATGCGCAATTAGTTTATCAATTAGTATAATCTACGGCTAGTTGAGGTGTTGAATCCGTAATTGTTCAATCCATCTAATCGAAGTGGCAACTAGGTTTATCGTTTGCTGCTTCAGAAACTATAAATCCTAGGAAAATAATCAACTAGATTAAATGCAACGTCGTACGTTTGTATTGTCTTGCTTCGTTGGTCTTTTTAATTCGTAATGTTATTGTTTAATTAAATTCGAGATCATATCCGAATTATTAATCAATAAGGGTTAATTGAAATACATGTTTTTGGTTAACTAATCGTAAGGAGGGACAAGTTAATTTAATACCACAACGAATATTTGAATAATTAATTTGATATTTTGTTTCGATGATCAATCATAGTTCCAATAGTGGATGTGATCGAAGACCAAAGTTTGTTAAATTGATTTATTCCTTTTAGATTATTTTACTGAATTTTTATTTATTGTTTTTCATTATAATTTGCATTCACTTTAAAACCTCTCTTTTATTGCTTTGTTTCGATTTATTTGTGACGACATACTAATCAAAGCTCTTCGAGGGAACGATCCCTACTTTCCTTTACTACATTTTTGTTGCAAGAATTTAGGATTTTAATTTAGGTGTTAACGACAGCACGTACCAGTGTGTACTGAAATTAGTTAATTGATATCTGATGCCACACATATGCATGTAACTCAACAATTGAGCTTCAGAAAGAGAAAATTAAAAAAGGTTCTACCACCGCAAGGTATGTTTGTGTGTACTGAAATAATTTTTATTTCAAGATTGATTTGATTTTCATGTCAGCATGTTTATCGTTTATAATGTTGCATGCACATCTCTTTTTATTATGTTTGCTACTGCTATATCCATTGTTTGCTTGACTACTGCAAGGATATGAGTTCTGGTGTTTTTTTCTCTTACCCTGTCTTAGGCTGATGTTCTGTTAGAAAGTGATGAAGCAATTTTGGTGTTCCTACTGCGTTATGGCACATGAAGGCAAAGGGACTTGGATTTTTGTTTGTTGTCATTCACAAACCATTCATTACACTCTTATAGATTCTTTTATATGTATTGATGCATTTAAATTTGATTGTTACTGATTTGTATAAACTCATACCTACATTTAGATGCTTTGACTTGGACTTGGACTTGGACTCGGACTTGGACTTGGACTCTCCAAGTGAACAACACTCAAGTCAGTACAGTTGGTGGCTGACCAATTTTAAGTTTTGACTCGCCACCATAAATACCAATCGGCCCTGTGTAAGTGGAGACTTAATGGTTATGGTCGCACTTACGATATTTCTTAAATAAACTAATTTTGCGTATAAACTAAATTCATATTATATATTTAATTTAATTTTAATATTTATTTCAATAAAATTATATTTTTATATTTTTTATACACAATTTAAATATATTTATAATATGTCTGATGTGGTTAAATAATTTTAAATTAAAAATAAAATAATACTCAATCACGTGATGAGTAATCATTTATATATCTAAATTATGTACAAAAATATGTATATATAATATTATTCTATTTATTTATACATTTACTTTTGAATACTAAAAAAAATTAATAAAGAGATAAATATTTTATCATTATAATTATTATTTTTATAATTTTAACAACCTCTTTTATATACTTTAGTTTAAATTAAACAAATTTATACTTTTAACGAGGAATTTTTATTTTCTCACTAAAATTACTTACAAACTTGCCATCATTTATCTTATAGGTGTATAAAAAACTAAAGATGAATACAAATCAAACTAAACCCATTTTTGATTTATTATGAGTATTAACTAAACTATTTAATAAAAAAATCTTATGAAAAGTTTTTCGAATTAAGCATGGATTTTATCCTAGTTATTTTACTTCAAATTGAACAAATCGAATTCAAATCAAAGTAACCTCATTTTCATAAGCAAAACAATTTCAAACTATTTCAAACATTTAATTATGAATTAGTTAAGATAAAAAATTAAATAAAATTATTTTTTAATAGAGTTTTTAAATCGAATTAAACCGTAAACAATATTTTTTAATTATAAATATATATTTTAATATATATAGAGAGAGAGAGAGAGTCTTACACTTTTCGTCCTCCGTTTCCTGTTCCATATTTATCGTTATTCTAGTTTATAATTATATATTATCTGTTCAATTCATATTTAATTATTCATTTGATTATTTTTTTAGGATTAAATTAATCACACTAAATAAATAAACTCTTGAATCATACTTACTATATGAATTAAATCAAAAGTTTAATTTTAATGTATTATTAATAGATTTCAAATTTAGACTATTTTATTTAGATGCAATATATTTATATTCCTTTTTGATAACTGATTTTTGTCATAGCCATAAACCTATGTATTTAGCCACTAACTAACTATGAATTCTCCAAATCTAAGTTAAAAAATGAAGTTGGTTTGAATTTGAAACGTTCAAGTTGGTGGGTCTCTTGAGATTGACTGATATATTTATTTTTAGGGCTAATTCGGCACCTATTCAACACGGTGAAGGTGGACTGGACTGGACTGGACTGGACTGGTGGAGGTTCCAACACCCCACTCAAGGTGCATTGATTTTGATAATATTATTCTTAATCAATAATCATGGAAAAAATCTCTTAGTCATTGTGTTTATAATTAATAAACCATGCTTAGTCTTAAATGTGGTATTTAATGTTGCTTTATAAATTCTAAGAAGCTAATTTTGTCATTGTCTTCAATGGCTTTATTATATTTTAAATTTACAAAGCATTAAATGTGGTGCATGAATGTGGAATTCATATAGTTCTTGCAAAGAATCAACAACCAAACCAAACATAAATGTCTAAGTTTGAGCAGCATCCATCAGACAGAAACCATATATTTTTATAATAATAGAATTAAATTGGCCAAATGACTATTTCCTACCAAGGTTTTGTGCAAACACAACTTTCTATTCATTAACTATCGAAACTCTAAATACATACCAATCTATTAAATTTCACTATTGTTATTAGGGATAAAATTATTATTTAATAAAAATATTTTAAAAACTAAAAATTTATCACATTTGTAATCCCAGGTTTAAAAACTAACAAATCAAACCCACAAAAACTTTAAAAAACTTATATTACCCCCTCAGTTTTTGTAGGAGTTACTGACAACCAAGATAACAGCGATGACGGTATTCTCCTTCCCTCCTGACTTCTCTCTCAATCATTGTCCATTTTCGACCATCATCGACTGTCTTCTCCTCTCACCGATGACACGACGAAAAGACTTAGATTTTAGTTTCTTTGTAACACTGTCGGTGAGGAGAGAAGATGACCAAAATTATAACTTGACTAAGAGAGAGGGAGGGAGGGAGGGAGAATGCTCACAAAGTGTTTGATAAAATTCCATTTTTAAAACAAAGTCTAAGCGCATTATGATGATGATGCTCATTGTGAGTTACTGCTTTTGTGGAACAAAGTCTTACACACTTGTCATGAAGGGAAAACATATATGCTTGGATGCCTGGTATGTGTTTTTGTATAATAATAAACTCAATTAACTTGCAACCTATAAAATATGAATTACATCCTCCTCGCTTTGTGCCTCTCACATTCTTCTTCGTCTTGCTTTTTTTTTCTCTGACTTCTGTTTTGTTTCTTATTTACCCTCGCATTGCCTTTTCTTTCTTGCGACTCAGCAGACGAAGTAAAGAGCAATGTTGCATATTCCAACAGATTCTTAGGTGACAGTTATATTTGTTTTGCGTGGTTGCATTCTTCTTTTTATATATTTCTTACTAATAAAATCTCTTTTCAAAGTTGTATCATTTCTATAGGATACAATTTGACTTTGCTCAATTAATGTGTGTACATATCCCACTTGCAAGTTTAAAAAAGTACCTAAGCATTCTAGCTATATGCTTTCTACTCTGAGCCTGGATACAATTTCGTTGAGTGCATAGACCAAGAAAAGTTTTCATGAATAATGTTAGAATTTACGGTATGGTAACTGTTATCAAACTTGCGATGACATTTCTTGATGGTTGATTTGAACAATCTGTTAGATGTTTTTCCCTATATGCAAGAGCGGTGAAGATTTGCAACATTTGATTATTAGAAACAATGGGGCTTTCGGATCTATTTTCCATTGCTTCTTTTCCAGTTATAAAGACACTACTTTTGACTGCACTTGGCTCTCTTCTTGCTCTGGATCACATAAATGTTTTGGGGGAAATGACAAGGAAGGAATTGAATGGTGTAAGCCATTTTGTTAGATTTCAGTTCTATAGTTTAGTGTTCCTCATTGCTTAGTGCCTATGAAAAGGATCTCTCAATAATCAAATGGGCTAACAGTTGTACTTCCTTTTATTATGATTATTTTTTTTATCGTCAGGTAGAGTTTGTTGTGTTCAATCCAACACTTGTGTGAAACAACCTGGCATGTTGGTGGCGATGAACCATTGATTGATAAGCTATCGTTTGATTCTTAACGTTTGGATGTGGTTTCTTCAGAGAGGCCTGGACCCATTGATAATTCTGATTTAATAGAAAATATTAATGGTCCTGAAGGTGATGCTCTAGAGCTTCTAAGAAATTTGGTGGAAGGACAGGACTATGTTTTAGTTCCTCAACAAGTTTGGGAAAAGCTTTTTTCATTAGTATTTCCTTTTCTTTCTATATCCTTTGTAGTTTGATGCTTTTCATATCTACTAGGCTTTAGTTTGAGTTTGTTTGTGCTCAGGTTGAATGAATTGCTTCCATGGGGGAAATGGCAAGGAAGGAATTGAATGGGGTAAGCTTTTTCATTGGTATTTCATTTTTCTTCCTATAAGCTTTTTTTTTTTTTTTCTCCGTGGAGTACATCTGCACACACTTGGCTTATATAATTTATGTGTGCAGGAACATGACTATTTAAAACTACTAACTTGCTCACTAGTTCTCAAATATGACAAAACATTCTCTTGTTCAATGCTTCTCCGAAATATGATGAAATGAATACAGGTAAAAATCCTTTCATTCTCTCTCTTTTCTTTTTCCAATTTAATCTTAGCAAATGTGTGTACTGAAGTTAGTCAGTTGATATTTGATACCACACATATGCATGTAACTCAACAATTGAGCTTCAGAAAGAGGAAATTAGAAAAAGTTCTATGAAAAAAGATGAGTGGAGGATATTTCTGATTCAAAATAAAATGCATCATTACATGGTAAGTGTATCTGACTAATTTAAGAAAATTATTAACTACATTTATCAAATTTGGGAAAGATATCTACATATTCCTATTTTACACGATGTATTCTTTATTTACATAATATTACAATAGATATTTTAACACTTCCCATCAAGCTCAAGCATATACGTCAAGTTTGTTACAAATATAATTAATTCGAAGATCTTGGAGAGATTTAGTGAGGATGTCAATAAGTTGATCGTTTGAACTAACATGACTTGTGATAATGTTGTCAGACATAATCTTCTTACAAATAAAATAACAATAAATTTTTATATGTTTTATCCTTTCATGAAAAACTAGATTAGAAGAAATGTGAAGTGCACTCTGGTTGTTACAAAATAATGACATTTGTGATATATCTGTAAACTTCAACTCTTGAATTAACCACTTCAACCATACAAGTTCATAGGTAACTAAATCCAATGCTTTTAAAACCAGACCAATGATCGAACCCGTTGTCACACTGGTTTATAATTTGACCGGTTCAACTAAAGAACAATAAAAACTAAAAAATAATCAAATTATTCAAAAATAATTAAAATTTAAAAGTCAAACCCAATCAAACCCGTTTTTGACTGATTCATCCGGTCAAACCCAGTTTTTAATCAGATTTGACCAAGTCAATAACAAAACTAGTTTTTTATATTAATTGGATCGAACTCGGAGCCGGTTCTCTGTTCAACCAATTGAACCGACTAGTCCAATCCGATTCAGTTTTCAAATCATTGACTAAACCCATAGCACAATACTCTCTTTCTACACTTAATCTGGCCACAACATACTTCTTACTTCTTCATGATATAAGATTTCCTCTAATAAGTACACAATACCCAGATATTTCTACGCTTCAGATGTTTGTATTAGAAGAATATATCCATTGGATCTTCAACACCAGATAAATTTTAAAACAATACAATTATATTCTGAACTACAGTTTCTTACAACTCTTACAACTAATCTGAAACTAAAAAATGAAAATAATAAACCAAATCACTCACTTGGCACAATCTTAGCACCTCTTTGGATACGCCTCAAGGCATTTGTCTTGCTCGCATTAACTCCTAGAAAATTGACCTTCAAAGTCCTCCCTCTTTTCCTTCCCGCCTCAGTAGCATTGCCACTTCGAACATAACAATTTGTTTGAACAGCTATAACTCTTTTGCCTAATGATTTCCTTTCCTCACTGTTGTGCAACCCCCTTGAAGGTGGGTTTGCTTTGCAAAGCCGACCAAAGTAGTAAAGAGGATCAACATAACAAGATGATGAAGACACAATTCCTCTTACCTTCACTGGCTGGACAAGCTTTATAAACTCCTGTATCTCCATAAAGCATGAATGATCAGAATATGGAACTGTATATACATACTTGTGAAACCTTTCTACTCCTAAATTGTCATTCATCTTATCTGTTTCAATTCCACCTTTTGCACCATTTTTGCTCCGGTTGTAAGAAGTTAAAAGAGAACCAAAAAGCTTGTCATTTCCTTTAAGGGGTTTAACAAGCCATGGAAGACCAGATGGCATAATTCCTATGGTTGGGCGTATTGTATTCAATTCTTCTAAAGTGTCAATGCTAAAACTGTAACGAGGAACAGCTCGTACTCTAGTAAGAGAAGTTTTGGTTGTGAATATGTCATGGAATCCAAGTAGCTGCATGGTTTGCAAGCGTTCTGGCCACACCCAAATCTTCATAAGAATAAAACAGAATATAAAGAGTAACCATCTGATTTAGAAATACATAGAAAAGTTATTGGCACCTACTTACTTGTATGTAAATGGAAAAGACAAATGCGAATGCTTCCGTAGAAATTAGCATTTTTTGCAGTATAAATGTCATAGTTTGAATAAGGATAAACAATGCAGAAGGGGCGACAACAGGAAAGCTAAAATAAAGAAAACTAAACGATTATGACCAAACAAAGACAGTTAGCTTCATAAGTATGTTGAACTATTGAAGCTGACAAATGATTGGTGACCCACCCAGTTTTCAGATAGATCAAATGTTATATATCAGAAAAAAGTATACCAGAGAGAAACAAAGTTATAAATTATCTGAAGATGATTTCCAAAGTTAGATCAAATGTCACTCTGTTGCTGCTGCATGTGTCAATGGTTTTATCTGGAGAAAATATCATGATGATCAATTGATTATTATATAAGTAATTAATATAACAAGGATCAGTAAACCTTTATGTTGAGCAGACGTGAAATGTGAAGCAAAAGTTCTTCTTTTCCCAAAGTGTCAATCCCAATTATGATGTCATGGCTGGGATGGGAGGCAATTATATCAGCAACCTATTTCAGCAAGGAATCCAACCACCAAGAATCAGTAAACATAACTATTGCTTCAGGTTAAATTCCACAACATTTAACACAGTATAATCCTAAAGCGAATGCCTACTCGAACAACCAGTATATTAGGAGATACTACGCCATGGATAGTAACTCGAGTTTGAAACTTAAATAAAGCACCAAATTTCCATAGATGGATCACACAATAACATGCAAAATTGCTTTACTCTTTGATAAACACAATGAAAAGTAAAATAAAACAAAGCAAAATTGTTAAATAATTTACTTCCTATATATTGCTAGAACTTTTCGCTACCAAGTAAAAACATACACGCGCATATTAATGATGATTATAGTTACTGTTTGCCACTAACCGACTTGCACTAGAATGTGAAAGCGCACCTGCTGAGCAGCAAATTCTCGACAAGGAAACTCGTATTTCGGATTGCAATATGTGTTATCCAAGTAAAGAATGTCGACTGCATCATCTTTTAAAGCTTTGAGGAGTGTGTTCCTTGCTATTTTGGCCCTCTCACCGTCTGTTTCCCAGCGGAAATCACCAGTGTAAAGCAGGCACCCAAACTCACCACGAAATAACAACATAATTGAACCTTCCAAAAGATATATACGATAATTAATGTTCAGATTAAGAAAAAATGATAATATTCAGCCAAACAAAGCGGTTAATTAGAGTAACTGACCAGGACAATGGTGAGCGTCAATTGCCATAACTTGGACAACCGTTTTCTCTCTCGAAGATGGCGAGATCAGAGAAATTGAATGCCACGAGCCAGTATCGAGGACGCGAAGCAACGAAAGGTTTAACCCGGGGAACTTTAAGGGGAAGAGCTTGGCGGTGAGCCGTGAGCAGAAGAGTGGGCCTCTGGCCCACGACGATGTTAGGCCCTTCGTGTGATCTGAGTGCAGGTGAGTTAGGAAGTACGCCTGGCTTCCCTGTGTCCACTGATCGACGGAGATAAGGCCTTTCTCCATCGTCCACGGCTGAACGGTGACGTATTGTGAAATGAGAAAGGAGGGAGTGAGGAAAATTATGAATTTCGGTCAACAAAATTTTGGGTTTTACAGAGGTAAACTGTAAATTTTTGGGAAAGCTGGATGTGTCTTAATATATAGCTGGTTCCTTACGACGTCGCTTGGCGTAATTCTTTATTTTCCCTTAATTTTTTTTTCTTTTTTATTTCGTGTTGTCAGAACCAACTGTTTCCCGCCCAATTAAGATTAAACAAGTTGATAGACCGTTCTCCGATCAAAGATTAAATTATAAAAAAAGAGTAATTATATTCATATAATTTTGTATATAAATAATAATATATTTTTATATAATTAAATATTAAAATTAAAAATAAATTAATATTTAATTATAAAATAATATATTATTATTTATATATAAAATTATATGCAAAACTCATTCACGTAATTTTATGATTAAAAAATCAGTCATTTCATCTGATAATTTGATCGTGAAATTTGTTAACTTGATGTACTACAGCTGTTAAAAGATGAAATTATTTTTCTATTATTTTTTAGTGTTTATTAAAATTGAATAAGAGTGTACCTTCAACTTTTGTGATATTAAACTAATTGCCCAAAATATATATGCCAAAATCAGCAATTCACAATTTTGAAGGATTCAAATGGAAAAATTCAATATTCAAACTACTTAAACAAACATGTCCAACTATTTGTAAGATATACCAAAAATACTTTTTACGACTTCTATATAAACTCTCACCTTTCATGTCTTTTTCATATCATTTAGATTTTCAGTTTCACTCAATATATAACACTGTAAATTTGATCAAAAGGAAAAAATTTCGTGTTTTTTAATTCGAATAAAAAAAATTGATTCATGATAATAAGATATTTATATAAATTTTTACTCAAAACTTAATTTATCTATTTATTCAAATTCGTATATTTTAAATACTTATATAGAATTGTGTCATAAAATAAATGTTAAAAAAATATATGAGCATTTTGACATTAGACAATGAATGAGGGTGTTAAATTAATTTTTTTCAAAATATAAGGGGTATTTGATAATAGACAATGTATGAGGGTGTTAAATGAAAGTTGTCAAATACAGAGGGCATTTTAATAGTAGAAAATGTATGAGGTTGTTAAATAAAATTTTTTAAAATATAAGAGACATTTTGATATTCTACCATGCATGATGGAAGGATAAGTAACAATGTGGGGTTAAATTAAATTTGCCAATATATATGGTGTACATGGAACTTTTTTTACGTCGAGTTGATATTTGGTCAAGTTAGGTGTAAATTGATATTGATATTTAAATATGAGGGTATTATGATATTTTACATTTTAGGAGTAAATTAATAATAAAATTCTAATCTAATTAATCATGTAGAATTTATACTCATGAAATCAAGTTGATTATATTGGTCAATTTAATGTAGATTTTTTTTATAAATGTTTTTTTTACTAATATTGGTCATTGTATGATTTATTATTAAAATGGCGAATTATGTTCCTATTTATTATAAAGGAGAATAGATTCAAAGTGATCAGAACATAACAAAATATGTTAGAGGTCATAAAAGAGTGGTTAAAATTCAATCCAAAACAACACTTGAGGGATTTATCCAATTGTTAAGGGAAAAGTGTTGTATTGATCCAATCTAGAATAATACTTAGCTATACATGAAACCAAAACATCTCGACTTGGACTGCCCTATAAAAATTGAAAATGATAATGATGTTGAGGGTTTTACTGATATGTCCAAAAACTTCGAATGTATAATTTGATAGGGAAGACTTGAAAGGTTATCGTAATGATGCATTGCATACTACTGAAGAATGTGTTCATGGAGACAAAGAAAGGTTTCCAAATTGAGATGACTTTAATAAGAACAAGATGGTTAATGTTCCTTTTGATGAGCCGGACTTCGAGAAGACATCACCTATTAACTATGATATAAGTACTCTCCAACTTGCAAATCCTCTTTAGGGTGATAGGAATTATGTTGGAGCATTTTTTAATATTGTCCCCATTGATCTATTTAAGTGGCTACCTGATCTTCCTCTATAGCCTTCAACATTAATAACAACATCAAGTGGTGTAGGATCGATACGAGAAGAGAATGTTGTAAGAAATAGTGACATATTTAATGATAATAAAACATTTGATAGATGCAATGACTCAATTTGCATTGGAGAAAAGATTTCAGTATAGAGTGTCCAAGTCAAACACAAAGAGATAGGAGATTAAGCATGTTGATCGACAATGTTAATGGCATGTAACGAGAAAAAGATTGAAACCTAGTAATCTATTCCAAATCCGTTCAATGAATCCCACACACATATTCAAGATATCAGATAATATCACATTATAGATAAGTTGAGATCCGAACTTTAGGCCAATTAATAAAGTCAACAGGTATAAAATTTTGCTAAAAGCAAATAATTATCCTACCTTTCCTTGAACTTCATCACACAAGCTTTTAACATATTTTCTAATGTTTGAATGGTTATTTCTGACTAACCATCCATTTAAGGGTGAAATGTTGTGCTAAATTTTAACTTTGTACCCAAAGCATTTTGTAAACTAGGCAAAAATCGAGAAATAAATTTAGGATCTCTGTTTGATACTATGGATACTAGAGCACTATAGAGACATACAATCTCTACTACATAAATATTTGTTAACTTATCAAGTGAGTGTACACCTCTATTGGCAAAAAGTAAGTTAACTTTGACTTTGTATAAAGCTAAGTAATCAAACTAGTATACTGAGCCAAACCGAAGAAACAAGAAAACCACACTTGGATGAGACAAGAGCCATCGTCGGGAGGGTCAGAAGATGCAAAAGGTGCAAGAAGCAATAAATTTTAGTTTTGAAAACGAATTAAGGCAAGTGGACATGACAAAGAGAATAGGAAATGACGTTGAATGGAGAAAGCCACATGGCAACTGGTTTACATCCTTTAATGCCACCCACAACATCAGACTTTTCCTTTAATATTTGTTGACTTAGATCATGCTTTTCTGCTAATATTTGTTGACTTTTATGTTTTTCCATTATTATTAATTGACTTTTGTGTTGTGATGTAACAAATGTTAATATAAAATAATTTTTTATTATTTATTTAAGGTTTGGTTTAGGTGATCGGTTTTCAGAGTTTGGTAAACTAAAAATCGAGCCAAAAATTTGGTTTTTATAATATGTCATTCCAATAACGAATTAGTTTAATGATTATCCTATTTTTTAGATCGGTTTACAATTCAAATACCAATTTGATTTGATTTTCGAATAATTTTGAACAACCCTAATGTACATGCTTGTGTCATGCATAAATTCTTTGTGCACGAGTTCTTTTAACCATGAATCTATCAACCGACATGCATATCATATAGACAATTGTACATCTCATGTCATGAATGGTATGTTTTGCTTTTCACAATCATACTTAGATTTCGGGGGTATAATAATCTTTTTATATTGTGAACAATCGTACACCCCTTACGTAAGGTCATCCATTGCAACATATTGTAATACTCTCAGGTACATTTTAGGGGCATTTATGTCTTTTGGTCCTATTTTGAGACATTTACAGTTTTAAATGTATTTGTTGAAATGTATGTGTGTGTGTTATATACAAAACAATTACAAAAGAGAAACGAAGATATATATATATATATATATATATATATATATATATATATAGAGAGAGAGAGAGAGAGAGAGAGAGAAAAGTAAAAAAAAAAGCAACTTCTACGTTTTTCCATCATCTTCTCCGTCTCTTCCAGAAAAAACAGCCTTCTTCATGCTTTTTTTCTTTGTTTTTAGAAGGAAAGTGGATGATTTGAAGGGTTTGAAAGAAAAGTAAGAAAAAAAGAGAAGAGGAAACACTTTTGGAGTTTTGGTAACCAAAAGATCTCTTTCTTTTTCTCTTTCTTTTTCTCTTTTCCTATGTTTATATATATTGGATGCATGTTATATAAAGATATTAGTGTGTTTTGGTATTGATTTAAGGTGGGTTTGGAGATCAAAGAAGGAAGACAAAAAGGAGAGAGCTAATTTAGCAAAGAATGACTTGAAATAAGGTAAGGGGTATTATCCTTAATATGTCTCATGTTTTATGTTTTTGGTTCCTTGGCTTTATATTATAAATGATGTTGAAGTTGAGAAATGTTGTTTTGCCATTTGGGGTATCTATATGTGAAATTTTGTTCATAACAGAGAGTTTTATAATATTTATAGTTTTGTCACTGAATTCGTTTCACGTTTTAACTGTCTTATCTAATGAATCATGAGTGCTATTATAGTTTTTTGGAAAGCTCTTTGAATCCTCTTTCTAATGATATATAGCTTGTACGAATTAGAGATCGTTTGAACTATTAAATTACATGAACAAAAAAACTATCTTACCAAATAAATAGTGAAGACAGTTTTATGCCACTGACTTCATCCCACGTTTTGGCTGCCTTATCTGATGAATCATGAGTGCTATTATAACTTGTTGAAAATCTCTTTGAATCTTCTTTTCAATGATATATAGCTTGTATGAATTAGAGATCGTTTGGACTGTTAAATATTGTATGAACCAAAAAGATTGTTTTACCCAAATAAATAGGAAATATAGGTTTTTGCCACTGACTTCATCTCATGTTTTGAATGCCTTATCTGATGAATCATGAGTGCTATTATAGCTTGTTGGAAAGCTCTTTGAATCCTCTTTCCAACGATATATATCTTATATGAATTAGAGACCGTTTGGGCTATTAAATTATATGAATAAAAAGACTATCCTACCAATTGAATATTCCCGTGAACAATATTTCACAGTTTTTGGAAAGAAAGAAAGAAAGAAAGAGAAGGAGGAGAAAAAGGAAAGGAAGAAAGAAATAAAAGAAAGAAAGGAGAGAAAAAAAGAAAAAAAAGGAATTTGGGGCTCAAGATTCAAGGGTCGTCCCAAGAGTATGGTCTGGTAAATTATGGATAGTTTTAGATAGAAGCAATATTAGTAAGATATAATGCACACATACATGCAATGAACTATGATGGGGCACTTTACACTACATTGCCTATAGTAGGCCATGTCTGTAGTGGGACATGTCTGTAGTAGGACATAAACCCCCAGTAGGGTCCGCTCGTAGTACAACATACTCGTAGTATAGCTCAATTTAGATCCAAAAATGGTGTAGTAAGAGAAAAGAAGAGAGCTCGAGCTTAGAAAAGTATCAAATCCTTATAGACAACTTCCAAAAAGTATCAAATAGACACCATATGAGACAAAGTATGACCCAAATAGCAAAGAATGAACTAGATTATCTCCTCGATTTCTTGTGGAGGTTATGATGTAAGATTGAGTCCCAAAAGTGGGTTGGAACAAGAAAGGAGATGGTTTACTTAATTTTTTCCCCTTACTGAGTGTTTTTATCTCTCACTTCTTTTTTTTTAATGATTGCAGGTACAAGTGATCGTGGTAGCTGTGAGGTAGGGTCAGGTCAATGAAGATAGATCTGGTTGGAGTAGGTTATCTCTGGTTTATATTACATGCATACAATCACATGTTCTTGTTGACTTTTGATCTTTTTGAGATGATTGTACAGTTGTATATGATTACTCCATATTTTCAGATACTTTTAGATGAGTTTTCATATGAGTTATATATATCTTTTATTCGCTTCCAAATTTTCAGTTTTCTTAGAATAATTTCTAAATATTTTCAATAATGAGTTGAGTTCAAAGTAGTTTTTAAAATAAATAAATGTTCCGGATATTAATTCGTAATATTTCTCCTTCGATGGGAAGTACTTTTGGGGAAGGATGTTACACATATCCCATGTGTAATTGATAGTCATACATGCCATTTATACAAGTATCTACTGATCATTGGTAATTTTATCGATCATGCATACAGGTATGCATGGTTTCATGCATGACTATAGGTGACATAAAATTCATGAATTTTTATGTAAGTCACAAGTAAGAGAAAAGAAGAGAGCTCGAGCTTAGAAAAGTATCAAATCCCTATAGACAACTTCCAAAAAGTATCAAATAGACACCATATGAGACAAAGTATGACCCAAATAGCAAAGAATGAACTAGATTATCTCCTCGATTTCTTGTGGAGGTTATGATGTAAGATTGAGTCCCAAAAGTGGGTTGGAACAAGAAAGGAGATGGTTTACTTAATTTTTTCCCCTTACTGAGTGTTTTTATCTCTCACTTCTTTTTTTTTAATGATTGCAGGTACAAGTGATCGTGGTAGCTGTGAGGTAGGGTCAGGTCAATGAAGATAGATCTGGTTGGAGTAGGTTATCTCTGGTTTATATTACATGCATACAATCACATGTTCTTGTTGACTTTTGATCTTTTTGAGATGATTGTACAGTTGTATATGATTACTCCATATTTTCAGATACTTTTAGATGAGTTTTCATATGAGTTATATATATCTTTTATTCGCTTCCAAATTTTCAGTTTTCTTAGAATAATTTCTAAATATTTTCAATAATGAGTTGAGTTCAAAGTAGTTTTTAAAATAAATAAATGTTCCGGATATTAATTCGTAATATTTCTCCTTCGATGGGAAGTACTTTTGGGGAAGGATGTTACACATATCCCATGTGTAATTGATAGTCATACATGCCATTTATACAAGTATCTACTGATCATTGGTAATTTTATCGATCATGCATACAGGTATGCATGGTTTCATGCATGACTATAGGTGACATAAAATTCATGAATTTTTATGTAAGTCACAACCAAGCCTATTCTTGGTACAGTTGTGCATACACGTCTATAATGTTATGATAGCTTATTCTACTAAGTGCTACATATAAGTCATAATCTAATCGTTTTGTATGGTCTCTATAATATATTCTCATAAACAAAATGCAATTCCCATCAATTACATATCAAGAACCATATAATCCCATTATGTAATATACATTATTTACCACACCAAGGCAATATTAACATATGTAGTTACCACAAATCTACTATGTAACATATGCATAACTCTAACTTATGTTCGTATGTACATCAGAGTTCCTATCACGAAGCTTATCATAAATCAAACTTTTTCATGCAAAACTTCAACAAAACCATATGATAGTATAATCTTATTAACACATATAAAATATCCTCTAACTATCATAAGAGAATGGTGGTACACTATTACCATCATGATACCTGTAATATCATAAAAATTCAATTCGAAAAATCAAAATCAGTTCTCTCTACTTGTTCTTCCAAGAAACAAAGTTCAATACAGTAACTTTCTTTTTTGTTTCATCACCTAGGAAAGCACCTCAAGCACTAGAAATTGTCACTATTCTCTCAATAATTTAGATAAGGATGAATGAAATGTTATGGGATAATGATCCTACAAATAAGGATAACATGCCTTATATAAAAATTATATCTGAAACCGAATACATAGGGTATACACCATTCCATGCACGGTTGTGCATCATTATAAATTTTCATTTGTAACATATTATCAACTTGTCTAATATGACATTAGATGAACAAACATATACCATTCATGAACAATTGTTAATCAATTTAAAAACTCAACTTAAATACTTAAACAAAAAATACATATAAAAAGACTATATTACCCTTGAAACTTACCTATGAGTGTTACAATACTTAGATGTGCTTCCAATGTGCAACCTTCCGAAGATGGCCCTCATTACATTTACCTCTTTATAGAGCTTTTCTTTCCCTTAGTTGTTGTGGATATGCTTCCTAGTAGGAAGCGACTTATATGAATTCCCTGACATTGATTTGTGTTGTGCCTAATTTCATGATAATCATAAAACTTCTTAAGATCCTGCTTGATGCAGTCTCCCTTCAAAGTTGTATTGTATAATAATTGTTATGTCTTCAAGCATTGCATAAATGTTATCAATTGGAACTACTAGAAGGTGTGATCATTATAGCAAAACAAAGCATGATTCTTTTGCAGTTCTTCTCTATACTACCTCTTAAAGGATTCCTATTCTACTTCATTATTGTTTCTCTTTCCCTCTAATTTGTTCTCATTTTTTAAAGGGACATTGGTTGAAGCCTTTAAACTAGCATGAATCTAGGCATTTATAAAGTTCTCTATATGGAAATGTCTCCTAGACATTTTGTAGAAGGAGGCTAAGGATCTGCATTCCTTATCTTGAAGTCCCTTTTAAAACTTGTGTGGGGGATACTTCACCCATAATTATTGCTCAAGTTGACTCCTTGATGAGGTAGGCTATTTTAGAAAATTCTACATTAAAGAACTTTAAATAGAACTTTAAATTTTTGTCCTTTTTTTGATGCATATCTCCCAGATGACTTATTAGCATGGGAAACCATTTAGTTGCTTGGAACTATTTAAGAAATTGTTTGGATTGCTTTTCCAAAAGGTTATGGAACTAGTTGGTAGTCTTTTAAACCATTTATTGGTTCTCCAATTAGGGTGACCGCTAAGTAGTGACATTTGGCCATCTCAAAAACTTTGTAGAGTCTCATGATGCTGTTATAGATGTCTAAGTGATCTTGTGGACCGTTAGCTACATCAAATGTATTGATTGATGGTGCATTAAAGTTGTTTGATAGTGATGCATGGTGTACAATCACTACAACAAATTTCATAACATATGACAAAAATTTTTCATTTCAAAAAGTCAAAAATTCATCCATAAAAGTAAAAAAGTCCTTAAATGTCAAAAACATCATCCTAAAAAAGTAAAATGCTTTGCCACTAAATTGAATATTTGTTGTAGTGAATTTTAAAGTAAGTGGATTCTTTAACTCTAATTTCTAGCTCATTCTCCTAGGTTATTAGAATGTTGAAGGCTTGCTTGAGCCTTTGTAGAAGGATGTCCACTAAGTTTTTTTTTTTAACCACCTTCTCTAAAAAGACTCATTGGCCATTGAAGTGATCATGTAGATTAGGTTTTTGGAAACAATAATTGGAGTTACCTAACCTATCAAAGATGATCCTCAAACCATCGTGGATTGGCAATGAGTAATATGGTATCCTAGTAACATGAGTTATTTTTTACATGTTGGGACCAATGTCTTCATGGCATGAGTTTTTATTTGCATGTTGTGGGTTCACATGGCATGAGTTATGTTCTATATGCCATTGATTGATGTCATCATGACATAGTTATGGTTTGTATGTCATTAAGCTCATGCCACCATAACGTGAGTTGTATTCTTTACATTGGGAGTTGACACTACTCAAACATAGTTTATGTCATTCATGTCATTAATTGGGCACATCATAACATGAGTTAGAGATTGCATGCCTTAGGCCAACACCATCGTTATGTGAGTAAGGTTCTACATGTTGTATATTAATGCCTTAATAGAAGATGTCATGTCTATTGTATAAGTATCTTTTGTACATCAAAAAGGGTATTCAGTCCTCAAACTGGGGGTTTGGTTTTAAAATTTAGATTGGATCGACAAATTCAATTGGTTATATCATCACTAGCTAACAAAAATGGTTTTAGTTTGCTTGAAAACTACTTTTTTTAGTTAGATTAAATTAGATCGAATTGAATAGGGAGATTCAAATCGTTGGACAAAGTAAAAATTAGGTTTGGGCCAATCATCATAAAAAATTAATTTGTTTAAAATTAATTTTTTGAATTTAAACTCAATACCTTATCTATCAATTTTAAGTATACATACCATCAAGTTAAGTTTATCTTCATATTAAAATAATTTAAATTATATATTTAATAATAAATTATATAAAAGTATTTTGAATAATATTTTAAATAGTTAGTTGGTTCAATCATTAGTCAAAGTATCGATCACTAATTTGATCAGACCACCTATGCCATCGGATCGATGTTCAGTCTAGTTCTAAAACCATCGATTGAGGGCACTTTGTCATTGCCTTTGTTGCTGGACACATCGAGTGGCTATGTGAGAGGTTTCCATGACCTCATAAGTCATAACAATTCTTGATTAGGAGGGGATTAAAGTCCTTGATGTTGCTCTAGGACAACATAATCTAGTCATTGCATTAGGGTGGTGATAACATTAGTTAAACCTCCAATTTGATCTTTCAGTAGCATAAGTTCATTAGGTGTTATCAGTTGTCCTTCAATTACTAAAGCAAGTTTTTGTTTCAAAGATTAGTGTCAAATTATTGATACTAAAAATCGCACCAACGAGAAGTACACAAAATTGAGATGCAATTTAGTGCAAGCAATCAAGGATAATAAAATTATGATGAACATGATAACAATTTGAAGGTGGTTTGATTTGCTGCTCGAAAGTCTACATTCACTGTTATGTTATTAATGTTTTATTACAATAATAATGTGTATGTAAAATTTTTAATCCCCAAGCCTCTATGTAATCCTTAATTTATTCGACAAGCGGACATGTCACTTGTGTAATTACATATTTGAATACTAGAACCTTAGTTTCATGAATCTAGACAAATCATGTATTATGGAAAGTGGATGATTGTGTTCCCCAATTTGATAGGAAATGATCTATATCCTGTAATAGTAAGGGATGAAAAAAGGCATGTTAAGAATATCATGAGGAACAATTGTAATTGTGGTGGTTTTTCCCCACTCCCTAGAAAGAAAGGTATTTTGGCCGCATTAGATAATAAACTTGTGTATAAATGACGTGACTATTTGTTGCATGCAAATCCTATGATTAGTTACTTTTTTCTATCACTTTTGTGAGTTCGACAAATGAAAAGTTTAATCGTACAATAATTGTCTCTCATTTTTTAAGAGTGAATAAAACTTCATAAACTCTTCACCTTTTTATACGAATAAACAACACATAGATAATTATGATTTTTACTTCAAAGCATATCATAAATACTACGTCTCCATTTTACAATTGATGCATTGAATGTGTGCACTGTAAAGCATAGCATGGTGGTTTAACTCGTGATGATTTCTTCTTGGACACATTTCATCTACTTCATTGGATCATCGATGCATGCCATGGACTTGACTTGAGTGATTGAGATAGCTTCCTCCTCAATCCCAAACTATATATTAAAAGGCTTCAAGCCCAAGCACTAGCTTCTTCGTTACCCTAATTATTATCAAGAATTTGAAAAACTATTCTCTGTAAAACTCTAAATCATTCACAAAACTTCTTGATTACCAAAACAAACACTTGAGCTTCTGCACTTTTCCAAAGATTCCATTAGTTTTTTTGCACAAGACCTTACAGAAATCTCCCTGTTTTTGAACGAATACCATCTCATAATATCCTCTTGCAAGCCATTCGCAACGTGGTTTCGTGTCCAAAATTTCTAGGTTTTTGTGTTTGTGTGATGTTTACGTGTTTGAATATGTGGGAGACTGCACACAATAGCGTTAAGAGAAGAGAGAAGACACTAGGGTCCTTGTTTAGGCTTTCAATTAGGATAAAGTTTACTTTTGGACTTGTAGGTAGTTGGTTGTTGATCCAGATTTGCGATAGTTGATAATCATCTCTTATTCTATTTTAAAATTTCTTTGGCAAGATGGGCCAATGACAGAGTCTGGTTTTACTTTACCGGCTTCGAAATCTCTTTCTACGTCTCTTTGGTAAGGTAGATAGGAAGTCTCTTTCTACGTCTCTTTGGCAAGGACTAGGATCGCACAGCTGGCTGCATCGGACCCTCCATCAAATGCGGGATATGATCAGAGTGAGTTTAATTTTGAATGTTGATTCAATTTGAATTTCAACTGAATCCAAATTGAAAATTTTATTTTATATTTTAAATTAAGATAAATTTAAGTTTGAAGATATTTGATTTAAATTTATAACTTGAATTGATAGTTTAAATTATGTCACAATTCTGATTGAATTTATGATTCGAATCAGTTCAAATTCATAGTTTAAATTGATAATTTGAATTTACGATTTAGTTTGGTTCGAATAGGGGATTTTGTATATTATTTCAGATAAAATGATGTTATTTTATCAATAAGTCATGAACTTAAGCTACAAATCTAAACTATAAATTTGAACTATGAATCTGAATCAAATCAAATTATGAATTTAAACTATTGATTTGAGTTATAAATTCGAATCAAACTTGATTTAAACTTTAGTCAGCTTTAATTTTGATTCAATGAATTTGAATTAAACTTAAATTAAATTATTTTTTATCTAAACTAAACTTATAAAAAAAGATATTTAAATTCAATTTGATTCGTAATAATCCCTATCTCCATATAGGCGAGTGACCAGTGCACCAACAGAAAAAACATTCACAGGCAGAAACGATAAAAACCGGAAAAGTGCTCCAAATGTGAACGAAAGACCATTACAACCTACAGCTATCTCCAGCTTAAGATTGATATTTTCACTTCCTTTGCTCTCACTGTTGGTCAGTTTCACTAAGGCTGGCAATCCAAGTGCACCAAGACAAACCAAAGCTGTTGCAGTTGTCGTCGGTGTACTCTAGATGACATAAATAAATGAATTTATATAGTACAACTATCCATACACGAAACCGTGACAATGACATAATAATATATCACCTAACACGTGTCCTAATCTCTAACGTACGATGTGAAACTGAAACTCCCATCTTCCTATAAATTTAATTCCTCTTCGCTCCTTCTCTGTAGAATAGATTGTTTTGTCTCTTCCAGAACTCAAACCAGTCAACTATGAGCTCGCAGGACAACCACCTAATTAATCAGTCGGAACCCGACCGTCCGGTTCTGCCAAAAATCATAGCCAAACACTCCTCCTCTTCGTCTCTCATAACGACCCCAACTGCCGGCGCTCAACGCAAGATTGCAATAGCAGTCGACCTAAGCGACGAGAGCGCCTACGCCGTCCGATGGGCGGTTGAAAATTACCTCCGGCCGGGCGACGCTGTTGTCCTCCTTCATGTCCAACAGACCTCCGTCCTCTACGGCGCAGATTGGGGATTCCTTAATCACCAATATGTTCCGAGAAACAGCGACAACAGCCAACAAGAGGCCAACGATGAAAACGACTTAACGGACTCGACGGCGAAGAACATAGCGGGGCCGTTAGAAGAGGCGAGGATACCGTACAAGATACACATAGTGAAGGACCACGACCTGAAGGAGAGATTATGTTTGGAGGTGGAGAGATTAGGGTTAAGCGCGATGATCATGGGCAGTAGAGGAATTGGTGGGGCCGGGAGGAGGAGCAGTGTGGGGAGGTTAGGGAGTGTGAGCGATTATTGTGTACATCATTGTGTTTGTCCTGTTGTTGTTGTCAGGTATCCTGAAGAAAGCAAAACTCGAGATAATGGAGTTGGGGAGGATTCTGCGGTGGCGGAGTTGCATCCGGTGCCGGAGGAGGATATGGAGTATCACGATTCCTCTGAGTGATTTCAAAGGTTTGTATTCTTTTTTTTTTTTTTTTCTTCTTTTAAAAATTAACCATAATTGTATGTGGGGTTTTGTTATTGACATGTATGACTAGCGAGATAAGAATGTTTGATTTCAATAGCTAGGATACTGTAGCAGTACCATTTCTGTTGAAAATTTTCTTCCTAGAGGATTTTATTGGAGGTGAGTTTTAAGATAGTTTCCACTAAAGTAAAATTATGTTTAAAGCATGGAAGTTAGACACACCAAAATGAGTGAGAGAGCGTTGAAGTGAATAATCATGGGAAGTTACAAGCAACAACAATTGAAGTATGTTATGTATTGGATGCTGAAAATTTAAAGATCTTTCAACTACTTGGCTGGTTCAGTTACAACATATGTTCTCTTAATTTCTTGTTGAAGTCTTTTTCTTCTTTTTCCTTATGTGATGTTATAGGTAACTAATTTGAATTCCAATGATGATGTGTCTCTATGTAATTGCATATTGTCTTATGTTTGATTTAAAATCACTCAATCATATAATGATACTGATACATCATGAGTTGTACCAAAATTGGGAAGCTAGAGAAGTAAGATCCTAGTAGTTTGTATGGTATGATTGATTGAAATAAGAGAGAAAAGGCTGGTTAGGTTTTGTGGAAAAGTGTATTTGGATGAATCCATTTTTATAGATTTAGTATTCTATGATTTGTTATACTGCTATGTTTATCTAATATGTCAAATTACAGTATATTCTGATCTTTTATATTACTGATGCATTCATGTTCGAACTTGCTGTATCTTAGATTAATTATGGAATATATTAAAGGTTACAATTATGTGAAGTTTGTATTATGTTGAGTGGTTTGAAGCAAGGTCTCGTCTAGCTCCTTTTCTTTTTGCCATTTCATATCTCGTGTCAGTGTAATGCTTGTAAATTTTCATATGCACAAAAGAGTACTATAATATACTCGCTATTATCTTGGAATAACATTGTTCTGCTGTCTCCTGGAAAACTGATATAGCATGTGAATTTAAAACAATTTTGCAGAAGATGAAAGCAACCAAAACAAAACGTGAAATCCGCAGGACAGCAAGGTCCTAACAATGCAGGATATATTTTCCTAATTATAAGAAAGAAACCGTGATGTAATTTTATTGTGTAGTATGATATATGCCCTGTAAATATAGTTTTGGCAGTACATTTGATGTAGTTAGCTACTGTGATACCCATTTACTGTTTTTTCTTGCTAGCCACCATGCATTTTAATGTTTCCGTTTGTATCTTTACAGCTTTAACATCTTTGACAAAGTAATGTTGTAGCCTTTCCTTTAGTATTTGGCAAGGTTGTATAAGAAATGAGTTTTGTTATTATTTGTTATGTGCATAAATTGTTAATTATAATCAGTAAAAAGAAGAATTTAAAGAAAAGTCAAAATAAAATTGATCAATTTTGGGGTTGGTTGAGATTGTAGAGAATTCATTCAAAATGATGGGGAAAAGCCACGGGGTTTGCTTAGAATGGAGGCTTAAGAAATTAGTTAGAAGGGTGGAATAATAGGGGGACAATGGGAGAGAGAAAAGGCAATAAGATAGATTATGGAAATGGTTTGGGCTACCACTGGCGAAGGGAGGTCTCAGATTCTTCAAATTGTCGATTATCTATTTTTGATTTCTTGTTGTTTTGCTTTATACTAGTTGTAGGAGAGAATTGATGTAAATAGTTTGAGTCTTCTGTGAATACAACAGGGAGTTATTCCAATTTTTGTCTTAATCTTTTGCAATTTCTGGAAAACTGCATTTGGATGTGTTTGTGTTAGTTGTGTGTGTGAATTGGCTAGGTGCTGAAGTGGTATCAGAGCTTTCTTTTGGAAATGGTTGAAACAAGAATGGAGGCAAACATGAATTAAACAAAAAGGGTGTGTGAGATAAAAAGGGAAGTTAATGAATTATCCCATAAAAAATGTTCGCTTCTTTGTGATAATGGTGAAGTTGCAGGGCTTGCAAGAGTGTCTAGGAGACATGTAGAATTTGTCAGCTTAGACGAAAGACCTGGGAAGAGTCATGAGAGGAAAATCTTCATTGTCAGTGGAGCAAGAAACACAGGGGCAACAACCAGGATGGGGCAAGATTCTCCTAGACCAGCTATAGAGAATATTAATATTGATGCGACAACATAACAGGGGGTGAATTGGACAGAAAGCATCTTGGCTCAGGAGGAAACTTGGTGAGATACAAGTGTTTGACAGTTGGAGCTACCTGTGTTCCATTGAGAAATTCATACCTTGACAAGGCAGATCTTCTCACCAGAAATTCATGGCACTTTGACAGAGGGACATCATCGTTGCCGATTTGAGGTTTTGTTAGTGACGTTGATTGATATCTCTGACCAGTTGCTAATGGGGTGTTTCTTAACGGCTTGAAAAAGGAGATATGGGCAGAGCTTCAAATGCTTGACTCATCCAACTTGGACCAACCCCTTGACCTAGCCTAAAAAATTGAATAGAGGAATTGTGCCATGACCTGAAGGGGAAACCCAACCCAAGGGAACTTTTCCAATGAGTCAAAACCTATTTGAAGTAGGTAGCATAAATGAAGAAAGCTTGCAATTCTTCAATCCAGGCAATTCAAGTAAATATTACTAATTCACTAGACCATTAATTATTTAAACCTAAACACATATGCCCAAGTTCACCACTCGTGTCAATCAACCAAGGGGGAATTTTCGATCTATCTAATATTGAGTTCCAAGCAAAGCCTCAAGAAGTCTTCTTTTCCTTGGAGTTAGGTGGTTTGGATGCGATAATGAGGGTGGTTTGGTTGCACGAACTGGGAGAACTCAAAGTCGATGGGAGGACATAAATTGTAAAATTTAGATAGCAAGGGAAAAATATGGAGTTACACGAGGATCCAACTTCGATAAATATAGACTTAACAATTTGTATTATTAGATTGTGTTCGTATTTTGTCAATTCATATTTTGGATTGAAAACCTATAGCCTAACCCGATCCGAAACAGAATCATGTTAAAATTTTTCAATCTTAAACCGAACCCAAATATTTGCAGGTTGATATGACCTGATTTGAATTAACTCAAACTATGTAAAAAATAAAGTCATATCAAAACTCAACATATAACGACATAAATTATTACGAAACAAAATTTATCAAATGTCAAAGAATCATTTCATTTATTATAAAATAACACATGAAAATATATTTTGACGCAAACCGATATTTTGTCAAAACAGAATTATTATATTCCAAGGTAATATTAATAATTTATTAATTGTCTTTTTACATGATCAATTGTAAGAATAAAAATATAATATCATAATAAAAAACTCAAATAAGCCTATACTTTTAACCTCAAAATAATGTAATCATAATTAATAAGATTAATAACTACTTGCCTTCAAAGCTCTTTAAATCATTGATATCATGCTCAAATTTAGTTCAACTTACCATCACCAAATGGATAGACAAATATGGGTGGTAAATCAAAGTCTGAGATCCTATTTATAGTGTTTTTGTAGTGTTAGCTTGAAGCAAATGATTAGTTTAAGCAGAATATTGGTATAGTATCAAATAAAGTTTTTAAAACCAGATTAAATTGACTGGTTCTTCCAGTTGAATGGAGAACTAGCTTCAAATCCACTTCGGTTCACATTGAAAAGTGGGTTGCTTATTAACTTGGTCAAACCAAGTCAAAATCAGTGAACTGACTAAATTGGGTTTGACCAAGAGTCAATAAAATTTTGTTTCACAATTCTTATTTTTATAATAGTGGTTTTGCAAAAATTTTAAATATCTCGAATTTAGTTATTTTAGATTGGAGTTGATAAGTTAGTTTGATTATTTTTGAGTGATTTGATTATTTTATACTTAGGCTAAATCAATTTTTAAAGGTTAGTAAAAAAAAACATAAAACCAAAAATAAAATTAAAAAAAGAAAAAAATTTTAATAGTTTGATATTTGTTATAAAATTAATTTAACTAATATGAAAAATGAAGAAATGAAAGAAGAATTGAAGGAAGTAAGTAAGAAAGTAGTGAGAGAGTGTTTTTATATATGAATCGGATGAAGAGAGGAGAAGAGAAGAGAAGAGAAGAGAAAAAAATGTGTGTACAAGTGATAGAAAGGGGGGGTTTATACGACAGTTTGCCCCCACCCTTTTTACCTAATACAATTGACTAACACCTCTTTTTTCTTCTCCTGCGTCAGCCCTCTCCATTTCTTCCTCCATGTGCTTGCAATTAATAAATGCTTTCCCACCACTTTTTCTTGACTTAATTTGGTGGAAAGCCACCTGGATCTGTAACAATATTAAGTTTAACTTTCATTAATAGAATTCCTTTTTATTGTGAGATGGGAAAATGAAACTGATTCAATTACATATTCTTTAACAGGTGGAAAATGTACTATTGCTTCATAGAAATGGGATGGTAAATCTCTGTTTATATTATCTTTAAGCTTTGAAATAAATATTTCATGAAATCTAAAAGAATTTTGGTTTTAACATTTTGTAACATAATGAACTAACTTTTAAAGTTTTGAAATATCATATGGCATGAATTAGTGAATCGGCTGGTTAAACTAGTCGAATTATGAATTAATGAAATAATTAGTTTGATCATCAGTCCAATTTTAAAAATATTAGTATCAAATACCCCGATAACGCATGTATTACTCCCATTTAAGCCCTATATGGGAGAGACCTATGCTTTTTTTCAATTGGTCGAAGAGAATTCTACAATTGAAGAAGTTAATGTGCAAATTCGAGAGTGAAATGTCATTTTGGACGAGCTTAAGGCTAATCTTACTGTTAGTAGAAATTAAAAGGGTCCATGATCATAGAAAAATATATTCGGTTTAGAAATCGAAAACTTTGATGATGATTAGTGATCCAATGCACTCCTGTCAGAATCTATAACACATTTTGCTTGATTTGTTTTTTTGTTTTATGTAAAAATTTCTTACAAATGAGGAGAATATTGGAAGAGAAAGCGTTCTGTGAGTTTTAGCATAAGATCTAGTGCCAATAGAAGTTACGCTACTTTTTATTAAAAGGGAGAGTGACAGTTAACTTTAATAACTGTCAAAGGCAAAAAAATTATTATCATTTATAAAAGTTAATTTTGCCTTTTGTAGCCTTAATAGATCGGGTCAACCCATCATGGGTGGACTGAATCTAATATCTCCCACTCACACATGATAGGGTGATCTGAATCACAAAACTCTTCCATAGAAATATTATAAAATAGAGTAATTTATATTGGTAAATGTGTCGTGCGATCTTATGAGCAACTTGCATTTGGGAGCTAATTTACTATGTATCTGTTAGGAATAACATTGTTGCTTCAATCCGAAAAATACTAAAGCGTTAGTCTCGTAGTACTCTAGACTTACTCGATAACACTAGCTTCTTATAATCTCTCGTTTATTATTGTGTCATATTCCTATGTATCTATGATCAAGTCCAATCTCTATAACATCCCTCCCTAGAAGTACTACCCACCGAAGGAGAAATGTTACGAATTAATATTTGAAGCGTCTATTTTTTTTTTCTTTTTAAAATACTTTAAAATAAACGCATCATTAAAAGTGTTTAGGAAGTATTCCAAGAAAACTGAAAATCTGGAAGCGAACAAAAGATGTATATACTCATATGAAAACTCATATGAAAGCCTCTGAAAACAGGAAGTAATCATATGCAACTGTACCATAATCTCAAAAAGTCAAAAGTTGACAAGAACATGCCACTGTATGCATGTAATATAAACCAGAGATAACCTGCTCCAATCGGATCTACCTACGCTGATCTGGCCCTGCCTCGCAGCTACCTCGATCACTTGTACCTGCAATCAGGAAAGAAAAGGAAGTGAGTGATAAGAACACTCAATAAGGGGAAAGAATCAAGTAAACTATCTCGTTTCCTGTTCTAACTCACTTTCGGGACTCAACCTTACATCCTAACCTCTATAAGAGATTGAGGGCGTAATCTAGTTCATTCTTTACTATTTGGGCCATATTTTGTCCCATCCGATGTCTATTTGATACTTTCTGGAAGTTAACTATAGGGATTTGACACTTTTCTAAGCTCAAGCTCTCTTTCTTTCTTTTACTACACTATTTATGAATCTGAATTGAGCTCTACTGTAAGCAGACCCTACTAGGGGTCTATATCCTACTACGGACGTGTCCTACTGCGGACGTACCCTACTGCGGGTAGTGTAGTATAAAGTGCCCCTTCATAGTTTATAGCATGCATGTAGGTCTTATATCTTACTAATTTTGCTTCCATCTAAAATTATTCATAACTTACCAGACATTACTCTTGGGACGACCCTTAAATCTTGAGCCCCAAATTCCTTTTCTTGTTTTTCTTTCTTTTTCTTTTCTTCATTTTCTTTCTTTTTCTTTTCTTATTTTCTTTCCTTTCCTTTCTTTCTTCTTCCTTTCTTTTTTCTCCTCTTTTTCTTTCTTTCTTTCTTGCCCAAAACTACGAAATACTGTTCACAGAATAGTCATTTAGCAGGGCAGCCTTCCTTTTCATACAATTTAACAGCCCAAACGGTTTCTAATTCATACAAGCTATATATCGTTGAAAAGGGGATTCAAATATCTTTCCAACAAGCTATAATAGTACTCATAATTCAATAGATAAGACAGTCAAAACGTGAGATAAATTCAGTGACAAAAACTGCCTCTTCTGTTTATTTGGTAAAGCAATCCTTGTGGTTCATGCAATATTTAACAATCCAAATGATTCCCAATTCATGCAAGGTATATATCACTGAAAATAGAATTCAAAGAGATTTCCAACGAGATATAATAGCACTCATAATTCCATAGATAAGACAGTCAAAACGTGAGATAAACTCAGTGACAAAACTGCCTCCTCTGTAAACCAGTCCCTTCGGTTCATACAAATCTTTAACAGTCCAAATGATCTCTAATTAATACAAGCTATATAAAATTGGAAATTGGATTCAAAGAGCTTTCCAACAAGATATAATAGCACTCATAATTCATCAGATAAGGTAGCCAAAACATGGGACGAACTCAATGGCAAAACTGTAAATATCATGCAACTTTCTACCATGAACAAAATAACACACATAGACATCCCAAATGGCAAAACAACATTCCTCAACTTCAAATTCATCATTTATAACATAGATCCAAAGAACCAAAAGCCTAAAACATGCAACATATCAGGGAGGATACCTCTTACCTTGTTTCAAGCAAAATCTTTGCAAGTTGGCTTCCTTCTTTTTGTTTTGCTTCCTTTATCACCAAAATCACTTTAAATCAATACCAAAACACACTAACATATTCACATAACATGTATATAAACATAGATAAAAGGAGAAGGAAGGAGATCTTTGGTTACCAAAGCTTCCAAGTGCTTCCTTTTCTTTTCTTTTCTTTTCTTTCTTCTCTTCCAAGCATCCAAGTTCCTTCTAAAAAATGAAGAAAACAAGCATGAAGAGGCTGATTTTTCTGGAAGGGCAGAAGAAATGATGGAAAAATGGTATGAGATGCCTTTTTTGATTTTTCTCTCCCTTTATCTAAGTTTTATCTCCCTTTTTCTCTTTATCTCTTTTTTTTTGTCTTTTTTTTTTGTATATATATATATAAACACACCCATACATATATATATTTAAAATGGAAAAAATCTCAAAACATGGTCAAAAGACATAATTGCCCCTGGAATATACCTGAGGGTATTACAATCTCTCACATAAGTGATTGTGATACCCTTAGACGAATCCCACATCAACAAAGCACGGGAGAGATGCTGGGTCTGTCTATGTATCCTACATTGGTTAGTGGTGGAAGAATCTGATTGGTTAAATAGCCTGTGAGCTCCTTAACTGTTAAGACGCGTTTTGGATTGCAAAGCCCAGAAGCAAACCCATGATGGACTGTGTGTCCAAAGTAGATAATATCTTAACAGTGGGTCGAGTTATTGGGTCAGGGATGTTACAAATGGTATCAGAGTAGCTCCGCGTGTCCTCTTGAATGATGGTGGGGCAAACCTCAGCGAGGACATTGAGTCCCGTAAGGAGGGGTGTATGTGATACCTTTAAGCGAATCCCACATCGACAAAGCGCGGGAGAGATGTTGGGTCTGTCTATGTATCCTATATTGGTTAGTGGTGAGAGAATTCGATTAGTTAAATAGCCTGTGAACTCCTTAACTGTTAAGACGTGTTTTGGGTTGCAAAGCCCAGAAGCAAATCTATGATAGACTGTGTGTCCAAAGTAGACAATATCTTGACAGTGGGCCGGGTTATTGGGCCAGAGATGTTACAGTGACATAATCAGTTAGTCAATGGACATATGTAATATATAAGTCTTTCTTTTCTATTCGAAATTCTTAATTTAAACTTTACTGTTTTTCTAGTCATGTTTCACAGACTGAATCATACATAGCCATAAGGCAAAGCTAAGATAGCAACACTAAAAGTAAACATCAAATAACAATAAAGAGTCAAAAGGTATCAATTTGAGGTAATCCTCATAAAGTCTCACACAGTCAACGAGCATGAATTCATCCTTCCACTATTTCAAATGGTTGTCTTACTTATGCACACATGGTATGAATCATGTGCTACAATGTGTATCTTTTCAAAATGTCATTACCAACATTGTACATATGTTAGTTCAGTTGCTGCACTTAGCACCTCACCTGAATTCTTAATCATTTTTCCAATCTTGCAGGCATTATTATATATTAAGAACTCATATCTAGCATTCATAAGTTATTTGGACGTGGGGAATCCAAATTGGGTATTTTCAAATTCATCAAATCATGACCTCGTCTTGATTAATTATCACGATGACATATCCAATAATTTGTTTCTTAAGCAACTCTCATCTTCTAAGTGCACTCTCTCAGTGGTATCAATTTTAAGAAACATGTCTCATCTTTGCACACTCTCCTCAGCGTTAAAGGCGATTGCTCGTAGAAGAGATCCAATCAAACTTGTTTGACATTATCATCTTGTTGAGTTTTCTAAAACAATGTGTATATGGATAAACACCAAGAATTCAAACACATGAATAAGATAAATTCAAATTCTTTGATGTTCTAATTATGTGTTACAAGTACAATATATACTTAACAAGTCATCTACCATATTCTACGTAAGTCAAGAGACTTAACACGTGTAAGATATACATCTCTTGAAATCGGTTTGGTTAAAGGATCAGCAATCATATTACATGTAGAAATATATTGTACTATCACTTTCTTCTTTGAAATGATGTCTCTGACAAAATTATATCTGGTGTCGATATATTTGGTTTTATTATGGAATTTGGGATCTCTTGTGAAAGTTATCATAGCTTGATTATCATAATACATAACTATACGACCAATTGTTGCATCCAGTACACCTAAATTCTCAAAAAATCTTTTCAACTAAATGGCTTCTTGCACTGCTACAGAATATGCCACAAATTCTGCTTCAATTGTGGATAAAACTATGCATGTTTGTACAAGCAGCCAAACATAAATGAAAGCATGTATGGGCTCCCAAGCACCAAAAACCTGGCTCACACATTGCCACGTGCCGGAGAACATAGCTCACGTGCTGCCACACGCCGGAATAAGGTCATCATGCGTCAACTCATGCTTTCACACGTCGGTGACAATTCTCACGTGTCGGTCAAATGTTGACCGTTGATTGGTCAATTATTTGAGCATTGACTGTTGACTGTCTAACGTTGATCGGTCTATCTATGGGTTAGGACCCGGATTGGGTCGACCTAGTGGACTAGTGGTTTAACCTATTGACCAACAGGTTTTGACCAATCCATTGACTAATCGTGTTTAGCAATTGGGTTTTCCCGACCCAACTGCAACCTGCGATAGCAATATGAACCCTAGTTTTTTACGACAAAATTGGTCACTTTTCGGCCATCAAACGACGATGATTTCATAGGGCTTTTGAAACTCGTAGCATGCAGATTCATATTCATAGAATTTCTAGTGAAAACGTCGCCGGATTTCGACAAATTAAATGCATGAACATCACGGTTTTGGGTGAAAAACTAGCCATCGAGAATTGTTCAATTTCATTCGAATTTAATGCAATTTTTTATAACTTAACATGCTTCTCATATTTAGAATGCATCCTAATATGATTCTATGCATCAATTCCACAAAATCACAACGAATTCATTAAAAATAAAATACATCCGTACGCATTTAAATAAAAAAATACACTATTCACGCTAATTAATTTCTAAACATACTTCTAAATCATGTTTATATCACCAACATCACAATTGTACAGATAAAACAAGGCTCTGATACCAATGTTAGTGGAAATTAAAAGGGTCCAAGATCATAGAAAAACATATCCGATTTAGTAATCGAAAACTTTGATGATGATTGGTGATCCAATGCACTTCTATCGGAATCTACAACACACTTTGCTTGATTTGCTTTTTTGTTTTCTGTAAAAATTTCTTACATATGAGGAGAATATTGGAGGAGAGAGCATTCTGTGAGTTTTAGCATAAGAGTCAATTCTAATAGAAGTTACACTACTTTTTATTAAAAGGGAAAGTGACAGTTAATCTTAATATCTGTCAAGAGTAAAAAGGTTATTATTATTTATAAGGGTTAATTTTGCCTTTTATAGTTCTAATAGATCGGGTCAACCTATCATAGGTGGACTGGATCTAATACTTAGGAAGGCACAAGAAAAAACAAAAAAGTTCGCAGATTTGGGACAAGTAGTAATGGATTTTTGCAATGGGGAACAAGTGTTTTTGAAGATACAATCATACCGCTTCGGTTCTCTAGCCCATAACCCAAATAAGAAGTTGAGTCCTTGTTATTATAGTTCATTCGAGATCATGGAGTGTGCAAGGCTTTCCCTTCCCCTTGAGGCAAAGATCCAATCGGTTGTCCATGACTCAGCTTATGAAAAGAATTGAACCGACTATCGCCTCTCAATTATTACCACGTTGTCTGTCTGAGAACATAAAGTACAGTGTTACAATCGGAGAGGGTTTTACGAGAGAGAATGGTTGCTTATGGACCCAAGGAGTGGCTGATTAGATAGTGCCAAATTTCGGACTATGAGAACACGTGGGAAGTAATCAAGGTCAAGGAGAAGTTTCCTTCACTACACTTTGAGGACATGGTCGTAATCAAGGAGTAGTGTAATATTGCTACTCCTACCTTCCAGGTGTACAATAGGAGACGTGTGGCTGCTATTAGAGGAATTTACGGGGAAACAATTGTGGGGTTGGTTGAAATTTTAGAGAACTCCAAATGACGGGGAAAGGTCGCTTGGGTGGGTCGCTTGAAATAGAAGTTAGAGATGACAATTTTTATTCAAATTTAAAGATCTTGAGTCTCTCAAATCTTAACGAAGAGAAAATTTTTCGATAAAAATAGAAAAAAGGATAAGGACACAAAAATCTTTGTTATCAGGGACAAACCGAGGTTAGGGATACACGTGTCCCTTCCTCACCCTCGTCCCACCCTGTCATTTTATATTAATATATTTACTTAAAATACTAACATATTTTTCTATTTTTAGATTATTTATATCTTTCAAATTTATTTAAATTTTTATTGTGCATATTAAAGTGGTTAATATATGATATTTATAATATTTGAAATAATGGGTTGAATTTAATTTTACTTAATTTTATTATTTAATATATTTATATTATGTTTAAAGAGTATAAAGAGAAAATTTTTGTCCGTAGGTATAGAGAGGGAATTTTTCTTTACGAGAACAAGAGAGAGATAAAGAAGGAGATTTTTTTCACAAAAAGAAGATAAAAAATTCTTATCATCCCCACAATGCAAATAGGTCAGAGACGGGGATGAGGATTAAAATCCTCCTTGTCCAATCCCATTGTCATCTCTTATAGAGACCTTGGAAATTTTGTTACAAGGGTGGAATATGATGGGGACAAGGGAGAGAAAAAAGACACGGTATGGAAATGGTTCCTGCAGCCACTAGTACCAACAGGTCCTGACACCGCGTATTGTCAATTATATATTTTTAATTTCTTATTCTTTTGTGAATACAATCCAACAAAGAGATATTCCAATTTGTTGTCTTCATCTGTTTCAATTTCTGGAAATCACATTCTGTTGTGTTTGTGTGTTGACTGTGTGAATCGGCCGGGCCGCTAAGAAAATACAATATAACTGGATATTTTGTCTGCGTGTGTACATGTACATAAATATATATAGCTAAAAGATTGGTATTGACAAAATTTCACGAACTCTTTTATAATGACAACTGACTCCCAGTAAGATCCAAAAGGGATTTTAAAACTTTGAAAATCCTCTTATGACAACCACACAAGGAAAATTTAAAATCTACTAACCAGATTGTTTACAGCACAAAAAATAAAATAAAATAAAAACATCTCAGAGGCCACCTCCTAGAGTTCCTTCACTTCGACTCTTGCGGATAAGATTTTCTGATTTAGGGTTTAATAGTTTGCTACTAAGATCAAGATAATTCTGTCGATGACTGGTTGTTGCTTTAGTTCCAGTTGGTGGCAGGCGCACATGTCTACCTCTTGGTCGTTTTGGTGGTGAAACCACAGTCTGATTTTTCCGGCCATGAGTTGAAGATGATGGCCGATGAACACCTGAACCATGACTACTCTTCCTAGTAGCTTTGTTATCTGATCTAAGGCCTCGATCAAACTGATGGGCACTGATACCCAACCGAACTGCTCGATCAGCAGTATCTTTCAAAGTGTTTGCTTTCATAGGCTGCCTATTGAGGTAAACTATGTTTGGAAGAAGGCTTTGTAGGTATTTCTTTAGGTGTTCATCACCGACATTCTTCTGAGCTGGGTTTCCTTCTAAGCTGATAGCCTGCAAGGAATTGTAGTTGGATGCAAGTTGACCAAGGCATTTGGTTGTAGAAATTTTGTTGAAACGCAGATCCAGCACAGTCAATTTCAAGAGGCGGTGAAGACCCTCAACCTCGCTAATTTTATTTCCAGCCAAGTATAACTCTTTCAGAGAGGAACATGATGCCAAACCTGACAAGAAAACCACCCAGAAGAATGCCAAGTTAGAACTCAAAGACAAGATAAGAAAAAGCCGACTAACAACTTTCAACTAGAAAAAGTATGAACCATACCATGTCCAATTCTAAAAATTCTATTATAGCTCAGGTCAAGAACACGAAGGCGGGTAAGCTCACGTAAGCCCTCTATTGTGGAGATATTATTTTTTGACAAATTCAACATATGAAGTCCCCGAGGAAGTGCACCTGCAGTGATCCTCACTGCAATGAGCAGGAAAACAGAAAAATGAGCAAATAACAGCAAAATAATTATAGGACTATGCGAATCAAACTCCAATTTTTACTACTACGCAAACTAAATAAATCAAGATAATTGCTGCTATTAGAGACACAAACCTATGGCGTTTCCTGAAAGATTAAGCACTTTCAGGCTGACAAAGGCACTAAGAAATGGGATCGCAACCAACCCATGATTTGACAGCTGAGCTGCAGTTGCTGAGCCATTCAAGGAAGCAATATACCTTTTGGCAGCTTCCATGCCAGGAGTAACCTTACCATCAACATTAGAAAAATTCAAACCATTCAAGACATCATGATCATTCTTCACCTGACTGTTAGAAAGAGATAAATCATTTGTTTCTTCCAATGGGCTGCTCAGACTGCAATGTTGAAGATCATTAACCCATTCCTCAATCCGCCTAATCTTAAAATCCTTGCTTGGCAAATTATCCATCTTCTGAGCTGAGGATTCTCCATGAAGGTTTTTTACTGAGTTCACCTCATCAGGTATTATCCAGTCCTTAGCTGCAGCAGAATAACTACAGGAATCAAAACAGTCTTCACCAGGGGCATCAAAGTGGTTTTCCACAGTTTTACATATGTCATCTCCTCTTTCTTGCTTTTGCCTAACCTCTGTGTCTACATCATGAACTGACATATCCTTCCACCTCATGTCCAGACCTTGTAGATCACCAGCAGATCTAGAATTAGGAGATAATGGTTTAAGAGAATAGCACACCCCAGAAGAACACATAAAACCACAAATATTGGTTGAAGATTGTGATTTTCCATTTGTTCGAATACAAGAGATAGGTTCAACATATTCATCAGCATAGTCCTCAGGACCAGATATTGGAGCATCAGAATTTGTATGGCCTCCCTTTTCTGGATTCTCAGGATCTCTGATTGAGAACATTGATTCCATATTAACATAATCAGAGCCAACTTGAACAGACTCTGATTGTGAAGCTTTCTGATACTTATTGGGTGGGCTTACTACTGCATTATTGCAGCCATTTTGAATTACCGAACCATTCTGGTCAGGGGAATCAGAAGAGAATCCTCGATCAGTCTCCAACTCAGTATCATAGTCACCAGGACTTCTCCCTTCCCACCACAGTCGACTTCCTAGAGACTGACTCTTTTTCAGATGCCCCAACTCAGTGGACCGCATATCCATCTCCAAACTGAATTTGCTCTTTATTTCCTCTGATTTCCAGCCACGTCCGATAAAGGAAGAACTTGAAACATGTCTCTCATCACCATTAATTTGAGTAACTCCTCTCATGCCCCGAATTTCAGAAAATTCTTGCAAACTTGATTGCATTGCTTCAACTGATGGCTGAACTGCTTTCTGATGGACAGAGTAAAATTCATAGTCAGAAATAAAAGAACTATTAACCCAGAAGTATTTAACCTTAGTAAAGCATAATAAGCTTACCTTTCCTTTTGGGCAATAAACAATACCACTGAAGCAAGGAAACCTAACCATTCTGGAAATTGTGACCACAGCTACATTCACAGAAGATCTTCTTTTTGTGTCACACTAAGCTATGGATAACCTACCATCCTGCTCATTAATGTACAAAAGCCTGAAACAAAAACCTGAATATTCTTCAATGAAAAGAAAACCTACCATCAAACTTCTACGGACTTAACCAAAGGTGACCTTAGCCATAATCAAGCGACAAACCCTCTGAAACACGGCACAATTTCCAAATATGCGAGGACCTTGATCTTCTTAAAACACAAAGTAATATTAGCCCCCCGTTATCACCCCACACCTGCTCAGAGGTGCGAGAAGTGTTCGACTTTACTGCAGCGGCCAGAGTGAAAAAAGATCTTTTGCGACTAGGCAAACTTTACGCTTAACATATATAGGAGATCCTGGCCTGAAAAAAAAGGGAAATAAAACAACAATCAAATAACTTGATTGAGAGACCATGTAGACTAGTTAATAGAATTATAATAATGAAGAAGTACAATCATATCAAAACGCGTTTTACTACTAGAAGTGTTGCAGAGGACATTCTAACAACCCAAAATAAAAGCTATACCAAAGATGAAAAGTCACATAGTTTTCTTAAAGCATAAACGGCTGCAGTTTCTTCCAGGAAAGAGTGTGAAAAGAAGCTTGGCTCTATCTTTGACAAGAATAAAGCTTCATTGTTATTCATTACTCTCAAGAATTATTCTTAAATTTTGTAATTTATTATTAATATGAAGAAGAAACATAAATATGCCTAACTTCATATCCCCAATAGTCGATTCGAGAAAGAAGAGCTTCCCCATAAAACACAACCACTGTACCTGTATCTTTATCATTGTGATTGATTCAAGTTTTTTCAGTAGCAGTTCAGCGGAACAAAGATGAAAACAATAAGATAGAATCAAAATATAAACGCCCATATATCATAAGAATCAAACCGTGGCTACATGCATATCTCGACATAGTATCCTCAACCAAAGATCAATACATTTTAAATACACCAACCAAATAATCCTAAAAACAACAAATCCCAGATACACAAAAAACAAACAATCTTAAAAATAGATAAATCAAAAATAAAAGTTACCTCTCTTTAGCCAGATTTCGTTACGAGAAGACAAAGCAGAAGGAAAAATCGAGACCACGAAACAGGTAATTTGTTTTTTTTAGCTCTATATGTATATATATACAAATAGATATATGAAGAAACAGCTTTGAGATTAATAAGGCTACACGCTAACAACCCTAAGTTTTGTGTGTGGCTTTGATTTATAGGCCCAATCAAGGGCTCTGATTTAAAAGAAACAAGGGGTACTTCCGTGTATGAAAGGGAGAATGGAAAGTAAAGCTTGAGTTGGAGTCCGGCAAAATCAAAAGAGGTAAAGAAAGAAAATTTAGAAGGAATATAAAAAAGGCATAACTGAGAGAAAATTAATGTCCACAGATTCGAGTCTAAGAGATGGGTCTGGGTCTGGTATGTTGGAAGGAAAGAGCGGACCTTGTCTTTATGCACCACCACAAAAATTACCGCTAATTTGCAGTTTCCTAAATTTAGAGGGAATGTTGATTGTCGTTTGTCTTTGGCTTTGCTTTTGCTTCCGAAAAAACGTGCTTTTATTATTTAACACCAGTAATTTCTGATTTTAAATATTTTTACATCTTTATTATTATAAATAAATATCAAAAAAATAAAATTCCAACTGTAAAAGTATAATAATATAATAATTAATTACAGTATCAAAATATATTTGCATTAAATTAAGTGGGTGTGTTGATTGGAATATTAATTAAAATAAGTAAAATTTTATCCGTTTAAACTTTTTTAGGGAAACCTACAGTCATTTTATCTTTATAAGCAAATTTATTTGTAATTTCAAAAATACCCTCCCAACCCTATAGGTGTCATACAGGATGCGTAGGCGCGGGAAAAAAATACTTGAGTGTTTGCGGAGTGCGTGCAGAGTACGCGGTGCGTGCAGTGCGAGCACTCTTATATATATATATATATATATATATATATATATATATATAATAAATAAATAAAATAATATATATTTAAAAAATATAATAAATATTATATTTTTTAAATATTATATTATATTATTTAATTATATATATATAAAAAACAAAAAATGGTGCGTATAGTGCCAGGGTAAGCGCACTCTCGCACTATTTCTTATATATATATATACACACACTCATGCACTCATGTACTTCTCATGCACTTACGTACTCTGTATACACTCGCACGTATTCACACACTCTGCACGTACTCACGCACCTTGTACGAACCTTAACATTTCACATACGAAATGATTAAAACGTTTACACGAAAATTTTTTTACTTATTTTAATTAATATCCCGTGTTAATTTGCCAAATTAAGAAATCAGTAATCTGGTTTGTTTGTCATAAATTCTGAGACCACATAATTGGCCAACTAACCATTTTCCACCCAAAGTTTGATAAAATGACAATTTTCATAACTTTTAAAATATTAATAAATTCTATTTGGTTTTATGATTGTTTTGCTTGTTTATGGAAATTAAGAAACTGTGATTAATACTTATCATAAACATTAAATATATTATTATTAATTGAAAAATATATTATTTAAATCTTTAAAAATATTAAAACTTTAAAAATCTTAAAATATTGTATTTTGTTTGATTTTTTAATAGTATAATTACATTAACGGATATATTAAATTTTTAAAAATGAAAAAAAAAGCCTTAAACTTTTTTTGAAATTTTCAACACTCCCCTGAAAATGTTATTAACATATCTCTAATTATTACAATAATTACAATTAATCTCCAAATATACTTCATTTTGAAAAGTAAAAATATAAAAAAAATCTAGAAAAAAATAACCTTTTTTATTTAAAGAAATTTATTAACAAAAATAGGATAATGGGTGAAAATGTGAGTTTTTTAATTTAGAGATGACAATTTTATTTGGAAAAATCTTGGGTGGGAAATGTTCTTTGTTTGAAAACTCACACTGCCGTCCCTGACACAGATGGCTGTCGTTCGTTAGGGTGTGTTTACAAGCATATGGGCACTTGAAAAAATTAAAGGAAGACTCAAATCCACCATCGCTTCAAGCGCTCCACCCTCACCGCCACAACTCGCCTCCAGCCCGGAGCAACCCAAGTTACCCCACCGTTGCCGGCCTTGACCCTAAGCCATATCACAGCAGTTTTGCTACTCCGCCAACCAGATTGCTGAGCCGTAGCAATTCTTCTTCTCTGCAACCGGTTTTTCGGTCACTGATTTATTATTTTGTTTTTTAAGCATTTTATATGGGAAGCATGTATACTTGAAAAACCTTTTCTCTGTTCGATGGTTTGGATTTTGGAGTTGGCTTCAGTTTCTTTACTGAATTTGATGTTTGTGATGAGTGAGTTTTGGTGTTTGTAATGTTGTCTGGTAATAGTGGTTTTTTTTTTTTTTTTGGGTAAATATGATGGAACAAAAGGCTCTACTTGATGAAGATAATGGAGAGGTGACATCCTGACTTTTGCATATCTAAAAATTAAATTTACTTTCCATGTTTGATGCTTGAAGTTGATGAAACAAGTTTAATTATTGAGACTAGGTTTATCTGGGCACGAATAACTCAACTTTACAATAAAATTATTTTAATCTAAAATACCTGATATAGTTAGTTTAATTGGTCTTTATTAGGAGAAAAATAAATTATATCCGTGAGAAGACATTATCTCTTCCCCTTTTTTCCCTTATTGATTGGTTATGGTTGTTCAAGCTTAGCAATTGAGTAATATTATACATAAAAACAAATTCTACAAATTTATTCGTAGAATCTAAGGTGGTTGCATCTGATTGTGTGATTTTGAAGTGATAGAAAAAGTAAATAATCATCTGGCTTAATCACAAAATGCGACATCAGTTTTTACTGATAAATTTATATTATTTGTTTGTATGCATAGTTTTATTCCTTAGTTATTTAGATCTAATTCAAATTATGAACACTGTTCTGGAATTAATTAGGTCCATATTTTTATCAGCCAACAGTAGCAACTGACGCAGCAGCTTATTGGTCATTGATGATTGTATAATGGATACCAAGTTCATTCTTTTACGAAGGCTTGCAAGATTTGTAAAACCTTCCTTGACTCATAGGTCAAGTTCTGTTCTTCTGGAACCTTTGAGACTTATTGGTTTTTCTGAGAACAAGTCTTCTTATGGCAGCTTAATTACTGCTCCTAGAAACTTTTGCTCTAGCCCTCTTAATCCTAGTTCTGACTCTCAAGTGCCTACTGCCATCGACTATCAGTATGTAGCTTTATTTTTTCTACTTTTGTTTTACTGAAACCTTTTCATTTAATAAACTTGTGGTTTTGAACTCAAGTTTACTTGTATGTAATTGAGTTTGCATCAGTTGGAAATAGTTGTGATAATGACTATAGAAATAGTGCTGGGCTAATATAGATTAAAGTGGATACAGTTCTCTTCTGCAGGAGGATGAGTTTCACAGGCTTGCTAACTCTACAATCCATGATTTGCAAGAGAAATTTGAGGTAAATCACACGTGTAGTTCATGTGTTTAGCTTTCTACAGTCGTGGATTGCATCTTTGTTCTTAGTAAATAAACAATTTAGTGTAGAACTTTAGCTTATCTTTCTTCTTTGGACGTTTTGTTATATTATACAAAATAATCATATTTTTGTTTCAAGATTTGTTCACATATTCTGTTTTCTTTATAACTTGTTTTTTATGCCTAGTATTATAACTATTATATCATTACAGATTTTACCTCGAATAAAGTTTTTTTGTGTTCTATAGCAATGGACACAACCACATTTTAACTCTTATTAAATTTTTTTTAATGCCTAGTAGGAATACGGCGATATTGTCCAAGTTGATGGATTTGATGTAGACTATGGGGTGAGAGTGGTTTATTAGTACTCAGAGTTGGCTCATTTTTTTAAATGCACCAATCCATTCTTATATAATTTTGCTTTGATTTAGCAGAATGAGGTTTTGACCCTGAAGCTTGGAGCTCTGGGTACTTATGTGTTGAACAAACAAACACCGAATAGACAAATATGGTTATCTTCTCCTGTGAGGTATGAATTTATAATTACCTATTTGTTTTATTTGTGGCTTTTATGCTTTTGTGTCAGTAATGTATATGGTTCATTATTTTGCTTTTCTAGTTTGATTGACCGTCTTCTACATTTTTGGATGTTTTCTTTTTGGGGTTAAATAATTCCTTCAATTAATTTTTTTGCTATATTCATATACTGTTTAATGTCACTAGGTTCAATTTTTTGTGAAGGAATAGGAACTAATTATTTGACAAAAAACCTTCAAATCTTACCCCCTTTGTAATTTCATGCCCTCCTCCTTTTCCCTTTTATATTCACCTCTTATCTCATGGTCATTCTTGAAGGAGCAAAGTAATATTTTATCTGTAAGTGTCCTCATAGATGATTCTTATGTTCAGAAATTCTGAGTTAAGACCTTGAGATTGGAATGTAATATCCATGTAATCTAGACTTGCATTTTGTTACATTCTATTCCAGATTGCTTTTAACAGTTCTATTTTTATTGTATGATGTCAAGATTTATTCAGTTCTTTTTGTTCCTTTGTTTTCTGTGTATCTCTCTTTCATCTTAAAGGTAGTGTTCTTGTGGCAGCGGTCCTTCCAGATTTGACTGGGATCGAAGTGCTCAAGCTTGGGTATATAGACGAACTAGAGCGAACTTGTCAAAAATTTTTGAAAGTGAGTTGGAGCAATTATGTGGTGAGCCCATCAATCTTTCTTCAAGTAGTTAAAGATACTCTGATGTATTATTCTATAAGTTTTCCTTTTTCATTTTCCTGTTACATATGTAGACTTGAGGTAGTTTGCATGCCTATTCACTAGATGATATATCCGTTTGGTACGTCTTTTTTTTTTGGGTTTGTAACAACCATTCAGTATCGTAACAAAGTTTTAAATATGACAGAGATTCAAACTCAAATCTTTTTACTTGAAAGTTTTAATACGTCACTAGGTTTGCTAAGCCTTGGTGAAGCTTGGTGCCTCTTGGTTCTTGTATGAGAAATAGAACTTTCAAGACTCAAGTTTAAAGTTAAACACTATGTTGCTTGAAGCTAATGTTGCATTTTCTTCCAGGTTTGGCATATAGTAAATTACAGTCTTGAGACATTAACAAGGATACTGATGATGATAAATGAGAGGAAGTTCAAATGATCATAATAATGGAAGATGTTGAACTAGAAAACATTATCATAGAGTGATGTTATGTACGAGGAAGATGCAAGAAATGTCAATATTTGTTCGAAGACTCCCTTTACATATATACATATATATATATATATATATATATATATATATATATATATATATATATATATATATATATATCATATGAACAAACACCAATTCTGAAAATGCGCATTTTATGTTGGAAAGCCTTACAGGGAACGTAAAAGTGGGTTCGCAAATCACCCATTGAGCAAGTATAGAGTTGAAAAGTGCGATGGATATCATCATATGAATAGGCCATCAGCCCATGATTGATGTTAGTGGAATGTATATCCATTTCATTGTAACAAAACTAATTAAACTATACTTTTGAGTCACTTTCACGATACAAATGGGAACAATGGTCACCAGAATCCCAAGATGAATAACAGTTATATAATAATAATAATATCTCCATGGACGTTGAGAAGTATACAACCACTGCCACAAAACTTTCTCCTCAATCCACTCAACTAATCTCCACCACAAAAACCCATCTCCCACTTGACACTTCTCTGCTCACCCATGTGACATTTCTTTACTATATTATTTTTACAAGAAAGAATCCTTTCCAACAACAGCAGCTTCCTCAACCACAATTTCTTCTCACTATTATTCTGTTCATTGTAAAATTGCCAAATTTAAATAATATATAGTTTGAATAAAGTTGATTTCTTAAGCATAAAGTTCATCCTAGTTGATGTAATGGCCGGCCATAACCATAATATGATCCTTTGAATGATCAAATATGGATCCCATATGGTAGTCATTCCTAACCCCGTAGATATTTACCATTAAAAAAATCATAAATATCTCTTCCACTGATGCTATCAAGTGCTCTCTAACAATCAACCCTTCTTGACTTTAAATTGGCCCTCCCATTCTCTTACATCAATCCATCAATCAATCGCCTAACTTTTAAAGATTCACACCATCTTAACGCTGCTATTTGTTCTGCTGCACCATCCATACTTCTATCATAATTCATCCAATTTTCAAATTTTTTCTACCTCCATTCCTGTAAATAGATATTTAAAGCCATGCGAGCAAGACAAAAATCGTAAACATATCGGAATCAGATTTCCCGGAGAGAAATCAAATTGAATTCTCCCATTAATATAAAATTAAATCTAAGCATCAACTAGAGGCTATTGTTAGAACTAGTCAAACTTGAAAACTATCACAAACTTGATCAAATCGGGCGGCTGCATGATCCCCACGAATCAACCTGATTTAATTCCCCTTCATCTCGCTGATGACGTAATCTCTTCAGCGGCTCGGAAATAATCGCCACGGATTCTGAACGAACCACTTTTGTTGAGTGGATACCAGTAGCCTGCATCGTTAAGTCGCACAGTGCTTCCGTTGAGACGATGAAACGTTCTCTTCATCCTACGCAGGGCATTAACACCAGATAAATCTTAGCCGTCCATTGCATTTTAAAAAATAATAATACGGAAACATGAAAAAATACTTGAAGTTGAAGATCTGACGCCTCTTCACGACGCCGTTTCAACGAAGATGGAGAAACCTCATCACTGCTAGAAGAACTGGTAGCCGGCGGCGGTGTAGATGCGATGGTGGACAACGGCACCACCTGATTTTCTCCCTCCTCCACCTCAGCGTCCTCTTCGCCATCCTCTTGGTCGTCGTCAGTTAGTTCTTCGTGCCTCTGTCCTTCGTACTGTTGTTGTCTGTTGAGGCAAGTCGCGCAGACGGAAACGGTGTGACCGAGCTTTAAACCGGAGGCTTTCCAAGGAGTAAGAGAGTCGCATATATGACATAAGAGGGTTCTAGAGTGTCTAGCAACTAGAAAGTTGGCTGCATGGACCTTGGCATCGCACTCCCAGCAAAGGCTCGCCTGATCAGATTCGCAGTATGTTCTCGCCCTCGACTTGCACAGCTCACAGCTGTTCATTTGTTGTTTGCTTTATTTGTGGCTATTTTTCTATTTTTTATATTTCGCTTTCTAGGGAATTTCCTCTCTCTAGTTTGCTATAATTCTCTCTCACATCTCAGGCTGCAGAGGAAGCGTGTGAAGAATAAGTGAAAGAGTGGGGGAAGGTGAACAAGATGCAGTAGTTTACAGTTAGCGACCTGCATTTTCTTTAAACTACGAAATTAGCCTTTAAAAACAAATAAAAAAATCGCAATAGTAATAAACGACAAATCAAACTGGTTTTCTGAACAGGGGTGCAACAGTCATTTTAATTAAACATACAGGATCACAGGGCTTCGAGGTCTGCGCCAACACGCCATCGAACTAGAGGCTGTGGTGCATACAGGTGGTGCCAGGTCGATACATAGCATGCTACTTTGCTTAGTTAGCTGGGATTTATCTCCTGATTCAGGTGTGTATTGCCCTTCTGATTTGATCGTGACATGTAATCCACGTGGCGGGTTTGTTGTTGGAGGGACCTCAGTGGATTGAAACCCGTTTTCTAGTCTGGTTCTTATTTGTTTGAAGCCTGCTTCAACAATTAAATTGGATTGAATTAGTTTAAACTGTTCAAATTATCTGATCAAATTAGGGAAAAATTGGATTTAATTTGGTTAATATAAAAATAAACAAATTAATTTAAAAAAATTATTATTAAAATTTGAACTAAAGGCGTTAATTATTTATAAATATATATCATTAAATTAAGTTTGTTTTAATTATTTTAGTATTAAATCAAGTAAAATTATATATTTAATAATAAATTATAAAAAAATTATTTTTTAAAAAACTAATATATAATAAAATAATAAAAATATACTTACAAACAAACTTACTAATATATTCATATAAATTAAAATGATAGTATATGATTATATTATACGATTGTTTATTTATTTTTTTATTTTAAAATCATTTAATTACATATTATTTTATTATTTAATATAAATAAATTAGTGAAATTTATTTATTCATATAACATTACTAAAAAAACGAATTCCTCTTCGATTTTTGATAAGTCATAATGCAATTCCTCACGTTTCAATTGAGATAATTCAAGCTTGATTATGAATTTAGTTCAATAATGAGAGTTATGGCTCAAACTTGAGTTACAGTTTTAAGGTATTATTGGGCTCAGGCTACGGGGGTTGGGTTTGCGCTCAACTTAAATAATATTTTAACAATTAACTCGTATAAATAAGTCAACCCAATTCCAAAAATCTGAATAATGAAGAAATTTTAAAACTTTCCCTAACTCATTATAAATAAATTATCTCAGATTTTTTCTTCTATTTAATGATTAATAAATTTAAAATAATATTTAATTTTTAAAAAAAATTATAATATTAAATGAACTCAAATTTAAGCGCAACTCTTTCAAAACTTGTCAAGCTTTAGTTTAGTATCAAACTTTGCTCATTTGGGTCAAATGAGTAAAATTAAACCAGCCAAATTCAAACTTAGTTCACCTATATGACAAACCCTATTTCGACTGTACTGTGGCATTAAGTTATTGGGTCAGGCTGACACGTCAACAGCAGGCAAGGCCCAATAGATTTCTATAGTGTCTCCTTAACCACTTGAATGTATCCATCGATGTCATGTACACGGCAATAGGCCTCATCATTATCTTAATGCGTCTCTCTAGAAATTCAAATCAATCAAAAGCAAGAGGCACAACTTTTTCTATATGCAGGAAGACGTGTGACAGTGTCTGTTGACTGTATCTACGAAGGCTATTAGCTAGCCTATTAGAATAAACTGAAATTGACGAGTATAATCTTGTTTGCCACCGTTACGTGTTGAAGCTTATTCCTTGGTCATTTTTCCAAAGGCTTTCACACCCTATTATGCTATCAATTTCATATAGAATTTTCAATTATTTTATATTTTTGGTTTAAGGCACCTTTTCTACTTATGGATCACTATGGTTGAATGGGCTGTTGTTGCTTTAATCTTCTACATGTTACAGCTCATTGAACATGGTATATGTTAGCTGTATATTTTGACCCATTCCACATTACGCGATCGATGTGAAACTTGTTGACCATAGTCAAGATGAAGGGGCTTGTGAATCAACCTGAAAGAGTCTTCTGCCAATTAGAATGAACTGTTGTGAGAACTTGCTCAAACACCCTGCATAATGCAGAGAAACAGAAGGATGGTTAGAACCATATTCATTGGATGCACTAAAATTCACATTTTGTAGCGACGAAACCCCCCTTTCGATCTTCTGGCAAGATTTTTAATCTCAATCAAATGATAATTTTCAAGAGATCCACCAAAATGAATTTGGCCATAAAATAATAAATATGGAAACACAATGAAAAATAATCACATAATTTACACGAAAAGTTTTCCTAATGTGATGAGATGAAAAAACTACAAAAAAAAAAATAGTCTTCCACTCTTTCAATAAGTTTACAACCAAAAGAGTTCTTTCTAATCAACTATAGTCCACAACAACATAACCAAAAAAAAAAAACATGAACATAAAAATAGAAATCTTAGCTTTTCCACTCATAAAGTCGAACTCTTGTTTGTTATCTCTTACTCAAGACTATTCTTGCTTTCAATCAAAACCCACAAAGAGAAATTAACCAAAAAACTTATTTTTGGTTCAACGCCTACCCACTTCAAAAGTTGTAAAGAGAGACATAAGAAGAATGTCCAACACGCACACAAAGGAAGATGTAAGAGTGCATGCAAGAACAAGAAGAAAGCAAATTTGCTTTCAATTGTTTTGGTCAACTTCTTTTCTCTTTTCTTTCGGCTAAATAGATTTGTCTCCCACTTCCCCAATTTTTTAATCTCTCGACTAGGTCTCTCTTTCATGAAAGAAGTCTTCTATATAAAAGACTTTCTTTTCTTTTATTTTATCTGTTGGATCCCATCACATGGGTAAGATTATCCCGCAAATCTTTTCCTCATTGGGGATCAACGATACCTACAACTCCTTTACAAATAATAAGTTTCATCATAGATAAGACTTTCGTTATTAGGATTAGATTTGAATTGAGTTAAAAATTTTGACTTTTTTGAAATTGATTTAAACTCAAGTAAGAAGGTATTTGACTTGATTTAACTTGAATTTGTAATTCAAATTGATAGTTTATATTTATGGTTTGGTTTGGTTTGAATTCATAGTTGAATTTCTGACTCGATTTAGTTGAATTCATAGCTTGAATAGATGGTTTTGTCTAATATTTGAATAAAACGACGTCATTTTGTCAATGAACTACAAACTCAAATAATAAATCTGAGTCACGAATTTAAACTATGAATTTTAGTTAAATCAAACCACAAATTTAAACTACTAATTTAAGCATTAATTTGATATGAACTCGAACTTGAATTGAGAGATATTCCAGCTCAGTTTAGTTTATGTCCATTTTTATTCATCATTATATTGACTCTATTTTCATTAGGATGGATCTAACTGCTTCATTTCTAACACATCTCGAATCCAATGGTAACTTCACATTCATGTGTGTTTGGACTTGGAATAGAACATGAACTTCTTACTAAGATGAATAACACTCTTACTATCATAACGCATGACATATTTCTCTTGCATAAGGCCTGGCTGTTGTAGGAATCTCTTCATCAACAAAAGTTCTTCACTGGCTTTGGTAATGGCTATATACTCAATCTTAGCGGAAGATATGGCAACACACTTTGTAGCTTCGATTTCCAAGATACAACAACTCTTGCAAAAGTCATTAAGAATCCAAAAGTTGACTTTCTAATATCAACCTCATCAGCCATATGTGTATCTGTGTATCCCTCCAACATAAGTTTACCATTACTAAAACACAAACATATCCTAAAAGTGTCTCTAAGATATCTAAAGATCCACTTCACTACAACCTAAAATTGGAAGAAACTGACTCACTACACCAATTGCATGAGTAATGTTTGGCTTTGTACACACCATGACATACATCAAACTACCAGTTGCATAAGTATAAAGCACTTCTTTTTATTTCTACAATGTCATTTTCACTCAAGCATAACTTGAAATTCAACTTGAAGTGGCTTACAAGTGGAAAACACACTGGTTTAAAATTGCCTATATTGAATATGTTAAGCACATTTTCAATGTATCTCTTTTGAGTTATGTAAAACTAATATGACTACAATTACTCCTAAAAGGGGTTAATAGAAGTTATAAAAATTATTTTGAAAATAAACATTAATAAATTTAAACTAATTCAACTAGTGAAAAAACAATTCAAGTAATAACCAAAATGTAATAAATTTAAAGAGAGACGAGAAAACGGATTACTCAATCAATTTATAATGGTTCAAAACTTCTTCTCAAGTTTCTTACATCAACTTCTTTAAAGAAGCATCCATGAAGTTTAACTAATTTGCAATCAATAAATATACTATTTCTTATGAGATTACACTCTAGTTATCTAGAATTTTGTTTTTTACAATCATTTTTTTAGTACAAATAATTACAATAATTATGTCTCTAATTAGGTTTATATAAAAATGGTTACATACACTTTTCTCGAAGAATGAGTTTTAGAACAAGGAGACACTAAGACTTAAGCAAAAAGTATGAGTTTTGAGCAACTAAACTTCTTTAGTTTCAACCCATACTCATCACGAGGGTAGTAAAGATAGACATAAGAGGAATGCCCAACACACACACAAAGGAATTACCTATCATGATTAAGAGGTCCATAGCCACAACTTAGTTTCTCGAAAGATGAGGTAGCCTGTAATTCTCATCTAACATTGTGGACTACATTCATCCATTAAGAATTTGTGTGATTTTCTTAAAGCATTTGCTCACTCTTACTACACATCTACTAAGATGCTTCTCAAGCAAAGTGCCTATCACAAAATATAAGTGATTCTAGAGTATTATCTATGAATGGTCAAGTTCACAAGAATAAGTTTTAGCAATAATGCAAGTTGAAGGTACTCCCAAAGTCCTGCTTGCTAACAAAAGGTTTAGTTGGTTTTTTTTTTTTTTTTTTAAATGTATGAAACCGATACAAAGGAAAAAAGAAGAAGAGATGTACAATACAAACTTAGACGACCTTGACCTTGCTTGTCAACTTCAAGGCTTTAGCCTGCCACAGCTAGGCCTCCTTGTTTTGCCTTTCTTTTATTATCATGGGTGTTATTTTATTTTAACTCAAAATTAGATAATCACATTATGTTCATTAATACTTAAATTAATTCTGATTATAAATATAATTTAATTTATCCTTTTTCAGCGGCTTATGAACTTTATGTTTGTTCATTTTCCCAAAGGATTTCATATCTTACTTTGCTATCAGCCTGTCAAATCAAAATTTGTTTTAACAGGAAAGTTTCCATGGAATTTACAATTTTATTTCTAAATACTTATTATATTAGCCCTCTAAATTGTTGGAATTGACTCTAGAGAGCTAGTCAGCGAGCAATCACACCTTGTGTTCTTGGTTGTTCATTAAATGTGGATATGTATTTCACTTATCTCACACCATATATACAAACTGAAACTTGCAGATCAGAGTTGACATAATTTCAAGGTACTTGTAAATCAGGAGGATGCCATTAGAATTTGTGGCCACTCTCTGTAAGTATATTTGCTTACACCCATCCATAATGAAGAGGAAGCTGGGAATGGTACGTACTCTGCTCATTATATATACAATTTTTTTCTGTTTTTATCTTCCATTCTGCTCTGCGAAAGATACCTTAACATTAAATGATTCCATCAGTGATCGAAAAAATAAAACTCTCATCTCAGCTAGTAAAAGATTTGAATTAGGATTTTTCACCCCTAATGGAAGCTCTGATAACAGAAGATATGTGGGAATTTGGTATATTGGGTCTAATCTAAGGAGAATTGTATGGGTTGCAAATCGATCGCCTTCGCTAGATAAGCGTACAGGGGTTTTTTGCATTGCTAAAGATGGTAACCTCGTGGTACTTGATGGAAACAAGGAATCAATATGGTCATCTCGGCTTCCAGGACGGTCTTCCTTTAAAAGGATGGTGAAGCTCTTAGATTCTGGAAACCTCGTTCTAACAAAAGAAGACAACGGCAATTCGACTGTTGTCTGGGAAAGCTTCAGTAATCCAACTGATACATTTCTTCCTGGTATGAACATGGATGGTAACATTAATTTGACTGCATGGAAAAGTTATGATGACCCAGCACCAGGGAACTTTGAATTCCTGAAAGATGAAGAAATCGGAAACCAGTACACCATTAAAAGAGATGGCGACTATTTCTGGAGAAGTGGAGTTTTTGGAAATTTCATGAAGTCTGATGTTTTCTCTGTTATATCATTAATGTTATCAAACTCTACAGAATCTGTCTCCGACTTAAGAGATATTTTTAAGAATTGTAGTAGTCCCAGTTGTAACAGTTTATCATCTTCAAACTTCGATACAAGTAATATGATGTTAGTCATGAATTATGATGGACAGATACAATATTTCATCCGAAACAATCAGTCAGTTTCATGGCTTTTGATCTGGCGGGAACCGAGAGATAAGTGCAGTGTGTTTAAAGCCTGTGGAAACAACGCTATCTGCAGCAATACCCAGATAGAGTGCAAGTGTTTACCTAAATTTGATGTTGTGTCACCTGGTGATTTTTCTCAAGGGTGCCGAAGAAGAACACCTCTCATATGCAACAAGTCTAGCGATGGAAACTTCTTGAAATTAGAAATGATGAAACTGGGAAAGCCAGATAAGGAGGCTGAGGCCCCAGGTGAAATTGAATGCAGAGAAAGATGTTTGAAAAAATGCGAGTGTCAAGCTTATTCGTTTGAAAAACGAAATAGAACAAGAAGGGACAGTAGAAATTCCACTTGCTGGCTTTGGATTGAAGATCTCAACAATATTCAGGAGAATTACACAGGTGGTGGCCGTGACATATATCTCCGTTGGCTGCCTGATACAGGTAATTAATACCCTTTTCGTTTCTAATCACTCTCCATTCTCCATGATTTCTGAGCGAGACTAGTCAATTTTCCTTCTTGCAGTAGTAGGATATAACAGAAGAGAGGACTTTTCTGATCGAAGGTTTCGAGGGACTCTGATTGCTTTAGTGACTATGGCAAGTTTTACTGTTTTGGCATGCGTCATTGCATATAGCTACATACAAAAGAAAAAGACCAACAGACAAGGTAACTAACTAGAGTCCATTTATTCAAATTATGTTTAAATAGGAATTAATTAATAATTTGAAATCAGAAGACATGCAAAGAGCGGTGGGGCTTTACTTATATGACAGTCAGAGGCATGTCAGAGATCTGATAGACCCTCGCCAGTTCACAGAGGAGGATAAAAAAGGCATAGACTTACCTTTCTTTGATTTCGGAAGCATACTAGCTGCTACAGATAACTTCTCTGAAGCAAACAAGCTTGGGAAAGGAGGATTTGGCCCAGTTTACAAGGTAACATATTAACATTCACAACATCTATCAATACTTTTGCCTCTAGTTTTTAGTCATAAGTATAATAATCCATGTATTTTATAAAATAATGTACATTCCAGGGTAGGTTTTCAGGAGATCAAGATATTGCTGTTAAGAGGCTTTCAAGTGTTTCAGGACAGGGTTTGGAGGAGTTTAAGAATGAGATTGTGTTGATTGCTAAGCTTCAACATCGAAATCTTGTTAGAATTTTGGGCTACTGTATAGAAGGCGGCGAAATGATTTTGCTCTATGAATACATGCCCAATAAGAGCTTAGATTTCTTTATATTTGGTCAGTCTCTAACAAATCTAATTGTTTGCCAATAAACCATAGCGTATTTTGATTGATACAAAGTGACCATAGTACTAATATTGGGAAATGAAAACTCTTCCAGATCGTACTCTCAGTGTTTTACTGGATTGGGAGACACGCTTCAATATCATTTTGGGAATTGCTCGAGGACTTGTTTATCTTCATCAAGATTCTAGGTTGAGAATCATTCACAGAGATTTGAAAACTAGTAACATTCTATTGGATCATGAGATGAATCCCAAAATTTCTGATTTTGGGTTGGCGAAGATTTTTGAAGGAACACAAACAGAGGGGACCACAAATCGAGTGGTGGGAACTTAGTAAGTTACATAATTTCATCAAAGTAAAATTTTATGTTTTCCAGCATAGCCTTTCAGTTTCCCGTTTTAGTTAAGAAAATAATATTAATACAATTTTTGCAGTGGTTATATGTCCCCAGAGTATGCATTAGATGGATTTTTCTCAGTCAAATCCGATGTTTTTAGTTTTGGTGTGGTGGTACTTGAGATTATAAGTGGAAAAAAGAACACTGGATTCTTCAATTCAGAAGAAGCTTTAAGCCTTCTAGGTTATGTAAGTAGTCTGACTTCTGCATACCCATTGCCTCTTTGGTCATTTTCTCTTTTTACCAACTCTTAATTTTTTTAACTACTCTTCAGGCATGGAGATTGTGGCGAGAAGACAAGGCACTGGATTTAATTGACCAGAAACTCAGAGAAAGTTGGAAAACAGACGAAATATTGAAGTGCATAAATATTGGGCTCTTATGCGTGCAAGAAGACCCAGATGATCGTCCCACCATGTCCATGGTTATTGTCATGCTAGGCGGTGAAACTGTGACCCTTCCAACTCCCAAACCACCAGCCTTCATTTTAAAAAGACGATTGCTTGGCATGCCTTCTTCTTCTAGTAGTAAACCAGAAACAAACTTAGAAATAACTGTCAGTTTAGAAGGTCGGTAGACATAGCCAAGAAAACCATTATTATGCATTTCATCCTTCTCTATATATCATTCTTGGTTAATTTATTTGTGCTTCAATTCATGGAATCTATAGGAAGCATTTTGATAACTTTTCTTCCCTTCAAGTTGATCTATCAGTAGATCGCAATATTCTATTACATGAAGAGAAAAATCGCAATTCCCATGCATATTAAAACCTCAAATCTATCAATTTTAATATTAATTAGAATATAAAATGGAGATATAAATTGAGTTGTCACTCGTTTTGTAATCAGTCTCTGCTCATGTCAATTTGATTTTAATTGCCATTTTGGTAGCTTGAAGCGACTTATTCAGCTTAGCATAAGCTTAAAACGAGTTACAACTAAATTTATAAAGTAAATCATGTAAAAAAATTATCATTAAAATTCATTCTATACCACTACAAAATATAATTGTTTAATTTATCCAATTGGTATCAGAACTGTCAACCTGTATGAGAATAGACATGACACACACAGGAACTCTCACTCATAAAATTTTTGGTGAAGCGAAGTGAGGTTCTCCATCTGTAGTGTGTTGCATACGCTCTTACGGAGCTATGTTGTGGTCCCGATAAGTATCTTTGGGTGCTTTCGCAAAAAGGCATGTATAAATGCTCCCAAGGTTATGGTAAAAAACAACCTTTGTTTCAAGCTTTTAGGACCATAAGGAACACAGACAAAATAAGAAGACCTTGACCTAGATTGAAGAAAATGAAAATTCATCAATGCCCCAACTTTCCACTTACTCGTGATAGTCTTGGTACTGATAGATAAAAATCCATTGATAAAAAGTACATAAAATTATTGGTGTAATTAAAAATAAGTACTAGAAAACACAATAAATGTTTAAAAAGGTTCTACTTATCGATCAAAAATCTACATTTACTGTTATATTATTAACCTTTTTGAAATGATTTTAGTGGAATAACAATATGAGATTTAGATTGTAAAAATTCACCTAATGCATTTGAAGGATGATCAAAGTGAAAAATCAAAGACAAAATTTAAATGAAAAATTCCTGAAAATTTGAAGAAAAACTCAAATTTATATAGATGATTTTTGTAATTTTGAAGTATTAGTTTTTATTAGAATATTTATTTAAATGCGAAAGTTCTCTAAAAAATTTTATTTTATAATTTTCACACTTTGGGGTTAAAGTGTTATTTTTTAATTTGATGAATTAAACCAATTTTTGTCAAATTTTAATAACCTATTTGAAATTATGAAGTTTTATGAACTAAAATATCTCAAATTTGGATTTCAATAAGTTTTCCAAAATTTAATTAAATTGATATTTTTTGTATCTTTCAAATTTTTTGGTTAATTTATCATTTTTCAAACTTATTGAATTAAGTGAATTTTTATCAAATTCGTATAACTCATATGAAATTATAAAGTTTGTAGAATCAAATTTCATATCTTAAAGTTGATTTTGAAAAAGTTTTCCAAAATTAGTCAAATTATCACTTTTCAAAGTTTTGGGAGGAAAATTACAATATTTTTTCAAACCTTTAAGGGACAAAGTGTAATAAAATTTGATTAATCAAATTGTCCAGTCAAAATTTTTAATTAATGGCTATCAAATTATCTAAAAGCCATATATTTTGGTTTTTAAAAATATGATTGACAAGATTTCTTCAAGTTGGCCCAATCGGGCAATAAATTTCTAACTGCTAGTGCCACAACATATATGGTTGACCTAAATATATCTGATTAATTAAATTATGAGTTTTCTAGAAAATTATAACGACTAGTTTCTTCATTTCTCTTCATATAAACTCAATCAAATTCACTTTGGAATGATTTTGGCAAGCTAAAATTTTCATACATTTCACAGTAAAACATTCTTGAGCTTTTTACTTACAAATATTTCTTTTTGATCAAACTCTTACTCATTTACTTTCTTGAATACATATATTTTGGGTTGTATTAAGCTTAAACTTTCGTATATATTCTTTGAGAGAGTGTTGTATTTCACTTTTATACAAATTTGTCATGGAAAAGAGTGAATTTCACTCTTGTTGAGGCTAATAAAAATTTTTAGAGAGATAAATAGAGTTATAGTTCTTGTAAGATTAATAGCACTTTAGAAACTATTTGTATTGTGAAGAAACACTTAGTTGGGGTTTTGTCAACCCAAAATTAGTAGAATACTCCAAGACAGATAACTTAAAAGAGTGAACATAAGTCTAGTTATGCCAAATCACTATATATTGTGCGTTTGTTTTTCTAATTCATTTACCTTTTATTTTATATGGTATATGTTATCTTGTCTACATTAATTATTTAAATCAACTTTTGACATTTATATACATTACATTAAAAATTAGTTAACATTCATTAAGTAGTATTAATTGCATTAATCTAGTAAATTGGCATAAATAATTTTAAAAACCTGATTCAGCCCCCCTTTTAGGTCATTCAATCTTTCAAGAGATAAACTTAGATTTAACATCAAATCTTGATGTTTAAAGAAATCCATTAATTGTGCTATTTGAAGGAATAAGTGACATAGATGGAATCTTATCATGTTAATGTAAGAGAACAAGAAGGAATGTAGTTGAGTGATGTGCGGAATTGTTAAGCCTCATCATTTGCTTTGTTTTTGGATAAAAGCATTGTTATTCACATATTTAGTCATCCTCCTCGTAGTTAGCGTGTTTAGTCACTGCATGTTGCTCGCATAGTTGAATACTCAATCATGTTGTGGCTAGACACTTCTTTGATGCATTCATCGTAAGAAAAAGTCTAATTGCACAACAATACATAATAATTGGCCCTAATTTATAGAGTTCTAGTAGGCTTTAAAAACTAATCACCTTTGTGTATAGATGAACGACATGTGGACGTTTGAGATTCTTGCCCACAACATGAGACTGAAACAATACTTCTAGGGGTGGATTCGAGCAAACTCGATTTCAGCTCGGTTACTGTTCACTCAAGCCGAGCTTAACAAAAATGCAGCTCGTATTCGAGCTCGTTGGCTCTTAAGCTATTCACGAGCCTTTGACAAGCCTGACTCGGAATACATACCGAGCCGAGCTACTCGCGAGCCTATAACTAACTGAAAATCGAATATGTTTCACGAGCCGAGATATCGAGCTAGGCTCGCTTATTCTTAACGAGTCGAGCTATCGAGCGAGCGGTCGAGCCGAGCCTAACGAGCTTGTTCATAGGATCACAGTTTCAATTTCAAAATGTTATTTTCGTTTAAACATTGTTTAATACATTTTCATTGTTTGTAAATCAATCTATTTATATATTTTAAATATTTTCAAGAATAAACACAAAACTAATTCAGCAGATAATCAATCCTTGCAACTTCCATTCTTGTTTGTTAGTTGTTAGTTGTATATTGAGCGAGGGTTTTTTTGGTTTTCATAATAAATTTTCATTTTTCAGGCACTAACTTAATTGACTTTACTTCTTTTATCTTATTTTAATCCGTATACATTAATTTTAACTGGAATTTTTTCTTTAAATAAATTAAAATAATTTTTTATTTAGATAAACAATTTTACCTTAATTTTTATTTATTATACAAATGTAAAAAGATTTTGAGTTAATAATCATTTTAACCCCATCCCTAATTTCGTCTAAAATTCAAAATAAAATAAATTTTACATCAAAATTACTTTAATCTATGTAAACATTTAATTATACTATATGTTATTTAATTTTTCAAATTAAAACTGAATTTTTAAGTTTGATTGTATGAAATCAATCCTTTTATATTAATCACTTATTGAAAATAAACAAAATAAAATTATCTTAAGTTTTAACAAAACAGTAAATAGGTTGGCTTGACACATGGTAATTTTGACAAAAGTTTTTTTTATTATATTTGTATAAATAATAAAAATTAGATTAAAATTATTTAATCTAATAATAAAAATTAAGCACCCACTTGTATTGCGATTTAAATAAGGTCAAAATTTACAATTGTCCTTATAAATGTCAACTTGAACCCATGTGAGTGAATTGATATTACTTTGAACAACAGGATTTCATGTGAGGAAAATTCTCAGATGTAAAGGGAAGTTTCCTGGTGGAGTTGATATTGCTTTGAACAACAGGATTTTGAGTTGCATCTGTGCTTGTGGGTTTCATCAAAGTAGAGTTACGTGGCATGTAATGTTGATTAACAATCTGATGTCCTAAAGTGATGTTCTCTAATCTAGTATGTTCTTGGGCGCCCAAATTAAGGTATCATCTCGACTGACTATTCCGTTGGCTCCTCGATGTTCTTCTTGGCATGTAACCCAAATTGAGAGCAACTAACAGATAACAAATATCATAGATTGGGAAGAATCACACACTGTAAATTTTCACTTTGAGAAGAGTAACACTTCTTAACCAACAAAGATCGCGAGCCTGGATCGTGAGCTTTGACGAGCACTGGCTAGCGAGCCTTGACGAGCTTGACTCGCAAGCCTTGACAAGCCTTCACTCACAAGCCTTGACTCGCGAGCCTTGAAAACTCTGGCTGGCGAGCCTTGACGCACACTGGCTCGCGAGCCAAAACGAGCTGCTCGACTTATAGTTCGTGTTTGGGCTCGAGCTTGGTTTCTCTAAAAATTGAAGTTCGAGCTCACGCTCAGGCTCGAGCTCGTTATTACCTTGCTCGAAATTGAGCTCGAGCCAGCTCAGCTCGAATCCATCCCTAAATACTTCTGCTTTAAACGTGTTTCAAAACGGTTCAAATTGTTTTCTTGGTTTATGTTAAGTAAAACTTGAATACCGCGCTAAATGGTTGACATGTGTGATTGACTTAACTTAAAATTTCATGTTCAATCCCTACTCATGTATATATACCTTCAAGAAAACCAATTTTTATATCTTTTACCTTAAAATTTTATCAACTTCAAAATTTTTGTACTCTTGAGCTTTCCAAAAGTCTTCCTAATTTTTGAAAAAAGCCTAAACTTTTCCAATCTTTAATGAACTCAAACCAGGGCATTCTTTTCATATTCCATTGATAAGGTAAATCTCCTTGGACTTGTACTCTGTATTTCCTCGCTTGCTTTGTCTTTGAGTATGAATTCTGGATAAACTAATAGGGTTAGCCAATAATGTAAGGTAGAAATATGGTTTTAGGGTTTCAACATTAAAATTTGGTTTATTTAGATGCTAGCAAAATCCATAGGTAGAATTAGTTGCTATTAAGCCTATAATTAGTCATTGGTTGAACTCATAGGATTGAAGGCAAGTAGCAAGTAGATACTTTAATAGACACAAACAAACATGAGAAATGATTTAAAGTAGCATGTTCATGGATATTTGCCCTTGTTTTGAGATGTCATCCATGAGTAGATCCAACTTAGCCAACAATGAGGTCCAACTCTAAGTAATAGACTTAGAGGTCTCCTATTAAAGTAACCAGAGTCCTTTGCTTTGGAACATAGATAGATAAGACCAACCAACCCATGTAATGATTAGGACTTAACCTAAAAAGGTTGAACCTATTAGGGATCAAGTTGAGCAAATCAAGTGTCTTTGTAAAGTTAACTCTTCATCATCTAGCTTTTATAACAATGATGTCATTTGAAGATAATGAGAGTGCTCCTCAATTAGGACATGAAAGTGATCTAAGGCCTATTTAAATTATGAGGTTAATAGATCTAGAGTATATAACAAACTACTTATGTGTCCCCATTGAACTACGAGAACCAAATGACTATCCATTTCATGCTCCTCCTCTAGGATTATGTTTTGTGGGGTAACACTTCCCCTACAACCATATGTGCAAGTTTTTCCTAAAGACTTTAATGTCACTTCTTTTCAACTATCACCTAATGTGTACCAATGCATCATTGAAATGTACATTGCATACATGAAGCAAGAGCTAGACGAATCCACCTTGTAAGAGCTCGTCCATATCCACATGTTGAAGAAGTATCCGGGAGGAGTTACGGGGCCTATAATATATCAACACGAAGCTCGTTTCGAGCTCTATAACGACAACCTACTTTGCTAGTTATACTGAATTTGGAGGCCAAAATAAAACGGTTTCAATGTGTATTATACAGTTTTATTATTTTATCAAATTTAGAATTTTTGGTTTTTATGGTTTTGAGTTTGTTTGTGACCGGACTAGACTTTTTTCATATGTAATTTTTAAATTTGATATTTGTAATTATGACATGCTTTTTTAGATACATTTTACGATGTAATTACGAAATTTTTGATCAATTTTTCGGTGTTCTCGTTCATAAGCTATTTGAACATATAGTTTTATAAATTTAGATCTGTTTTTTAGAATGGCAACAGTCGAATGACAACAATCGAAAAATTATTCGAAAATCTGAAAAATACAAAAAATTCTTCAGAATTCTTCGACAACAATCTAAAAATTCATTGAGAAATTTATAATGCTCTTACAATGTTTAATATCAAAATACCCCTCTAATTTTAATAAAATTTTATTTAACCCCTCATAATGAGTGAGGAGGGTTTATATAAATGAGGGGAAGGGTAATTTTGGTATTTTAAAAAAATTCATCGGCATTCTTGCTTAGGAATAGTGGTTTTGGGCATTTTTGCTTAGTGGGGGAGTATTTTGGCCATTTTTTTATAATTTCTCTTATTAATTTTTCAAACTTAAGAGAAAATAAATCATATTTTATTATTTTAATATATTACTAATTAACTAATGATTTTATTTTTAAAACTAACTGTTTTTATTAATTTTAACACTATATAAATAAGATTTAGAATTTTTAATACTTATCTGATATCAATTTAGGTTTATAATAAACCTTGGGTGGGACAAGGTCTTTTGGCCATTATTTATTGTAGTGGTGCAGAATGAGTTGTAACCCGTTATAAGTCTACGTCTAGCTGAATAAGTCGCTTCAATGCTACCAAACTTGCAATAAAAATCAAATTGACGTGTGCAGAGACTGATTACAGAACGTGTTACAACTCAATTTAGATCTCCATCACCTACTAATAAAATATTAAAATTGATGGATTTGAAGTTTCAGTACGCTTTGGAATTGGGATTTTTCTCTTCATCTAGTAGAATATTGCGATTTGCTGAAAGATCAACTCAAGGAAAGAAAAGTTATCAAACAGCTTCCTATAGATTCCATTAATTGATGCACAAAAAATTTATCTAAGATTGATACATAGAGAAGAATGAAATGCATAATGATGGTTCCTATGGCTATCGTCTACCGACCGTCTAAACTGACTGTTATTTCTACCTTTGATTCTAGTTTACTGCTAGAAGAAGAAGGCATGCCAAAAATTCCTCTCTTTAAAATGAAGGCTGGTGCTTTGGGAGCTGGAAGGGTCACGGTTTCACCACCTAGCATGACAATAACCATGGACATGGTGGGACGATCATCTGGGTCTTCTTGCACGCACAAAAGCCCAATATTTATGCACTTCAATATTTCGTCTGTTTTCCAACTTTCTCTCAGTTTCTGGTCAATTAAATCCAGTGCCTTGTCTTCTTGCCACAATCTCCATGCCTGAAGAGTAGTTCAAAAAATTACTAGTTGGTAAGAGTAGAAAATGACCAAAGAGGCAATGGGCATGCAGAAGTCAGACTACTTACATAACCTAAAAGGCTTAAAGCTTCTTCTGAATTGTAGAATCCAGTGTTCTTTTTTCCACTTATAATCTCAAGTACCACCACACCAAAACTAAAAACATCGGATTTGACTGAGAAAAATCCATCTAATGCATACTCTGGGGACATATAACCACTACAAAAATTATATTATTATTATTTTTTTTAACTAAAACGGGCAACTGAAAAGATATGCTGGAAAACATAAAATTTTACTTTGATGAAATTATGCAACTTACTAAGTTCCCACCACTCGATTTGTGGTCCCCTCTGTTTGTGTTCCTTCAAAAATCTTTGCCAACCCAAAATCAGAAATTTTGGGATTCATCTCATGATCTAATAGAATGTTACTGGTTTTCAAATCTCTATGAATAATTCTCAACCTAGAATCTTGGTGAAGATAGACAAGTCCTCGAGCAATTCCCAAAATGATATTGAAGCGTGTCTCCCAATCCAGTAATACGCTGAGAGTACGATCTGAAATAGTTTTCATTTCCCAATATTAGTACTATGGTCACTACGTATCAATCAAAATGCACTATGCTTTATTGGCAAACAATTAGACTTGTTAGAGGCTGACCGAATATAAAGAAATCTAAGCTTTTATTAGGCATGTATTCATAGAGCAAAATCCTTTCGCCCCCTTCTATACAGTAGCCCAAAATTCTAACAAGATTTCGATGTTGGAGCTTAGCAATCAACACAACCTCGTTCTTAAACTCCTGCAAACCCTGTCCTGAAACACTTGAGAGCCTCTTAACAGCAATATCTTGACCTCCTGAAAACTTACCCTGAAATGTATATTATTTTATAAAATACATGGATTATTATATTTATGACTAAAAACTAGTGACAAAAGTATCGATAAATCTTTTGAATATTAAAATATTACCTTGTAAACAGGGCCAAAGCCTCCTTTCCCAAGCTTGTTTGCTTCGGAGAAGTTATCTGTAGCAGCTAGTACGCTTCTGAAATCAAAGAAAGGTAAGTCTATGCTTTTTTTATCCTCCTCTCTGAACTGGCCAGAGTCTATCAAATCTCTGACGTGCATCTGACTGTTATATAAGTGAAGCCCCAGAGCTCTTTGCATTTCTTCTGAATTCAAAAAATTAATTATTCGTAACTTAATCAGTCCTATTTAAGTATTATTTGAATAAATGGATTCTAGTTGGTTACCTTGTCTGTTGGCCTTTTTCTTTTGTATGTAGCTATATGCAATGACGCATGCCATAACAGTAAAACTTGCCATAGTCACCAAAGCAATCAGAGTCCCTCGAAACTTTCGATCGGAAATGTCCTCTTTTCTGTTAGATCCTACTACTGCCAGAAGGAAAATTGACTAGTCTCGCTCAGAAATCATGGAGAATGGAAAGTGATTAGAAACGAACAGGGTATTAATTACCTGAATCAGGCAGCCAACGGAGATATATGTCACGGCCACCATCTGTGTAATTCTCCTGAATATTGTTGAGATCTTCAATCCAAAGCCAGCATGTGGAATTTATTCTACTGTCCCTTCTTGTTATATTTGGTGTTTCAAACGAATAAGCTTGACACAGGCATTTCTCCAAACATATTTCTCTGCATCCAGTTTCATTTGGGGCCTTAACCTCCTTATCTGGCTTTCCCAGTTTCATCATTTCTAATTTCGAGAAGTTTCCATTGCTAGACTCGTTGCATTTTAGAGGTGTTCTTCTTCGGCACCCTTGAGAAAAATCACCAGGTGTCACAATATCAAATTTTGGTAAACACTTGCACTCTGTCTGGCTATTGCAGATAGCGTTGTTTCCACAGGCTTTAAACACACTGCACTTATCTCTCGGTTCCCACCAGATCAAAAGCCATGAAACTGACTGATTATTTCGGATGAAATATTGTATCTGTCCATCATAATTCATAACTAACATCATATTACTTCTATCGATGTTTGAAGATGATGCAATTTTACAACTGGGACTACTACAATTCTTAAAAGTATTTCTTAAGTCGGAGCCAGATTCTGCAGAGTTTGATAACATTGATGATATAAGAGGGAAAACAGCAGACTTTATGAAATTTCCAGAAACTCCACTTTTCCAGTACAAGTCGTCGTCGTCATCTTTAATAATAGTGTATTGGTTTTCGTCTTCTTCATCTTTCCGGAATATAAAGTTCCCTGGTGCTGGGTCATCATGACTTTTCCATGCAGTGAACTTAAAGTTACTATCCATGTTCATACCAGGAAGAAATGTATCAGTTGGATTACGGAAGCTTTCCCAGACAACAGTCGAATTGCCGTTGTCTTCTTTTGTTAGAACCAGGTTTCCAGAATCTAAGAGCTTTACCATCCCTTTAAAGGAAGACCCTCCTGGAAGCTGAGTTGTCCATTTGGATTCGTTGTTTCCATCAAGTACCACGAGGTTACCATCTTCAGCAATGCAAAAAGCCCCTGTACGCTTATCTAGTGGAGGCGATCGATTTGCAACCCATACAATTCTCCTTGGATTAGACCTAATATACCAAATTCCCACATATCTTCTGTTATCAGAGCTTCCATTAGGGGTGAAAAATCCTAATTCAAATCTTTCACTAGCTGAGATGAGAGTTTCATTTTTTCGATCACTGATGGAATCTTTTAATGTTAAGGTATCTTTCGCAGAACAGAATGGAAGATTAAAACAGAAAAGAATTGTGTATAAAATGAGCAGAGTACGCACCATTCCCAGCTTCCTCTTCATTATAGATGGGTGTAAGCAATTATAGTTACGGAGAGTGGCCACAAATTCTAATGGCATCCAGATGATTTTGTTAACTCTGATCTGCATGTTTCACTTTGAATATATGGTGTGAGAGTGGACCTGTAGTTGACAACCAAGGTCACGGTCGTCTAAGTTTGTACATCTCTTTATCTTTTTTCATTTTGTGTGGTCCTTCAAGATTGCCCTTATGACCCGGTTTCGTACATAAAAAACAAATGGGCATGAAGTTATGGCTATGGACCTTTTAATCAAGATAGGTAATTCTTTTTTCTGTGTTGGGCATTCCTCTTATGTCTCTTTTTACAACCTTTGTGATGATGAGTATGGGTTGAAACTAAAGAAGTTTAGTTGCTCAAAACTCATACTTTTTACTAAAGTCTTATTCACTCCTGGCTCTAAAACCCATTTCTCGTGAAACGTGTGTGTGACCATTTGTATATAAACATAATTATAGACATAATTATTGTGATCATTTGTACTAAAAAAAATGATTATAAAAAACAAAATTCTATATAACTAAGGCATAATCACTAAAAAATTAGGGCAACGATTAAATACGAATTAATTAAATTTCAAAGATTTTTTTAAAAGAAATTGACATAAGAGACTTGGAAAGAAGTTGTGAACCACTATAAATTGACTAAACAATTACTTTTCTTGTCTCTTTTTAAATTTATTTTATTTTGGTTATTGCTTAAATTGTTTATTTATTTGTTGAATTAATTTAAATTTATTAAGGTTTAATTTTGAAATAATTTTTTAAACTCTTATTCACCCTCCTTTAGGAATTAATTAATAATTTGAAACCAGAAGACATGCAAATAGCGGTGGGGCTTTCCTTATATGACAGTCAGAGGCATGTCAGAGATCTGATAGACTCTCGCCAGTTCACAGAGGAGGATAAAAAAGGCATAGACTTACCTTTCTTTGATTTCGGAAGCATACTAGCTGCTACAGATAACTTCTCTGAAGCAAACAAGCTTGGGAAAGGAGGATTTGGCCCAGTTTACAAGGTAACATATTAACATTCACAAGATCTATCAATACTTTTGCCTCTAGTTTTTAGTCATAAGTATAATAATCCATGTATTTTATAAAATAATGTACATTCCAGAGTAAGTTTTCAGGAGATCAAGATATTGCTGTTAAGAGGCTTTCAAGTGTTTCAGGACAGGGTTTGGAGGAGTTAAGAATGAGGTTGTGTTGATTGCTAAGCTCCAACATCGAAATCTTGTTAGAATTTTGGGCTACCGTATAGAAGGCGGCGAAAGGATTTTGCTCTATGAATGCACGCCTAATAAAAGCTTAGATTTCTTTATATTTGGTCAGCCTCTAACAAATCTAATTGTTTGCCAATAAACCATAGCGTATTTTGATTGATACAAAGTGACCATAGTACTAATATTGGGAAATGAAAACTCTTCCAGATCGTACTCTCAGTGTTTTACTAGATTGGGAGACACGCTTAAATATCATTTTAAGAATTGCTTCAAGACTTGCCTATCTTCACCAAGATTCTAGGTTGAGAATCATTCACAGAGATTTGAAAACCAATAACATTTTATTAGATCATAAGATGAATCCCAAAATTTCTTTTGGGTTGGCAAAGATTTTTGAAGGAACACAAACAAAGGGGATCACAAATCGAGTGGTGGGAACTTAGTAAGTTATATAATTTCATCAAAGTAAAATTTTATGTTTTCCAGCATAGCCTTTCAGTTCCCCGTTTCAGTTAAAAAAATAGTAATAATAATAATACAATTTTTGCAGTAGTTATATGTCCCCGGAATATGCATTAAATGGATTTTTCTCAGTCAAATCCGATGTTTTTAGTTTTGGTGTGGTGGTACTTGAGATTATAAGTGGAAAAAAGAACACTGGATTCTTCAATTCAGAAGAAGCTTTAAGCCTTCTAGGTTATGTAAGTAGTCTGACTTCTGCATACCCATTGCCTCTTTGGTCATTTTCTCTTCTTACCAACTCGTAATTTTTTTAACTACTCTTCAGGCATGGAGATTGTGGCGAGAAGACAAGGCACTGGATTTAATTGACCAGAAACTCAGAGAAAGTTGGAAAACAGACGAAATATTGAAGTGCATAAATATTGGGCTCTTATGCGTGCGAGAAGACCCAGATGATCGTCCCACCATGTCCATGGTTATTGTCATGTTAGGCGGTGAAACTGTGACCCTTCCAACTCCCAAACCACCAGCCTTCATTTTAAAAAGACGACTACTTGGCATGCCTTCTTCTTCCAGCAGTAAACCAGAAACAAACTTAGAAATTACAGTCAGTTTAGAAGGTCGGTAGACATAGCCAAGAAAACCATTATTATGCATTTCATCCTTCTCTATATATCATTCTTGGTTAATTTTTTTGCATTTCAATTCATGGAATCTATAGGAAGCATTTTGATAACTTTTCTTCCCTTCAAGTTGATCTATCAGCAGATCGCAATATTTTATTACATGAAGAGAAAAATCCCAATTCCCAAGCATATTAAAACCTCAAATCTATCAATTTTAATATTATTTAGAATATAAAATGGAGATATAAATTGAGTTGTCACTTGTTTTGTAATCAGTCTCTGCTCATGTCAATTTGATTTTAATTGCCATTTTGGTAGCTTGAAGCGACTTATTCAGCTAAACATAGGCTTATAACGAGTTACAACTAAATTTATAAAGTAAATTATGTAAAAAAATAATCATTAAAATTTATTTTATACCACTACAAAATATAATAGTCTATTCTATCTCATTGGTACTAGAGTTGTCAACCTGTATGAGAATAAACATGGCACACACAGGAACTCTCACTCATAAAAATTTTGGTGAAGCGAAATAAGGCTCTCCGTCTGTAGTGTGTTGCATACGCTCATACGGAGTTATGTTGTGGTCCTGATAGATATCTTTGGGTGCTTCCACAAAAAGATGCTTATAAATGCTCCCATGGTTATAGTCAAAAACAACCTTCGTTTCAAGCTTTTAGGACCATAAGAAACACATAGACAAAATAAGAAGACCTTGACCTAGATTGAAGAAAATGAAAATTCACCAATGCCCCAACTTTCCACTAACTCGTGATAGTCTTGTTGTTGATAGATAAAAATCCATTGATAAAAAGTACGTAAAATTAGTGATATAATTATACATAAATATTAGAAAACACAATAAATGTTTAAAAAGGTTCAACTTATCAATTAGAAATCTATACTTATTGTTATATTATTAACTTTTCTGGAATGATTTTAGTGGAATAACAATATGAGAATACAAAATGTAATTACTCTGCTCTATATAATTCTATTATTTATAGAGCAAGAGAAACAAAGTATTGTGTAATTATATAATTGAAAATAGATATGTTGGCTCAAGAATCCCTTATGTTGTTATCTTGACGATAATAGACTAATATGTCCTTAAACATATTAATTAATGCTGTTACTTAAGTATGAGATTTAGAATGTAAAAATTCACCTAATGCATTTGAAGGATGATCAAAGTGAAAAATCAAAAACAAAACTTAAATGAAGAATTCTTGAAAATTTGAAAAAAAATTCAAGTTTATATAGATGATTTTTGTAATCTTGAAGTATTAGTTTTGATTAGAATATTTATTTAAATGTGAAAGTTCTCTAAAAAATTTGATTTTATAATTTTCACACTTTGGGGTTAAAGTGTTATTTTTTAACTTGATGAATTAAACCAATTTTTGTCAAATTTTAATAACCTATTTGAAATTATGAAGCTTTATGAACTAAAATATCTCAAATTTGGATTTCAATAAGTTTTCCAGAATTTGGTTAAATTTATATTTTTCATATCTTTCAAATTTTTGGGTTAATTTATCATTTTTCAAAGTTATTGAATTAAGTCGATTTTTATCAAATTCGTATAACTCATATGAAATTATGAAGTTTGTAGAATAAAATTTCATATCTTAAAGTTAATTTTGAAAGAGTTTTCCGAAATTAGTCAAATTATCACTTTTCAAAGTTTTAAGGGGAAAATTACAATTTTTTTCAAAACTTTAAGGGACAAAATGTAATAAAATTTGATTAATCAAATTCACCAGTGAAAATTTTCAATTAATGGCTATCAAATTATCTAGAAACCATATATTTCAGTTTTCAAAAATATGATTGACTAGATTTCTTCAAGTTGACTGAATCGGGCAATAAATTTTCTAACGTTTAGTGTTACAACATATACAATTGACGGAAATATATCTTATCAATCAAATTATGAGTTTTCTAGAAAATTATAACAACTAGTTTCTTTATTTCTCTCTATATAAACTCAATCAAATTCACTTTGGAATGACTTTGGCAAGCTAAAATTTTCATACATTTTAGAGTAAAACATTCTTGAGCTATTCACTTGCAAATTTTTTTCTTTGATCAAACTCTTACTCATTTACTTTCTTGAATACATATATTTTGGGTTGTATTAAGTTTGAATTTTCATGTACATTCTTTGAAAGAGTTTTGAATTTCACTTTCATACAAATTTGTGCTGGAAAAGAGTGAATTTCACTCCTGTTGAGGCCAATTAGAGAGATAAATAGAGTTCTAGTTCTTATAAGATTAACAACACATTAGAAGTTATTTGTATTGTGAAGAAACACTTAGTTAGGGTTTTGTTAACCCAAAATTAGTGGAATACTCCAAGACAAATAACTTAAAAGAGTGGATGTAGGTCTGGTTACATCGAATCACTATATATCATGTGTTTGTTTTTCTAATCCATTTACCTTTTATTTTATATGGTATATGTTATCTTGTCTACATTAATTATTTAAATCAACTCTTGACATTTATATATATTACATTAAAAATTAGTCAACATTCATTAAGTAGTATTAATTGCATTAATCTAGTATATTGGTATAAATAATTTTAAAAACCTGATTCAGTCCCCTTTTACGTCGTTCAATCTTTCAAAAGATACTCTTAGATTTGACATCAAATCTTGATGTTTAAAGAAATCCATTAATTATGCTATTTGAAGAAATAAGTGACACAAATGGAATGTTATTATGTTAATGTAAGAGATCGAGAAGGAATGTAGTTAAGTGATTTGTGGAATTGTTAAGCCTCATCATTTGCTTTGTTTTTGGATAGAAGCATTGATATTCACATATTTAGTCATCCTCCTTGTAGATGGTGTGTTTAGTCACTACATGCTGCTAGCATAGTTGAATACTCAATCATGTTGTGGTTAGACACTTCTTTGATGCATTTCTCGTAAGAAAAAGTCTCATTGCATAACAATACACCATAATTGGCCCCAATTTATAGAGTTCTAGTAGGCTTTAAAAACTAATCACCTTTGTGTATAGATGAATGACATGTGGACGTTTGAGATTCTTGCCCACAACATGAGACTGAAACAATACTTATGCTTTAAACGTGTTTCAAGATGGCTCAAATTGTTTTCTTGGTTTATGTTAAGTAAAACTTGAATACTGCGCTAAATGGTTGACATGTGTGATCAACTTAACTTGAAATTTCATGTTCAATCCCTACTCATCTATAAATACCTTGAAGAAAACCAATTTTCATATCTTTTACCTTAAAATTTGTCAACTTCAAAATTTTTATACTCTTGAGCTTTCCAAAAGAATTCTTGATTTTTGAAAAAAGCCTAAACTTTTCCAATCTTCAATGAACTCAAGCCAGTGCATTCTTTTCATATACCATTGATAAGGTAAATCTCCTTGGGCTTGTACTCTGTATTTCCTCGCTTGCTTTGTCTTTGAGTATGAATTCTGGATAAATTGATAGGGTTAGCCAATAATGTAAGGTAGAAATATGTTTTTAGGGTTTCAACATTAAAATTTGGTTTATTTAGATGCGAGCAAAATCCATAGGTAGAATTAGTTGCTATTAAGCCTATAATTAGTCATTGGTTGAACTCATAGGATTGAAGGCAAGTAGCAAGTAGATACTTTAATAGACACAAACAAACATGAGAAATGATTTAAAGTAGCATGTTCATGGATACTTGCTCTTGTTTTGAGATTTCATCCATGAGTAGATCCAACTTAGCCAACAATGAGGTCCAACTCTACGTAATAGACTTAGAGGTCTCCTATTAAAGTAACCAAAGTCCCTTGCTTGGGAACATAGATAGACAAGACCAACCAACCCATGTAATGATTAGGACTTAACCTAAAAGGGTTTAACCTATTAGGGATCAAGTTGAGCAAATCAAGTGTCTCTGTAAAGTTAAATCTTCATCATCTAGCTTTTATAACAATGATGTCATTTGAAGATAATGGGAGTGCTCCTCAATTAGGACATGACAGTGGTCTAACATCTATTTTGATCATAAGGTTAATAGATCTAGAGTGTATAATAGACTACTTATGTATCTCCATTGAACTACGAGAACCAAACAACTATCCATTTCATGCCCCTCCTCTAGGATGGATTGTTTTCTCAAATGTAATTATGTTTTGTGGGGTAACACTTCCCCTACAACCATATGTGCAAGTTGTTCCTAAATACTTTAATGTTACTTCTTTTCAGCTATCACCTAATGTGTACCAATGCATCATTGAAATGTACATTGCATAAATGGAGCAAGAGCTAGACAAGTCCACCTTGTAAGAGCTCGTCCATATCCACATGTTGAAGAAGTATCCTACAGAGGATGACTTCTTATTCTTGTCCAAATATATAGAGAAAGACTCGAAAGGGATCACCAATAAAAGAGACAACAAGGGCAATTGGCTGAAAAAATATTTCTTCATCCCATACCTATAAAACAAGAAATTTAGGATAACGAGTAGGGCTAGGTGTTTTCTTTTCTTTTCTTTTCTTTTTTCTATCCGATTCTAAGTACACTCACTCTTTCCTACAATTAACCATCATAAGCCTGATTTGGATGCACCTTACAAGGATAAGGTGAGGAACTTCTACAGCCTACCTAATAGAGCTCAAGACATATTTGAGTTACTTACAAATTGAAACTTCAATTGTACGTACTTGTTCCTATTACATTCGATCCTCTAGAGCTTATTATTTTGGTTATGTAATCAATTGTTGTATCATGTTTTGTTATTGTGTTTTTTAATTTTTACTGGCATGCCAGTTTGAATTCTTTTGTTTATGTTCAACTTGATTTGGAGTGTTAAAGCTTAAATAGTTTCATGCTTATTTGTGCTCACATTCGCTTCCACGTATGATCACATTCTTCTCATTTCCATGGCATTTCATTTTAAAACTGTTGGTGTTTCCATGTCAATGAGATTTGAGGAGAGTTCTTTTTAAGAAGCATGTGGTCTTTCAAAAAATCTATGTCAAAGATGGGGAGTAGCAAAGTAGCCTCTTCATTGGGAGTTTATGTTCTTAAGGGATTTTTTTTTCTTTTTGGATGATTTTTGTACGATGACAAAACTCGGCCAGACTTGCTTTTTAAATTTAAAATTTTTCTCGATTCTTGTTTGAATTGCTTTTGTGTCCAATGGACAATACTTCGGTTCTTTTTGTTGCATATGTTTTTTCATGTTTCATATTTATTACAAGTGAAATTTAACTGTTATATTTTGTTGAACCTGATCTTTTGCCTGTTTGCATTTTGATCTGTTTTGTAGTGCAAGACTGTTGCTTTAGATTTAATACAAACTTTGTTTTTAGATTTTCCAAAAGGGGAGATTCTAAATGTAATTGTCAAACCATGAACAATTATAATAACATGTCTTAGTTTCTGTTTTTACTGTGTTTTGTGCATATATGTGGCATTATGTGATCATAATTTGAAAATTCGAATCTTATCTTCAAGATATGACAATATATTAATACTTTTCTTTTAATATAATATTATTCCTATATTTACGGAATTGTTATGATCGTTATCTTTTGATATAATATTCTTTTGATATAATGTTATTTTTATTTATCGGAAATGAAACATGTCTTATATTTGATATTATTTTTAGTCCTATTTATTGATACCGATTAATATTATATTTAAACTGAGTTTGTTTTAGTTTAAGTTTGATTTAAACAAACCCAAAACGAGTTTATCAAATACAAACTTGAGCTTAAGTTCGAATAATATATATTAAAATTCACAAACTTAGGTTGTGGAGCTGAGCGGCTCATGAGCCATGTGAGCTCACTGTATTTAAGAAAAACGACACATTATAATTAAACTTTATACTACATTTTTGTTTCAATAAAGACGGAAGGAAGGAAAAAGACACCTTATAATTAAATGTTATACAACATTTTTGTTTCAATAAAGAAGGAAAAAAATCGAGGAAATGGAGCAATGAATTTCATCAAAATGAACATATTTTTTTCCTAAATCAAGGACAGTAAAGTAAGTTATCCAGTCACCTAATCCTGGCTACAGTTCATGAACCGGTGGTTTCAATTCAAAACCGTCGGTTCACAGTTCAAAAAAAAAAGAACTTGAATCGGAACCGTTATAGAACGGTCACTTGAATCCGATAGCTGGTAGTACCCCCTTACCTTATCATTCATCTCCACTATCTTGACTATTGTTTTACCTCTACATATTAACTTTCACTTTCTTGTATTGAAAAATCTTCTATAAATTGATTTTTATTCACATTTGATATATATGAATATTGACAAAATCTCCTATTACCTGAAGAATTTTCACTACTTTCCTTTTTTGATAATAAATAAAATTAATTATATAATTAATTATGAATTGTATAATATAAATTAAAATTGTAATTAATAAAAAATAAAGAAAGAATTTAATTGAATTTGAGAAAATGAGTTTGAAAGATTGAGAGAGTATTGAGAATTGAGAGAATAAGAAATGAGAATAAATGAGAGAGTTTGAAAGATTGCATAAGAGAGTTGAGAGATTGAGAGAATATTTATAGAAGAAATTTTGAAAAAATTAAAAAAAAAAAAAAGGTGGGGAAATGAAATTGTACAATTATGCAGGGGACATCCCCTACAAAAGCTAAAAATGCAGGGGTTGTCCCTGCATTTTGCAGGGATATGTAGGGGACTATTTGGTTCTTTTTAAATTTTTAAAAATAAAAAAAATTTAATACTGTCAGTTCACAAGGCTTTAAACCGTCGGTTTATGAACCGATTATGAACCAGCAGTTTAACAGTTTAAAAATAAAAAAATTGGAACCAAACCTTTAAATTTCGGTTTTGGTTCCAGTTCTGATTTAAGACGGGCCAGTTTCGGTTCGATTCATGAGCCAAACGAGCGCCTAGCTAAGTCTACAGTCACCCTAAGAAAAGATATTAATAGCTAGTTGGTATAAAACCCCAATTAAGAAAAACTTCTAGAATTCTCGTCTGTTGGTTGATTGATAAATATAAAACCCCAAGAAAAACCCAAGGACTCGTTTAGGGATGGCAATGGGGAGGGGCGGGGAGGGGATATCAATCCTCGTCCCCGTCCCCGTAGGGGATATCAATCCCCGTCCCCGCCCCGTCCCCGTTGCGGGGATAAAAAATAATCCCCATCCCCTCCCCGCGAAGGAAAATCCCCTCCCTATCCCCGTCCCGTCCCCGTGGGGAAAAATCCCCTCCCCATACCCATAAATATAAATTTTAATTTTTTTATATATTTCAATAAATAAAATAAATCATATTTTTCCAAACTATCATTTGCTACAAGAGCTATAAAATATTCTTTGTTATTTTAGTTCAAATATAAAGTTTTTATAAAATCTAACAATATGCAATAATCAATCTCTTCATTAGTAGCTCTTCATGTATGTGATTTAGGGTAATTTTATAATAACATTAAATTTAACACTTTTCATTCACTTCAATTGATTTTATTAAGTTTATAATTTATTATTTTTTGTGTGTAAAACCTAGTGGATTGACTAACTAAGTTTTGAAGTTGAAATAAAATTAATTTGGTGCATTTACATTTTATGATAATGAAATTCTAGGTTTTTTTAATATATTATATTAATAGTTTAGAAATTAGTAAAAACTAATAATTGATAATTCAAAAATTAGTAAAATTAAAGTTATAATTTTAATAAATCATAATGTAAAATTTTCTAAAACTTAATAGTTTATAAATTATTATATTAATATATTAGATTTAGGGGGAAGGGCGGGGCAGGGAGGGGAGGGGAGGGGCGGGGACACATGTATCCCCGTCCCCGACCCGTCCCCGATTACGGGGATTTTTTTTATCCCCATCCCCGCCCCTTTCCCCGTTTTTATCGGAGAATCCCCTCCCCGTTAGGGTCGGGGAGGATCGGGGCCCCTAAAGTCGGGCCCAAATTGCCATCCCTAGACTCGTTCAATATATAAGTAATGTAAACAAGAGGATATTAATTATTTTGACCAACTTTTTTTCTCCTTGTACATATCTAGCGACTTTTTATCTCACTATACATATTTAGTCACATTTTGGTTTGACTTTCTTTTAAAAAGGTAAAGCTCTTAGTTGACACACTATACAGTCCAATTTCCACTATTTTTAAAAAGGTGAAGCTCTTAGTTGAATTTCGAGTCTCCTAGGCAACAAAGTGGTTGGATTTGGAAGATAGGTAGAAAAACGCTAGTCGTTAGTCAGAATGATGGTGGTTAGAGAAAGAAACAAACCCTATGGGTGAAATCTAATTTTTTCAAACTTTGAAAATGGATTGAAATGTTAGTTTTTAAAACTTATGGGGAATGATAAAATTTCAAAGTTTTAGGGCTTATGGACAAAATGACGATTTTACTGCTGACTCTAACTGAAAATTTGGATGACAATTAGTTTATGAATGCATATTTGAATTTTTCATCTGTTATAGGTATAATTTTGAAATTAAGCTAAAATTTGGATAGAAAATTATCCTTTTTCCTTTCTTTAAAATCTGATTTGGCCCAACTGGCTAGAATAGACAATTATTTATGGCCAAAAGACATATTCTCACCCAAGCTTTATCACAAATCCAAATTAATATCCGTTAAATATTAAAAACTCAAACTTTTACTTATAGGGTGTTAAAATTAACAAAAACAGTTAGTTTTATAAGTAAAATTATCGTTTAATTAGTAATATATTAAAAATAATAAAATATTATATATTCCTTCCCTCCCCCTCAAGTTTAGAAAATTAACAATTTTCTTTTCAAAATTAAACTTTTCAAAATCATTTTTTCTTTATTAGGTTTTACATTTTATGGCTCTCTCTCCCTTCAGCGACCTAATCTCTTTTTGGCAACAGTTCTCTCTTCTCCCTCTTTTTCGACGTCTTGTCAGAGACAAAGACGATAGAGAAGGGGGAAAAGAAAGGATTGTCGCCAAAGGGAGATAAGGTTGCTGGGGGAAGAGAGAGCCAAAAAAACAAAACCTAACAAGAGAAAAATATAATTTTTCAAAGTTTAGTTATTGAAAGAAATTGTTAATTTTCTAAACGTAAGAGAAAATGAATAATATTTTATTATTTTTAATATATTACTGATCAAATAATGATTTTATTTTTAAAACTAATTATTTCTGTTAATTTTAATACTATATAAGTTGAGAGTTTGAATTTTTAATATTTAACTGGTAGTAGTTTGGGTTTATAATAAACCTTAGGTGGGACAAGGTCTTTTGGCCATTATTTATTGTAATGGTGCAGAATAAGTTGTAACCCATTATAAGTCTATGTTTAGCTGAATAAGTCGCTTCAATGCTACCAAACTTGCAATAAAAATCAAACTGACGTGTGCAGAGACTGATTACAGAACGTGTTACAACTCAATTTACAACTCAATTCTAATAAAATATTAAAATTGATAGATTTGAAGTTTCAGTACGCTTTGGAATTGGGATTTATCTCTTCATCTAGTAGAATATTGCGATTTGCTGAAAGATCAACTCAAGGAAAGAAAAGTTACCTAAGATTGATATATAGAGAAGAATGAAATGCATAATGATGGTTTCCATGGCTATCGTCTACCGACCTTCTAAACTGACTGTTATTTCTACCTTTGATTCTGGTTTACTGCTAGAAGAAGAAGGCATGTCAAAAGTTCCTCTCTTTAAAATGAAGGCTGGCGCTTTGGGAGCTGGAAGGGTCACAGTTTCACCGCCTAGCATGACAATAACCATGGACATGGTGGGACGATCATCTGGGTCTTCTTGCACGCATAAGAGCCCAATATTTATGCACTTCAATATTTCGTCTGTTTTCCAACTTTCTCTCAGTTTCTGGTCAATTAAATCCAGTGCCTTGTCTTCTTGCCACAATCTCCATGCCTGAAGAGTAGTTCAAAAAATTACTAGTTGGTAAGAATAGAAAATGACCAAAGAGGCAATGGAGCATGCAGAAGTCAAACTACTTACATAACCTAAAAGGCTTAAAGCTTCTTCTGAATTGTAGAATCCAGTGTTCTTTTTTCCACTTATAATCTCAAGTACCACCACACCAAAACTAAAAACATCGGATTTGACTGAGAAAAATCCATCTAATGCATACTCTGGTGACATATAACCACTGCAAAAATTATATTATTATTATTTTTTTAACCAAAACAGCAACTGAAAAGCTATGCTGGAAAACATAAAATTTTACTTTGATGAAATTATGTAACTTACTAAGTTCCCACCACTCGATTTGTGGTCCCCTCTGTTTGTGTTCCTTCAAAAATCTTCGCCAACCCAAAATCAGAAATTTTGGGATTCATCTCATGATCCAATAGAATGTTACTGGTTTTCAAATCTCTATGAATGATTCTCAACCTAGAATCTTGGTGAAGATAAACAAGTCCTCGAGTAATTCCCAAAATGATATTGAAACGTGTCTCCCAATCCAGTAATAAGCTGAGAGTACGATCTGGAATAGTTTTCATTTCCCAATATTAGTACTATGGTCACTACGTATCAATCAAAATGCACTATGCTTTATTGGCAAACAATTAGACTTGTTAGAGGCTGACCGAATATAAAGAAATCTAAGCTTTTATTAGGCATGTATTCATAGAGCAAAATCCTTTCGCCCCTTTCTATACAGTAGCCCAAAATTCTAACAAGATTTCGATGTTGGAGCTTAGCAATCAACACAACCTCGTTCTTAAACTCCTGCAAACCCTGTCCTGAAACACTTGAGAGCCTCTTAACAGCAATATCTTGACCTCCTGAAAACTTACCCTGAAATGTACATTATTTTATAAAATACATGGATTATTATATCTATGACTAAAAACTAGTGACAAAAGTATCGATAAATCTTTTGAATATTAAAATATTACCTTGTAAACAGGGCCAAAGCCTCCTTTCCCAAGCTTGTTTGCTTCGGAGAAGTTATCTGTAGCAGCTAGTACGCTTCTGAAATCAAAGAAAGGTAAGTCTATGCCTTTTTTATCCTCCTCTCTGAACTGGCCAGAGTCTATCAGATCTCTGACGTGCATCTGACTGTTATATAAGTGAAGCCCCAGAGCTCTTTGCATTTCTTCTGAATTCAAAAAATTAATTATTCGTAACTTAATCATTCCTATTTAAATATTATTTCAATAAATGGATTCTAGTTGGTTACCTTGTCTGTTGGCCTTTTTCTTTTGTATGTAGCTATATGCAATGACACATACCATAACAGTAAAACTTGCCATAGTCACCAAAGCAATCAGAGTCCCTCGAAACTTTCGATCGGAAATGTCCTCTTTTCTGTTAGATCCTACTACTGCCAGAAGGAAAATTGACTAGTCTTGCTCAGAAATCATGGAGAATGGAAAGTGATTAGAAACGAAAAGGGTATTGATTACCAGAATCAGGCAGCCAACGGAGATATATGTCACGGCCACCATCTGTGTAATTCTCCTGAATATTGTTGAGAGCTTCAGTCCAAAGCCAGCATGTGTAATTTATTCTACTGTCCCTTCTTGTTATATTTGGTGTTTCAAACGAATAAGCTTCACACTCGCATTTTTTCAAACATCTTTCTCTGCATTCAATTTCACCTGGGGCCTCAACCTCCTTATCTGGCTTTCCTAGTTTCATCATTTCTAATTTCAAGAAGTTTCCATCGCTAGGCTTGTTGCATATGAGAGGTGTTGTTCTTTGGCACCCTTGAGGACTATAATCAGATGACACCATATGAAATTTAGGTAAACACTTGCACTCTTTCTGGGTATTGCAGATAGCGTTGTTTCCACAGAATTTAAACACACTGCAGTTATCTCTCGGTTCCCGCCAGATCAAAGGCCATGAATCTGACTGATTATTTCGGATGAAATATTGTATCTGTCCATCATAATTCATAACTAACATCATATTACTTCTATCGATGTTTGAAGATGATGCAATTTTACAACTGGGACTACTACAATTCTTAAAAATATTTCTTAAGTCGGAGCCAGATTCTGTAGAGTTTGATAACATTGATGATATAACGGAGAAAACAGCAGACTTTATGAAATTTCCAGAAACTCCACTTCTCCAGTACTCGTCGTCGTCGTCGTCGTCTTTCAAAATAGTGTATTGGTTTCCGTTATCTTCATCTTTCCGGAATATAAAGTTCCCTGGTGCTGGGTCATCATGACTTTTCCATGCAGTCAAATTAAAGTTACCACTCATGTTCATACCAGGAAGAAATGTATCAGTTGGATTACGGAAGCTTTCCCAGACAACAGTCGAACTGCCGTTGTCTTCTTTTGTTAGAACCAGGTTTCCAGAATCGAAGAGCTTCACCATCCCTTTAAAGGAAGACGATCCTGAAAGCCCAGATGACCATTTGGGTTCGTTGTTTCCATCAAGTACCACGAGTTTACCTTCTTTAGCAATGCAGAAAACCCCTGTACGCTTATCTAGTGAAGGCGATCGATTCGCAACCCATACAATTCTCCTTGGATTAGACCCAATATACCAAATTCCCACATATCTTCTGTTATCAGAGCTTCCATTCGGGGTGAAAAATCCTAATTCAAATCTTTTACTAGCTGAGATGAGAGTTTCATTTTTTCGATCACTGATGGAATCATTTAATGTTAAGGTATCTTTCGCAGAACAGCATGGGAGATAAAAACAGAAAAAAATTGGGTATAAAATGAGCAGAGTACGTACCATTCCCAGCTTCCTCTTCATTATAGATGGGTGTGAGCAATGATACTTACAGAGAGTGGCCTCAAATTCCAATGGCATCCAGATGATTTTGTTAACTCTGATCTGCAGATTTCACTTTGAATATGTGGTGTGAGAGTGGACTTGTAGTCGACAACCAAGGTCAAGGTCGTCTAAGTTTGTACATCTCTTCATCTTTTTTAATTTTGTGGGGTCATTCATCGTGAAACGCGTCTGCAACCATTTGTTTATAAACCTAATTATAGACATTATTATTGTGATCATTTGTACTTAAAAAAATGGTTGTAAAAGACATAATCCAATATGAGTAGGGCATAATCCGTAAAAAGCTAGTGTACCAATTAAATACAAATTAGTCAAATGTCAAAGATTTTTTTTTTTTTTGAAGAAATTACAACAGGAGACTTGGGAAGAAGTTGTGAACCCCTATAAATTGCCTAAGCAATCCCTTTTTTTGTCCCTTCTTAAATTTATTGTATTTTGGTTATTGCTTGAATTGTTTATTTATTTGTTAAATTAATTTAAATTTATTAATGTTTAATTTTGAAATAATTTTTTTAACTCTTATCCACCTTCCTTTAGGAGTAATTGTATTTATATTAGTTTTACATATCTTAAGAGGGATTCATTGAAAAGGTGTTTAATATATTCAATATTGACAATTTTAAACCAGCGTGTTCTTCACTTGTAAGCGACTTCAAGTTGAATTTCAAGCCGTGCTCGGGTGAAAATGACATTGAAGAAATAAATAAAGTGTTTTATTTGGTGTATGTCACATAGTCCCCGGTTTGGCCCGTGAACTAGATTGAAACTGGTCTATTCAAAACCGAAACCGATACGAATTAGAATCAAAATTGGATTTTGATGGTTCGATTCTGATTTTAATATTTTTAAACCATTGAACCGTCGGTTCATGGCCAGTTTATGAACTGACGGTACAAAAATTTATAAACCGATATTTTTTCACATGAACCGGCAAATGCTTGCAAGGGACCGCCATATTTTAAACATTTACTGGGACTGGGTCCCCTGCAAAATTTTAAAATATGGTTGCTTTTAAAACATTTGCAGGGACCGGGTCCTGCAAATGTTTAAAATATGAGTGGTGGGCTTTTTTTTTTTAAATTTTTTAATATAAAATTTTACTTATAAATATTATTCAACATTTCAAATCTCTCATCTCTCATTTCTCATTCTCTCAATTATTAATACTCTCTCAATCTTTCAATCAAATTATCTCAAATTTAATTAAATTCCCTCTTTATTTTTATCAATTCTAATTTTAATTCTATAATTTAATTATTTTTTTATTATACAATTTCATAATTAATTATAAAATTTATCTCTATAATTAATTTTATTTATTATTTTTTATTATCTTTCATAATTAATTATATAATTTATTTTATTCATTCTCGAAAAATAGTAAATAGAACTACCTAGACTTTGATTCTTCTAAATCTCAAGAGAATACGTAGAAAGTTTAATTGAAAAATTAAATCTAAGCTTTTTTTTAATTTTTTATTCTTAATTATTATAATTATTAATTAAAAAATAAATCAAGGTCATGAATTAGAAGAACCGGAACCATCGGTTCCAAACCAATTACGAACCGTCTTGTAACAGTTCTAGTTCAGTGTTTTTATTTTTTTGAATTGTGAATCGACGGTTCTGAACCGAAACCACCTGTTCATGAACCGTGGTCAGGTCTAATGTCACAGAGTGTATAAGGTCATGTTAGATTTTTGGGTTGTCAAATACTGGCATGAGAACAAAATAGGTGATAAAATTTTCAAAGAGAGCTCAATAACCTCGTGGGGATCACGTTTTAGAATTACAATTTCATGAAAGTGACAATAAACATCCATAAAGTGTTTAGAAACCAATACATGTGTTAGACGACTCCTCCAGATCTTCACATAGCTATTAAAATGTTTATCCAAATCATAATGACACGGCATCTTAAATCTATGCAGAGTATAAACTAGAGAAAGTTATAACTATTCACTAGAGGCTCTCAAGGTTCAATGAATAGGGTATCTGTCTATAAGGAGTTGTGTTTGATAGTCAAGGTTTTGCGAATGACACTCTAAAATCATGTCCCTTTAAATAGTGAACACCGTGAACAACCGTTCATTAATTGCATAAACACACTATAAATAAATAAAGTTTTAATGAGAAGGTAAATATCTTGTTGTTATAAGTACTATTATTATAATTTTAACGATAAATTATCTATATTTTTGCTAAAATTATAAATTTTTTAAATCTCTAACTAAAACACTTACAAATCCATCATAATTATCCTAATATCCAATATGAACATTTTCTACCAAATCATTTAGGCTAGTTTTTAGGGTGTAAAGGTCAATTTTTTAAACTATTGAATGGTATAAAAATTTTAAAATTTTTAAAAATACCTCATTTTTTGCAAATTTCACAGAAAATTGTTCAAATTTGACAAACAGCGGAAAATTAGCTTTTCAAAATAGTAGGATTATTTCATCAAAAAACTTGGATGAGAAATAGTCATTTGTGTTATAAATGGTGGATTTTCTCACCACGTGAAAGAAAATTTGCCAAAAGATAATCTGAAAGCATTAAAAAGCATTGGCATCTTTCCTTCAATATTTTATTCCAATTAGATAAAATTTGTAACATGTTATCAATACAATCAACTAAGGTATATTTTACTCTTAATTATCTTTCAATTATATTATTGTTTATTTGTATATTACAAATACAAATATATATTGTTCCATTTACAAAATACAAACTACTGATATTTTAGTTATTGTTATCTCCTATTTAAGTTTTCATTTATATTTATATTATATTAGCAACTTGGAGTTAACAAAATCATGAATCTGAACCTAAAGTTTAGAATATCATAAATATAGATCTGAAGTCTTGAATATTATTTATAACATGAAGTTTATAAAATTATGAATCTGGACTTGAAGTTTTAAATCTCATAAATCTAGAATTTGAAATCTTAAATAATACTTGTAACTAAAAGTTTACAAAATCATAAATTTAAACTATAAATTCAAATTGAATTGAGTCAAATATCTCCTAACTTGAGTTTAGATCAATTTTAAAAATGAGTCAAATATGAAAGTTTTACTTATAGTGAAATTTGTTATTTGTAAAGGAGTTGTAGATATCGTAGATCCCTAACGAAGAAAAGATTTGTGGGGGTGATCTTACCCATGTGATGGGATCCAAACAACTACAATAATAGAGAAGAAGCTCTTTTATATTGAAGACTTCCTTTATAATTTTTACAAAAATCACATATAAAAGAGAGATTCAGTCGAGAGATAAAAAATAGGGGAAGTGAGAGATGAATCTATTTAGCTGAAAGAAAAGAGAAAAGAAGTTGACCAAAACAATTGAAAGCAAATTTGCTGTCTTCTTCTTCCTGCATGCACTTTTGCATCTTCCTTTGTGTGTGTGTGTTGGACATTTCTCTTGTGTCTCTCTTTACAACTTTTGAAGTGGGTGTGCGTTGAACCAAAAATAAGGTTTTTGGCTAATTTCTCTTTGTGGATTACGATTGAAAGCAAGAATAGTCTTGAGTAAGAAATAACAAACAGGAGTCCGACTTTGTGAGTGAAAAAGCTAAGATTTCCATTCTAATGTTCATGTTTTATTCTTTTGATAGGTTGAAAGAGTGAAAGATTGTTTTCTTATAGTTTTTTTTCATCTCATCACAGTAAGAAAACTTTTCATGTAAATTAGGTGATTGTTCTTCGTTGTGTTGTCGTATTTATTAGTCTATAGCCAAATTCATTTTGGTGGATCTCTTGAAAATTATCACTTGATTGAGATTAAAAATCTTGCCAAAAGATCAAAGGGTATTTTGTCACTACAAAATGTGAATTTGAGTACATTCAATGAATACGGTTCTAATCATTCCCCTATATCTCTGCATTATGCAGGGTGTTTGAGCAAGTTCTCACAACAGTTCAATCTAATTAGCAGAAGACTCTTTCAGGTTGATTTACAAGCCCCTTTATCCTGAGTATGGTCAACAAGTTTCACATCGATCGCATAATGTGAACCGGTGTGGAATGGTCAAAATATACAGCTAGCATATACCATGTTCAATGAGCTGTAAAATGCAGAAGATTAAAGCAACAACAACCCATTCAACCATAGCGGTCCATAAGTAGAAAACGTGTCTTAAACCAAAAATATAAAATAATTGAAAATTCTATATGATGTTGATAGCATGGTAAGATGTGAAAGCCTTTGGAAAAATGAACAAGGAATAAGCTTCAGCACGTAACGGTGGCAAATAAGGTTCTAGTCGTCAATTTCAATTTATTTTAATAGGCTAACAGCCTTCATAGATACAATAAATAGACGGCGTCACAAGTCTTCCTGTATATAGAAAAACTTGTGCCTCTTGCTTTTGATTGATTTGAATTTCTGGAGAGACGCATTAAGATGATGAGGCCAGTTGCCGTGTACGCACTGTTTGCCCAAGATTCTGAAAAAGCATTTTAACAAAGTTAAACATTAGACTAGTCAATAGATCCGCAACAATATAAGCTTTGGGGACCAGAACCAGCCCATTAACAAGTGAAGTCTCTACGTATGACCCATAATATAGCAAGTCGTGCCACATCGCCCCCGAGCACAGACTATTGGCAAGATGATCATTAATTTAATAATAAAATATATTTTTTGAAATTAAATAATTAAATATTACTACATGTTAGGAAAATGAATTATGGTTAAAAAAATAAGCTTATTTATATTTTGTGAGTTGAGTTATTAGGGGTAATTTCACTTATGTGAGAATTGAAAATACTTAATTTTTATTTATAGTAGGCGAAGAAAGTTGTTAGAATATGTTTTTCCATATGAGACACTTTTGCACTTTACACCTTTACAAAAGGTCAAAAAACTTGTTTTCATCTAAGGTATAGTGAAATTTCAAAGTTTTACTTTCTAATTTTTAAAAATCTAAACACTTACTGATGAATTAAATTCTATTAAAATTTTCAGTTTGGATTAAGGGTGAAATCATCATTTTAATAATATTATTAAAAATATATATGATTCATTATACTTTCCCTCCCAAATTTTAAAAACTAACTTTACTGCCGCTTAAAGTTTTCTAAATTTGAAAAGTTACATTCCCCCTCCCCCCCCCCCCCCCCCCAAAACCTAGGATTTTCATCTTTTTTCCAATTTAAGCTATCCCAAAACTTTTAAAAATAGCAGTTTCACCCTCTCATAAACTTCAGTTTCTGACATCATCTCCATCCGTCTCTAGCCACCTTTTTCACTTGAGTAGAGCCAACATAAGTCTTCCCTTACTTGAGAAATCCATCAGAGACGAGTGCGACAAAGTCTTTGTAGCACTATGCACTCTTCATTGCACCATGCGACGAACAGATCATCATCTCTTCGTCATATCGTGCGATGAAGAGATGAAGATCTCTTTGTTGCACCTATCACTAGTGAATTGCTTAGGCAATGGAAGGTCGATATAGGCTCTACTTAGGCAAAGGAGGTCATTAGAGATGGACAGAGACGACATCGAAAAGTGAAGTTTAAGAGAGGGGTGAAACTGCTATTTTTAAAAGTTCTAAGGGGTGATTGAAATTGAAAAAAGATGGAAACCACAGGTTTTTTTTAGGGGTGAAATATGAGTTTTCAAAGTTATAAAACTTAAAAAAGCGGTAAAATTGTTTGTTTTTAAAACTTGAGAGAGAAAATATACTGAATTATATATATTTTTAATAATATTAATAAAATAACGATTTCACTCTTAACTCTAACTGAAAATTTTATTAGAATTTAACTTATGGGTAGATGTTTGGGTTTTTTAAAGTTGAAAAATAAGACTTTAAAGTTTAACTGTACCTTGGGTGAGAATAGGTCTTTTGGCCTTTACAGAAGTATTCAATTTTTCCAATATGAAACTTCTGCATATATTCTACAATTTTACAAAAGTGTTCCACATTGAAAAAATACACTCCAATAGCTTTCTTTTCATTTAGCATAAATAAAGCTCAAGTATCATTTAATTTTCAATCAAACTTAAGTTTTTAGTTATTCCATATAAATGAGTTGATCTTAAAAATTCAACTCATTTCTTATAAATAGGTTTAATTTCTTCATTTTTCATCATACTATAATTTCTTTTTATGTTTTCTTTTATTAGAAAACATAGTTTTGTAAATTTAATAATTAACAACTTAAAATTTTTTATTTTTTATTTTTTTCAATTTTAATTATATTTAATTATTTATTATTTTTAATGGGTTGCACTGGGTCAATCTATGGCTCTTATCCCAAAGCCCTAACATAACTTGCATGGTTCGTGGGTTTGACATGATATACTACAATATGGAATTATACTCTCATGAATCATTTAAAAAATGGTGGATATAGGCCATGGGCTTAGCCCGACCTCTTGCCAAGTCTGCCGATGACTCAATTGTTAATCTTAGGATTTTGTGATTTCAGTCATTTCCAAGCTCTTCTTTACTATAATTGTTCAATGTTATATGATGTTTCTATATGTTGCAAATGCATGACTTGGAAAAGTTTTAATTATACCCTTTTTATGATTCCATTAACACTACTTTATTTTATCTGAAGCATTATGACCGATGACAATACCTTAATAGAATTGTCAAGTTGATCTGGCCGAAAGAATTTCACCTTTGAGATTGGCTACCAAGTAGACAACCAAATCATATTTTGAAAAAATATTTTATAGAACGGATGTAACATCCTTATCATTTAGGAAGAAACAATAAAGATCAGTTAAATAGAATGTGAACTCTTAAAAGATCAAGACTTAACTAATTGTGCTGTAAGATTTTGCAGTGCTTCGTGATGGACAGTACTGTGGAAAAGATGAAGCGAAGAGAAGCAATGGAAAGGTTGGCCTTTGATTTGGTGTAAACCAAGAGAACAATAAATTTTGTGGGAAATCTTAAGACTTTTCAGGTGGATGCCAGAAGGACAAAGTTGATCCAGCAATCAGATACACATGCGACGCAGGTGAAGCTGGTGGAACAGTCGTGTGTTGAAGTCAATGACCGTGGTTCATAGTTCCAATGCATGAGAATGTAAATGCACCGCTTCAATCTCCAAACAACTGACCTTTGTGAAAGCATCAAATCAAGTGTTTCCCAAATTGTTGCTTAATTATGTATGAAAATATCGAATTTTTTACCCTAAAATAGCATGCCTATATGTTTATACCACATCAAGGCTAACTTGTTATTAGTTTGTTTTTTAATCCAAATTTAGATTTTCATTAACCCATTTCTAGTTTTAATAATCAATACTCAAATTATATTATAACAATATTAAATAATATTACAATATAAAATTAAAACATTAAACAATAATAAATTATATTTTATATGAAATTATAAATATGAATCTTTATAAGATTATAAACAATAATAGTTTCGATATTTTAATATATAAAAGGATAAAAATGTTGAAACTATAAAAATTGTTATATAAATATATAAATAGGTCGGCAAAATATTCAACATCCCTTATTTATGGGACATTGACCATGTGAACTCCATACCATTTTAATTCAAAAAAAATACGCCAAATACATTTGAGCTCATCCACGAATGGTCAATTATGAATGAAAATAATTAAGTGATTCAATACTTGGGATACGTTTTCAGCTTAGGATATGACCTATAAACATGAGTTAAGAAAAAAGATTTGAAAAGAGATGGCGAGAGTTGAAAAGTTTACAGCAGTAGGGGTACATTATAGTTGTTGCAGGAGCAGTGATAGTCAGAAGAATGAAATGCATAATGATGGTTCCTATGGCTATCGTCTACCGACCTTCTAAACTGACTGTTATTTCTACCTTTGATTCTGGTTTACTGCTAGAAGAAGAAGGCATGCCAAAAATTCCTCTCTTTAAAATGAAGGCTGGTGCTTTGGGAGCTGGAAGGGTCACAGTTTCACCGCCTAGCATGACAATAACCATGTACAAGGTGGGACGATCATCTGGGTCTTCTTGCACGCATAAGAGCCCAATATTTATGCACTTCAATATTTCGTCTGTTTTCCAACTTTCTCTCAGTTTCTGGTCAATTAAATCCAGTGCCTTGTCTTCTTGCCACAATCTCCATGCCTGAAGAGTAGTTCAAAAAATTACTAGTTGGTAAGAATAGAAAATGACCAAAGAGGCAATGGGCATGCGGAAGTCAGACTACTTACATAACCTAAAAGGCTTAAGGCTTCTTCTGAATTGTAGAATCCAGTGTTCTTTTTTCCACTTATAATCTCAAGTACCACCACACCAAAACTAAAAACATCGGATTTGACTGAGAAAAATCCATCTAATGCATACTTTGGGGACATATAACCACTGCAAAAATTATAATATTTGTTTTTTTTAACTAAAACGGGCAACTGAAAAGCTATGCTGGAAAACATAAAATTTTACTTTGATGAAATTATGTAACTTACTAAGTTCCCACCACTCGATTTGTGGTCCCCTCTATTTGTGTTCCTTCAAAAATCTTCCCCAACCCAAAATCAGAAATTTTGAGATTCATCTCATGATCAAATAGAATGTTATTGGTTTTCAAATCTCTATGAATGATTTTCAATCTAGAATTTTGGTGAAGATAGACAAGTCCTCGAGCAATTCCCAAAATGATATTGAAGCGTGTCTCCTAATCCAGTAATACGCTGAGAGTACGATCTGGAATAGTTTTCATTTCCCAATATTTGTACTATGGTCACTACGTATCAATCAAAATGCACTATGGTTTATTGGCAAACAATTAGACTTGTTAGAGGCTAACCGAATAGAAAGAAATCTAAGCTTTTATTAGGCATGTATTTATAGAGCAAAATCCTTTCGCCCCCTTCTATACAGTAGCCCAAAAGTCTAACAAGATTTCGATGTTGGAATTTAGCAATCAACACAACCTCATTCTTAAACTCCTCCAAACCCTGTCCTGAAACACTTGAGAGCCTCTTAACAGCAATATCTTGATCTCCTGAAATGTATATTATTTTATAAAATACATGGATTATTATACTTATGACTAAAAACTAGTGACAAAAGTATCGATAAATCTTTTGAATATTAAAATATTACCTTGTAAACAGGGCCAAAGCCTCCTTTCCCAAGCTTGTTTGCTTCGGAGAAGTTATCTGTAGCAGCTAGTACGCTTCTGAAATCAAAGAAAGGTAAGTCTATGCCTTTTTTATCCTCCTCTCTGAACTGGCCAGAGTCTATCAGATCTCTGACGTGCATCTGGCTGTTGTATAAGTGAAGCCCCAGAGCTCTTTGCATTTCTTCTGAATTCAAAAAATTAATTATTCGTAACTTAATCAGTCCTATTTAAATATTATTTGAATAAATGGATTCTAGTTGGTTACCTTGTCTGTTGGCCTTTCTCTTTTGTATGTAGCTATAAGCAATGACGCATGCCATAACAGTAAAACTTGCCATAGTCACCAAAGCAATCAGAGTCCCTCGAAACTTTCGATCGGAAATGTCCTCTTTTCTGTTAGATCCTACTACTGCCAGAAGGAAAATTGACTAGTCTCGCTCAGAAATCATGGAGAATGGAAAGTGATTAGAAACGAAAAGGGTATTAATTACCTGAATCAGGCAGCCAACGGAGATATATGTCACGGCCACCATCTGTGTAATTCTCCTGAATATTGTTAAGATCATCAATCCAAAGCCAGCATGTGGAATTTATTCTACTGTCCCTTCTTGTTATATTTGGTGTTTCAAACGAATAAGCTTGACACTCGCATTTTTTCAAACATCTTTCTCTGCATTCAATTTCACCTGGGGCCTCAACCTCCTTATCTGGCTTTCCCAGTTTCATCATTTCTAATTTCAAGAAGTTTCCATCGCTAGACTTGTTGCATATGAGAGGTGTTGTTCTTCGGCACCCTTGAGAAATATAACCAGGTGACACCATATCAAATTTAGGTAAACACTTGCACTGTTTCTGGGTATTGCTGCAGATTACGAATTAGTTAAATTTCAAAGATTTTTTTTTAAAGAAATTGACACAAGAGACTTGGGAAGAAGTTGTGAACCACTATAAATTGACTAAACAATTACTTCTCCTGTCTCTTTTTAAATATATTTTATTTTGGTTATTGCTTTAATTGTTTATTTATTTGTTGAATTAATTTAAATTTATTAAGGTTTAATTTTGAAATAATTTTTAAAACTCTTATTCACCCTCCTTTAGGAATTAATTAATAATTTAAATCAGAAGACATGCAAATAGCGGTGGGGCTTTACTGTTTTAGTCATAAGTATAATAATCCATGTATTTTATAAAATAATGCACATTCCAGGGTAAGTTTTCAGGAGATCAAGATATTGCTGTTAAGAGGCTTTCAAGTGTTTCAGGACAGGGTGTGGAGGAGTTTAAGAATGAGGTTGTGTTGATTGCTAAGCTCCAACATCGAAATCTTGTTAGAATTTTGGGCTACCGTATAGAAGGCGGCGAAAGGATTTTGCTTTATGAATGCACGCCTAATAAAAGCTTAGATTTCTTTATATTTGGTCAGCCTCTAACAAATCTAATTGTTTGCCAATAAACCATAGCGTATTTTGATTGATACAAAGTGACCATAGTACTAATATTGGGAAATGAAAACTCTTCCAGATCGTACTCTCAGTGTTTTACTAGATTGGGAGACACGCTTCAATATCATTTTAAGAATTGCTTCAAGACTTGTCTATCTTCTTCAAGATTCTAGGTTGAGAATCATTCACAGAAATTTGAAAACTAGTAACATTTTATTAGATCATAAGATGAATCCCAAAATTTCTTTTGGGTTGGCAAAGATTTTTGAAGGAACACAAACAAAGGGGATCACAAATCGAGTGGTGGGAACTTAGTAAGTTATATAATTTCATCAAAGTAAAATTTTATGTTTTCCAGCATAGCCTTTCAGTTCCCCGTTTCAGTTAAAAAAATAGTAATAATAATAATACAATTTTTGCAGTAGTTATATGTCCCCGGAATATGCATTAAATGGATTTTTCTCAGTCAAATCTGATGTTTTTAGTTTTGGTGTGGTGGCACTTGAGATTATAAGTGGAAAAAAGAACACTGGATTCTTCAATTCAGAAGAAGCTTTAAGCCTACTAGGTTATGTAAGTAGTCTGACTTCTGCATACCCATTGCCTCTTTGGTCATTTTCTCTTCTTACCAACTCGTAATTTTTTTAACTACTCTTCAGGCATGGAGATTGTGGCGAGAAGACAAGGCACTGGATTTAATTGACCAGAAACTGAGAGAAAGTTGGAAAACAGACGAAATATTGAAGTGCATAAATATTGGCCTCTTATGCGTGCAAGCAGACCCAGATGATCGTCCCACCATGTCTATGGTTATTGTCAAGCTAGGCGGTGAAACTGTGACCCTTCCAACTCCCAAACCACCAGCCTTCATTTTAAAAAGACGACTGCTTGGCATGCCTTCTTCTTCCAGCAGTAAACCAGAAACAAACTTAGAAATTACAGTCAGTTTAGAAGGTCGGTAGACATAGCCAAGAAAACCATTATTATGCATTTCATCTTTCTCTATATATCATTCTTGGTTATTTTTTTTGTGCTTCAATTCATGGAATCTATAGGAAGCATTTTGATAACTTTTCTTCCCTTCAAGTTGATCTATCGGCAGATCGCAATATTTTATTACATGAAGAGAAAAATCCCAATTCCCAAGCATATTAAAACCTCAAATCTATCAATTTTAATATTAATTAGACTATAAAATGGAGATATAAATTGAGTTGTCACTTGTTTTGTAATCAGTCTCTGCTCATGTCAATTTGATTTTAATTGCCATTTTGGTAGCTTGAAGCGACTTATTCAGCTAAACATAGGCTTATAACGAGTTACAACCAAATTTATAAAGTAAATTATGTAAAAAAATTATCATTAAAATTCATTCTACACCACTACAAAATATAATCGTCTATTCTATCCAATTGGTATCAGAGTTGTCAACCTGTTTGGGAATAGACATGGCACACACAGGAACTCTCACTTATAAAAATTCTGGTGAAGTGAAGTAAGGCTCTCTGTCTGTAGTGTGTTGCATACGCTCTTACAAAGCTATGTTGCGGTCCTGATAGATATCTTTGGGTGCTTCCACAAAAAGACGCTTATAAATTCTTCCATGGTTATGGTCAAAAACAACCTTCGTTTCAAGCTTTTAGGACCATAAGGAACACATAGACAAAATAAGAAGACCTTGACCTAGATTGAAGAAAATGAAAATTCACCAATGCCCCAACTTTTCACTTACTCGTGATAGTCTTGTTGTTGATAGATAAAAATCCATTGATAAAAAGTACATAAAATTAGCAGTGTAATTATACATAAGTACTAGAAAACACAATAAATGTTTAAAAAGGTTCGACTTATTGATTAGAAATCTACATTTAATATTATATTATTAACTTTTCTAGAATGATTTTAGTGGAATAACAATATGAGAATACAAAATGTAATTCCTCTGCTCTATACGATTATATTATTTATAGAGCAAAAGAAAAAAATTATTGTGTAATTATATAATTGAAAATAGATATACTGACTCAAGAATTCATTATGTTGTTATCTTGATGATAATAGACTAATATATCCTTAAACATATTAATTAATGTTGCTACTTAAGTATGAGATTTAGATTATAAAAATTCACCTAATGCATTTGAAGGATGATCAAAGTGAAAAATCAAAGACAAAACTTAAATAAAGAATTCTTGAAAATTTGAAGAAAAACTCAAGTTTATATAGATGACTTTTGTAATCTTGAAGTATTAGTTTTGATTAGAATATTTATTTAAATGTGAAAGTTCTCTAAAAAATTTGATTTTATAATTTTTCACACTTTGGGGTTAAAGTGTTATTTTTTAACTTGATGAATTAAACCAATTTTTGTCAAATTTTAATAACCTATTTGAAATTATGAAGCTTTATGAACGAAAATATCTCAAATTTGGATTTCAATAAGTTTTCCAAAATTTGGTTAAATTGATATTTTTCATATCTTTCAAATTTTTGGGTTAATTTTTCATTTTTCAAACTTATTGAATTAAGTCAATTTTTATCAAATTCATATAACTCATATGAAATTATGAAGTTTGTAGAATAAAATTTAATATCTTAAAGTTGATTTTGAAAGAGTTTTCCAAAATTAGTCAAATTATCACTTTTCAAAGTTTTAGAGGGAAAATAACAATTTTTTTCAAAACTTTAAGGGTCAAAATGTAACAAAACTTGATTCATCAAATTTACCAATCAAAATTTTCAATTAATGGCTATCAAATTATCTAGAAGTCATATATTTCAATTTTCAAAAATATGATTGACTAGATTTCTTTAAGTTGACTGAATGGGGCAATAAATTTTCTAACGGTTAGTGCCACAATATATACGGTTGACTGAAATATATCTAATCAATCAAATTATGAGTTTTCTAGAAAATTATAACGACTAGTTTCTTTATTTCTCTTTATATAAACCCAATCAAATTCACTTCGGAATGACTTTGGCAAGCTAAAATTTTCATACATTTTAGAGTAAAACATTATTGAGTTATTTCACTTGCAAATTTTTCTCTTTGATCAAACTCCTACTCATTTACTTTCTTGAATACATATATTTTGGGTTGTATTAAGCTTAAACTTTCATGTACATTTTTTGAAAGAGTTTTGAATTTCACTTTCATACAAATTTGTGTTGGAAAAGAGTGAATTTCACTCCTGTTGAGGCCAATAAAAATTTTTAGAGAGATAAATAGAGTTCTAGTTCTTGTAAGATTAATAACACATTAGAAACTATTTGTATTGTGAAGAAACACTTAGTTGGGGTTTTGTTAACCCAAAATTAGTAGAATACTCTAAGACAGATAACTTAAAAGAGTGGACGTAGGTCTAATTACGCCGAATCACTGTATATTATGTGTTTGTTTTTCTAAACCATTCATCTTTTATTTTATATAGTATATGTTATCTTGTCTACATTAATTATTTAAATCAACTCTTGACATTTATATACATTACATTAAAAATTAGTCAACATTCATTAAAAATTAGTCAACTCCTACAGAGGATGACTTCTGATTCTTGTCCAAATATATAGAGAAAGACTTGAAAGGGATCACCAATAAAAGAGACGTCAAGGGCAATTGGCTGAAAAAATATTTCTTCTTCCCATACCTATAAAACAAGAAATTTAGGATAACGAGTACGGCTAGGTGTTTTCTTTTCTTTTCTTTTTTCTATCCGATTCTAAGTACACTCACTCTTTCCTACAATTAACCATCATAAGCCTGATTTGGATGCACCTTACAAGGATAAGGTGAGGAACTTCTACAGCCTACCTAATAGAGCTCAAGACATATTTGAGTTACTTACAAATTGAAACTTCAATTGTATGTACTTGTTCCTATTACATTCGATCCTCTAGAGCTTATTATTTTGGTTATGTAATCAATTGTTGTATCATGTTTTGTTATTGTGTTTTTTAATTTTTACTGGCATGTCAGTTTGAATTCTTTTGTTTATGTTCAACTTGATTTGGAGTGTTAAAGCTTAAATAGTTTCATGCTTATTTGTGCTCACATTCGCTTCTACATATGACCACATTCTTCTCATTTCCATGGCATTTCACTTTAAAACTGTTGGTGTTTCCAAGTCAATTAGATATGAGAAGGAGAATTCACTTTTGAGAAGCATGTGGTCTTTCAAAAAATCTATGTCAAAGATGGGGAGTGGCAAAGTAGCCTGTTCATCGGGAGTTTATGTTCTTAGGGGAGTTTTTCTTATTGGATGATTTTTGCATGGTGACAAAACTCGACCAGACTTGCTTTTTAAATTAAAAATTTTTCTCGATTCTTATTTGAATTGCTTTTGTGTCCTATGGACAATACTTCGGTTCTTTTAGTTGCGTATGTTTTTTCATGTTTCATATTTATTACAAGTGAAATTTAACTGTTATATTTTGTTGAACCTGATCTTTTGCCTGTTTGCATTTTGATCTGTTTTGTAGTGCAAGACTGTTGCTTTAGATTTAATACAAACTTTGTTTATAGATTTTCTAAAAGGGGAGATTCTAAATGTAATTGACAAACCATGAACAATTATAATAACATGTCTTAGTTTATGTTTTTACTATGTTTTGTGCATATATGTGGCATTATGTGGCCGTATTAAATACAAATCTTATCTTCAAGGTGATATAATGTTATTTTTATTTATTGGAAATGAAACATGTCTTATATTTGATATTATTTTTATTCCTATATATTGATACTAATTAATATTAGATTTAAACTGAGTTTGTTTTAGTTTAAGTTTGATTTAAACGAATCCAAAACGAGTTTATCAAATACAAACTTGAGTCTAAGCCCAAACTATATATATTAAAATTCACAAACTCAAGCTATGGAGCTGAGCGGCCCATGAGCCATGTGAGCTCACTGTATTTAAGAAAAAAGACACATTATAATTAAACTTTATACTACATTTTTGTTTCAATAAAGACGGAAGGAAGGAAAAAGACACCTTATAATTAAATGTTATACAATAGGTGGGACAAGGTCTTTTGGCCATTATTTATTGCAATGGTGCAGAATGAGTTGTAACCCATTATAAGTCTATGTTTAGCTGAATAAGTCGCTTCAATGCTACCAAACTTGCAATAAAAATCAAACTGACGTGTGCAGAGACTGATTACAGAACGTGTTACAACTCAATTTAGATCTCCATCATCTATTCTAATAAAATATTAAAATTGATAGATTTGAAGTTTCAGTACGCTTTGGAATTGGGTTTTATCTCTTCATCTAGTAGAATATTGCGATTTGCTGAAAGATCAACTCAAGGAAAGAAAAGTTATCTAAGATTGATATATAGAGAAGAATGAAATGCATAATGATGGTTTCCATGGCTATCGTCTACCGACCTTCTAAACTGACTGTTATTTCTACCTTTGATTCTGGTTTACTGCTAGAAGAAGAAGGCATGTCAAATTTTCCTCTCTTTAAAATGAAGGCTGGCGCTTTGGGAGCTGGAAGGGTCACAGTTTCACCGCCTAGCATGACAATAACCATGGACATGGTGGGACGATCATCTGGGTCTTCTTGCACGCATAAGAGCCCAATATTTATGCACTTCAATATTTCGTCTGTTTTCCAACTTTCTCTCAGTTTCTGGTCAATTAAATCCAGTGCCTTGTCTTCTTGCCACAATCTCCATGCCTGAAGAGTAGTTCAAAAAATTACTAGTTGGTAAGAATAGAAAATGACCAAAGAGGCAATGGGCATGCAGAAGTCAGACTACTTACATAACCTAGAAGGCTTAAAGCTTCTTCTGAATTGTAGAATCCAGTGTTCTTTTTTCCACTTATAATCTCAAGTACCACCACACCAAAACTAAAAACATCGGATTTGACTGAGAAAAATCCATCTAATGCATACTCTGGGGACATATAACCACTGCAAAAATTGTATTATTATTATTTTTTTAACTGAAACGGGCAACTGAAAGGCTTTGGTGGAAAACATAAAATTTTACTTTGATGAAATTATGTAACTTACTAAGTTCCCACCACCCGATTTGTGGCCCCCTCTGTTTGTGTTTCTTCAAAAATCTTTGCCAACCCAAAATCAGAAATTTTGGGATTCATCTCATGATCCAATAGAATGTTACTAGTTTTCAAATCTCTATGAATGATTCTCAACCTAGAATCTTGGTGAAGATAGACAAGTCCTCGAACAATTCCCAAAATGATATTGAAGCGTGTCTCCCAATCCAGTAATATGCTGAGAGTAGGATCTGGAAGAGTTTTCATTTCCCAATATTAGTACTATGGTCACTTCGTATCAATCCAAATACAATATGGTCTATTGGCAAAAAATTAGACTCGTTAGAGGCTGACCAAATATAAAGAAATCTAAGCTTTTATTAGGCATGTATTCATAGAGCAAAATCCTTTCGCCCCCTTCTATACAGTAGCCCAAAATTCTAACAAGATTTCGATGTTGGAGCTTAGCAATCAACACAACCTCGTTCTTAAACTCCTGCAAACCCTGTCCTGAAACACTTGAGAGCCTCTTAACAGCAAATTCTTGAGCTCCTGAAAACTTACCCTGGAATGTATATTATTTTATAAAATACAAGGATTATTATACTTATGACTAAAACCTAGTGACAAAAGTATCGATAAATCTTTTAAATATTAAAATATTACCTTGTAAACGGGGCCAAAGCCTCCTTTCCCAAGCTTGTTTGCTTCAGAGAAGTTATCTGTAGCGGCTAGTATGCTTCTGAAATCAAAGAAAGGTAAGTCTATGCCTTTTTTATCCTCCTCTCTGAACTGGCCAGAGTCTATCAGATCTCTGACGTGCATCTGACTGTTATATAAGTGAAGCCCCAGAGCTCTTTGCATTTCTTCTGTATTCAAAAAATTAATTATTCGTAACTTAATCAGTCCTATTTAAATAATATTTGAATAAATGGATTCTAGTTGGTTACCTTGTCTGTTGGCCTTTTTCTTTTGCATGTAGCCATATGCAATGACGCATGCCATAACAGTAAAACTTGCCATAGTCACCAAAGCAATCAGAGTCCCTCGAAACTTTCGATGAGAAATGTCGTCTCTTCTGTTAGATCCTACTACTACAAGAAGGAAAATTGACTAGTCTCGCTCAGAAATCATGGAGAATGGAAAGTGATTAGAAACGAAAAGGGTATTAATCACCTGAATCAGGCAGCCAACGGAGATATATGTCACGGCCACCATCTGTGTAATTCTCCTGAATATTGTTGAGATCTTCAGTCCAAAGCCAGCATGTGGAATTTATTCTACTGTCCCTTCTTGTTATATTTGGTGTTTCAAACGAATAAGCTTGACACCCGCATTTTTCCAAACATTTTTCTCTGCATCCAATTTCACCTGGGGCCTCAACTTCCTTATCTGGCTTTCCCAGTTTCATCATTTCTAATTTCGAGAAGTTTCCATCGCTAGACTTGTTGCATAATAGAGGTGTTCTTCTTCGGCACCCTTGAGAAAAATCACCAGGTGACACAATTTCAAATGGAGGTAAACACTTGCATCCTGTCTGGGTATTGCAGATAGCGTTGTTTCCACAGAATTTAAACACACTGCACTTATCTCTCGGTTCCCGCCAGATCAAAGGCCATGAATCTGACTGATTATTTCGGATGAAATATTGTATCTGTCCATCATAATTCATAACTAACATCATATTACTTCTATCGATGTTTGAAGATGATGCAATTTTACAACTGGGACTACTACAATTCTTAAAAATATTTCTTAAGTCGGAGCCAGATTCTGTAGAGTTTGATAACATTGATGATATAACGGAGAAAACAGCAGACTTTATGAAATTTCCAGAAACTCCACTTCTCCAGTACACGTCGTCATCTTTAATAATAGTGTATTGGTTTCCGTTTTCTTCATCTTTCCGGAATACAGAGTTCCCTGGTGCTGGGTCATCATGACTTTTCCATGCAGTCAAATTAATGTTATCATCCATGTTCATACCAGGAAGAAATGTATCAGTTGGATTACTGAAGCTTGCCCAGACATCAGTCGATTTGCCGTTGTCTTCTTTTGTTAGAACCAGGTTTCCAGAATCGAAGAGCTTCACCATCCCTTTAAAGGAAGACGATCCTGAAAGCCCAGATGACCATTTGGGTTCGTTGTTTCCATCAAGTACCACGAGGTTACCATCTTCAGCAATGCAAAAAACCCCTGTACGCTTATCTAGTGGAGGCGATCGATTTGCAACCCATACAATTCTCCTTGGATTAGATCCAATATACCAAATTCCCACATATCTTCTGTTATCAGAGCTTCCATTAGGGGTGAAAAATCCTAATTCAAATCTTTTACTAGCTGAGATGAGAGTTTCATTTTTTCGATCACTGATGGAATCATTTAATGTTAAGGTATCTTTCGCATAACAGCATAGAAGATAAAAACAGAAAAAAATTGGGTATAAAATGAGCAGAGTACGTACCATTCCCAGCTTCCTCTTCATTATAGATGGGTGTGAGCAATTATACTTACAGAGAGTGGCCTCAAATTCCAATGGCATCCAGATGATTTTGTTAACTCTGATCTGCAGATTTCACTTTGAATATGTGGTGTGAGAGTGGACTTGTAGTCGACAACCAAGGTCAAGGTCGTCTAAGTTTGTACATCTCTTTATCTTTTTTATTTTGTGGGCTCATTCATCGTGAAACGCGTCTGCAACCATTTGTTTATAAACCTAATTATAGACATAATTATTGTGATCATTTGTACTAAAAAAAATGATTAAGCAATCCCTTTTTTTGTCCCTTTTTAAATTTATTGTATTTTGGTTATTGCTTAGAATTGTTTATTTATTCGTTAAATTAATTTAAGTTTATTAATGTTTAATTTTGAAATAATTTTTTTAACTCTTATCCACCTTCCTTTAGGACTAATTGCATTTATATTAGTTTTACATATCTTAAGAGAGATCCATTGAAAAGGTGCTTAATATATTCAATATTGACAATTTTAAACCAGCATGTTCTTCACTTGTAAGCGACTTCAAGTTGAATTTCAAGCCGTGCTTGGGTGAAAATGACATTGAAGAAATAAATAAAGTGTTTTATGTTATTGTAATTAGTAGGTTGGTGTATGTCACATAGTCCCCGGTTTGACCCGTGAACTAGACCGAAATTGGCCCATTCAAAACCAAAACTGGTACAAACTAAAATTAAAATCGGTTTTTGATGGTTCGATTCTGATTTTAATATTTTTAAACCATTGAACTGACGGTTCAAAAATTTATGAACCGGTATTTTTTCACATGAACCGGCAAATGCTTGCAAGGGACCACCATATTTTAAACATTTACTGGGACCGGGTCCCCTGCAAAATTTTAAAATATGGCTGCTTTTAAAACATTTGCAGGGACCGGGTCCTGCAAATGTGTAAAATATGAGTGGTGGGCTTTTTTTTTTTTAATTTTTTAATATAAAATTTTACTTATAAATATGTGTAAAATGTTTGAACTCTGAATACGTGGCCCCCGCACAACCCCCACCCTCCCCCCACACCCGACACCGGGCTCTTTTTTCCATTTGGATTAGAGAAACAGATACATAAAATTTATACTCTTTTAAGCTTTCATCTTTCCTTCAATATTTTGTTCCAGTTATATAAAATGTGTAACATGTTATCAATACAATCAACTCAGGTATATTTTACTCTTAATTATCTTTTAGTTATATTATTGTTTATTTATATATTATAAATACAAATATCTCAGTTATGATATTGTTCCATTTACAAAATACAAACTACTGATATTTTAGTTATTGTTATCTTCTATTTAAGTTTTCATTTATATTTATATTATATTAACAAATCGAAGTTAATAAAATCATGAATCTGAACCTGAAATCTAGAATATCATAAATCTAGATCCGAACTCCTGAATATTATTTATAACCTGAAGTTTACAAAATTATGAATCTGGACCTGAAGTTTTAAATCTCATAAATCTATAATTTGAAATCTTAAATAGTACTTGTAACCTAAAGTTTACAAAATTATGAATTTAAACTATAAATTCAAATTGAATTGAGTCAAATATCTCCTAACTTGAGTTTAGATCAATTTTAAAAATGAGTCAAATATAAAAGTTTTATCTATGGTGAAACTTGTTATTTGTAAAAGAGTTGTAGATATCGTAGATCCCTAACGAGGAAAAGATTTGTGGGGGGTGATCTTACCCATGTGATGGGATCCAAACAACTAAAACAATAGAGAAGAAGCTCTTTTATATTGAAGACTTCCTTTATAATTTTTACAAAAATCACATATAAAAGAGAGATTCAGTCGAGAGATAAAAAATAGGGGAAGTGAGAGATGAATCTATTTAGCTGAAAGAAAAGAGAAAAGAAGTTGACCAAAACAATTGAAAGCAAATTTGCTGTCTTCTTCTTCCTGCATGCACTTTTGCATCTTCCTTTGTGTGTGTGTGTTGGACATTTCTCTTGTGTCTCTCTTTACAACTTTTGAAGTGGGTGTGCGTTGAACCAAAAATAAGTTTTTTGGCTAATTTCTCTTTGTGGATTACGATTGAAAGCAAGAATAGTCTTGAGTAAGAAATAACAAACAGGAGTCCGACTTTGTGAGTGGAAGAGCTAAGATTTCCATTCTAATGTTCATGTTTTATTCTTTTGATAGGTTGAAAGAGTGAAAGATTGTTTTCTTATAGTTTTTTTTCATCTCATCACAGTAAGAAAACTTTTCATGTAAATTAGGTGATTGTTCTTCGTTGTGTTGTCGTATTTATTAGTCTATAGCCAAATTCATTTTGGTGGATCTCTTGAAAATTATCACTTGATTGAGATTAAAAATCTTGCCAAAAGATCAAAGGGTATTTTGTCACTACAAAATGTGAATTTGAGTACATTCAATGAATACGGTTCTAATCATTCCCCTATATCTCTGCATTATGCAGGGTGTTTGAGCAAGTTCTCACAACAGTTCAATCTAATTAGCAGAAGACTCTTTCAGGTTGATTTACAAGCCCCTTTATCCTGAGTATGGTCAACAAGTTTCACATCGATCGCATAATGTGAACCGGTGTGGAATGGTCAAAATATACAGCTAGCATATACCATGTTCAATGAGCTGTAAAATGCAGAAGATTAAAGCAACAACAACCCATTCAACCATAGCGGTCCATAAGTAGAAAACGTGTCTTAAACCAAAAATATAAAATAATTGAAAATTCTATATGATGTTGATAGCATGGTAAGATGTGAAAGCCTTTGGAAAAATGAACAAGGAATAAGCTTCAGCACGTAACGGTGGCAAATAAGGTTCTAGTCGTCAATTTCAATTTATTTTAATAGGCTAACAGCCTTCATAGATACAATAAATAGACGGCGTCACAAGTCTTCCTGTATATAGAAAAACTTGTGCCTCTTGCTTTTGATTGATTTGAATTTCTGGAGAGACGCATTAAGATGATGAGGCCAGTTGCCGTGTACGCACTGTTTGCCCAAGATTCTGAAAAAGCATTTTAACAAAGTTAAACATTAGACTAGTCAATAGATCCGCAACAATATAAGCTTTGGGGACCAGAACCAGCCCATTAACAAGTGAAGTCTCTAAGCATGACCCATAATATAGCAAGTCGTGCCACATCGCCCCTGAGCACAGACTATTGGCAAGATGATCATTAATTTAATAATAAAATATATTTTTTGAAATTAAATAATTAAATATTACTACATGTTAGGAAAATGAATTATGGTTAAAAAAATAAGTTTATTTATATTTTGTGAGTTGAGTTATTAGGGGTAATTTCACTTATGTGAGAATTGAAAATACTTAAGTTTTATTTATAGTAGGCGAAGAAAATTGTTAGAATATGTTTTTCTATATGAGACACTTTTGCACTTTACACTTTTACAAAAGGTCAAAAAACTTGTTTTCATTTAAGGTATAGTGAAATTTCAAAGTTTTACTTTCTAATTTTCAAAAATCTAAACGTCTACTGATGAATTAAATTCTATTAAAATTTTTAGTTTGGATTAAGGATGAAATCATCATTTTAATAATATTATTAAAAATATATATGATTCATTATACTTTCCCTCCCAAATTTTAAAAACTAACTTTACTCCCACTTAAAGTTTTCTAAATCTGAAGAGTTACATTCCCCTCCCCCCCCCCCCCCCCCCCAAAACCTAGGATTTTCATCTTTTTTTCCAATTTAAGCTACCCTAAAAATTTTAAAAATAGCAGTTTCACCCTCTCATAAACTTCAGTTTCTGACATCATCTCCATCCGTCTCTGGCCACCTTTTTCGCTTGAGTAGAGCCAACATCAGCCTTCCCTTACCTGAGAAATCCATCAGAGACGAGTGCGACAAAGTCTTTGTAGCAATATGCACTCTTCGTTGCACCATGTGACGAACAGATCATCATCTCTTTGTCATATCGTGCGCCGAACAGATCATCATCGAAAAGTGAAGTTTAAGAGAGAGGTGAAACTGCTATTTTTAAAAGTTCTAAGGGGTGATTAAAATTGAAAAAAGATGGAAACCACAGGTTTTTTTTTGAAGGGGGGAATATGAGTTTTCAAAGTTATAAAACTTTAAACAGTGGTAAAATTGTTTGTTTTTAAAACTTGAGAGAGAAAATATAATTAATTATATATATTTTTAATAATATTAATAAAATAACGATTTCACTCTTAACCCCAACTGAAAATTTTAATAGAATTTGACTTATGGGTAGATGTTTGGGTTTTTTAAAGTTGAAAAATAAGACTTTAAAGTTTAACTATACCTTGGGTGGGAATAGGTCTTTTGGCCTCTACAAAAGTATTCAATCTTTCCAATATGAAACTTCTGTATATATTCTACACTTTTACAAAAGTGTTCCACATTGAAAAAATACACTCCCATAGCTTTCTTCATTTAGTATAAATAAAGCTCAAGTATCATTTAATTTTCAACCAAACTCAAGTTTTTAGTTATTCCATATAAATGGGTTGATCTTAAAAATCCAACTCATTTCTTATAAATAGGTTTAATTTCTTTATTTTTCATCATACTACAATTTCTTTTTATGTTTTCTTTTATTAGAAAACAAAATTGTTTAAATTTATTAATTAACAACTTAAAATTTATTATTTATTATTTTTTTCAATTTTAATTATATTTAATTATTTATTATTTTTAATGGGTTGTACTGGGTCAATCTATGGCTCTTATCCAAAAGCCCTAACATAACTTGCATGGTTTGTGGGTTTGACATGATATACTACAATATCGAATTATACTCTCATGAATTGTTTAAAAATGGTGGATCTAGGCTATGGGCTTAGCCCGACCCCTTACCAAGTCTACCAATGACTCAATTGTTAATCTTAGGATTTTGTGATTTCACTCATTTCTGAGCTCTTCTTTACTATAATTGTTCAATGTTATATGATGTTTCTATATGTTGCAAATGCATGAGTTGGAAAAGTTTTAATTATACCCTTTTTAAGATTCCATTAACACTCCCTTATTTTATCTGAAGCATTATGACCAATAACATTACCTTAATAGAATTGTCAAGATGATCTGGCAGAAAGAATTTCACCTTTGAGACTGGCTACCAAGTAGATAACCAAATCATATTTTGAAAAAAATATTTTACAGAATGGATGTAACATCCTCATCGTTTTGGAAGAAAGAATAAAGATTAGATAAATAGAATGTGAGTCTTAAATGATCAAGACGTAACTTATTGTGCTGTAAGACTTTGCAGTGCTTCGTGATGGACAGTACTGCAGAAAAGATGAAGCGAAGAGAAGGGAAGGAAAGGTTGGCGTTTGATTTGGTGTAAACCAAGAGAACAATGAATTTTGTGGGAAATCTGAAGACTTTTTCAGGTGGATGCCAGAAGGACAAAGTTGATCCAGCAATCAGATACACATGCGGTGCAGGTGAAGCTGGTGGAACTGTCGTGTGTTGAAGTCAATGACCATGGTTCAGAGTTCCGATGCATGAGAATGCAAATGCACCGCTTCAATCTCCAAACAACCGGCCTTTGTAGAAGCATCGAATGGAGTGCTCCCCAAACCGCCGCTTAGCTATGTATGAGACTATCGAATTTTTTACCCTAAAATAGGTTGCCTATATATTTACACCACATCAAGGCCAACTTCTTATTCGATTGTTTTTCAATCCAAATTTAGAATTTCATTAACTCATTTTTTGTTTTAATAATCAATACTCCAATTATATTATAACAAATATTAAAAAATATTATAATATAATATTAAAATATTAAACAATAAATTATATTTTATATAAAATTATAAATATGAATCTTTATAAAGATATAAACAATATTAGTTTAGATATTTCAATATATAAAATGATAAAAATGTTTAAACTATAAAAAATGTTTTATATATATATATATATAGAGGTCGGCAAAATATTCAACATCCCTTATTTATGGGACAATGACCATGTGAACTCCATACCATTTTAATTCAAAGAAATACGCCAAATACATTCGGGGGTTATTTGGTTCCAGTTTTTGAAGATTACCTTGGTAACATATCTTTTATTCTCTTATTTGGTTTACCAGTAATAAAATATTACAGTAATCTTTTATTATCAATGCTGACGTAACAGGTAATATAGATGGTAATTTGATTACCACCTTCATCTTAGATTTTTAAATATTACCAAGATAATTTTGATTTTATTATAATTATATTATTATTTATTAATTTTTTGAGACAAAAATAAATTTATTTTTAATTAATATGATAAATAATATAAAAATTATTTAAAAAAATTATATTTAAGGGCGTTTAAGTAAAATAATTTACTAGTAATCTTTTATTATTTTTAACCAAACATAATAATTATTTATATCTATCAAATTTTATCAAATATAGTAATCATTTATATTCAGTAATCTTCTAAATAATCTATCTTTAAGGTACTCTTTCTATTTTGATAATAAAATATTATTCAAACCAAACGCTCCCCTTAACTCATCCACGAATGGTCGATGGGTAGATATGTCACCGATTATAGGAGTCGTCCAGATGTTGAGATGGCACACAAAGCACATTCCGGGATAGGATTCTATCTCAGCTATCTTCACTGGAGATACAGTAAGTACTAATTTATTAAGCATTAACATATACTCTGGATATAACAATAATGAATACTGAAAATAAATATTTTGTAGAATAATGTTAATTTTCCATTAGATTTATCTCTAGTTGAGAGAGATACGGAGTGGTATGAGGATATCGTCCAATATACAAGGGTGTCAGATAGTCGATCTTCTTCGGTGTCAGGAGATGCACTATCGAGTCCTCGTGATGTTAGTTCTCCGATCGTTGCTCATCCTCCTGTTGGTACTCGTGTTTAGCCCTCTCCCACGTGCCCGATTAGCTACCCTGTCGAGGAGCTTATATCACCGGATCTCGTGCCTAGGCCCCCTACCACTGAGCACATATCATTAGATCCTATGCTTATGCCCTCTACCACTGAGCAGATATTAGATGATCCTCCTGTCATTAGACCAGATTTCTTTATTCATCACTTCGATGGTGCATTGGCTCGACGGAGAAATTTTATCTTAGCTCAACTTATTGGGTTAGAGGCTAAGATGGAGGATAGGTTTAGTCGCATTGAGGGTAGGATAACTCTTATGGAGGATAAACTGAGTCGTATTGTGGATACGACGACTTGTACGGAGGCCAAACAATTTCATCACCATACAAATACTGTCGGACAGGTAAACAAGTTAATACTTTACATGATATTTCTTCTATTTATATACGTAATCATATAAACCTTATAATAATTGTACATGATATTATAGCCTTCTTGGGACGATGGTGGCAGACTATCGACAGGGGCTTTCACGTTCCCGTCTCCACCTGTTATCGATATGAGTGCTAACTGCTTCTTGTACTTAGACCGCATGTTACAATGAAGGTGGTGACAACAATAACCGTGGTGCACACTAGGGAATACTTCAGTCATTGTAGAAAATATGCTGACATGTTGATCTGAAATGATGGCTAAATGAGGTACTTCACCAATACAATCCCTCAGCTTTGTTAAAAACCAGCATCATGTGTCATGATCTTCCCTGGGACCAATCCCAAAAGCAACTGCATATATCTGATTATTCTCATCTAATGCAACAACAATAAATAGTTGACCTAGATATCTACCTTTTAAGAAAGCAACATCAATACAAATAACCAATCGAATATATTGTTGAAATGCACGGATACTATAACCGAATGTCATGTAAAAGTATTTAAATCAATCGTGCTCATCCATTATTGTATGTGTCACCATCCTTGGATTACAACATTCTAAATTGAGGCAATACTCCGACAGCAACATAAATGACTCTTCTGGTGTCTCCCTCAATGATTGAAGCGCCTAATTTCTCGCCCGCCATGCTTGTGCGTATAATATATCAATTTTATATCGGTCAGCGATATCAACAATGATCTCCTTCGATCGATAAACACGATCAACTAAAATGAATTTGGTTCTCAAAATTTGTCCCAAAGCTCGGGCACCTGTTTGCCTATGATTAGGTAATATCTAATCTCTGCAACATGTGTGGCAGCTATCCATATGACGTAATTCAAAGCTATCACTTTGTCCCACCCTAACTGCCTGTGCACGCCATTTACATTCTTCGTCGCGACATTTAAGCACTCATCTAAGTGTGTCGGATTTGTCCACGAAAAATTGATATCCCCTACGAAGCGCGTCTTGATGTATCGCATCAATGACATGTTGTTTATTAGGAAATAATGTACCAACTTTTGAAGAATCAGTGTCGGTCGATGCTTTAGAGTTTCTAGATGTAGATGGTTGATTAAGAAAAGGTGGTAACCAATGAAATGCATCAGTACGAACATTCCCACCAGTAGGATTTATTTCTGGAAAATAACTTGTACCTCCAATATCGTTATTAACATAGGTCTTCTCTTCAACCTCTGGTTCTTCAATTGGAATATCATGTACAACCTTTCCATTAAATTCACTCCACTCTGGAAAAGTTGTTTCGTCCCCATTAAGAAATTCTTCTGCTCGATATAATGCATCAACATTAACTTCATTTATATATGCAAAACCTTCCTCTAAGAATTCTTATTTCGGATTGATCTCGATATTTTGAATCTCTTCTACACCAATAGTTTGATTTTCTGGATAACTGCTCGACTCACCACCTTGAAAATCTTCATCTGCTTGTTGATCCTCATAACTATCATCAGTAACTATAGTTATAACAAAAACTGGAACACATTCTTTGAAGAGGTTAGATAGACCGTTAAGAACCTCAACATCTTCATCATTCAAAATTTCTACCAGAACACCGTCGTCGAGATGCCTCGGTTTCATGCTTAACTGAATGTTAAATATCCGTCGATCTATATTACACTTGTCGCTCACTATTTCGATTAATTCTTCGAATGATGTGTGTTCTGGAATTTTAATCAATTTCCTATTATCTCTAATATATTTTATAACATTGTCACCATTTTCTATCCAATTTCCCCCATATCTAATTGAAGTATATCCAGCCATTTAGATTAATTCTATAATAAAATATATAATCAATATAAATAATACGACTGAAAATACTATTTACAGATGTTTATTGCACAATTATACCAATTCCATAATTCAATTATATATTGTGACTACTTAAATATATCATGTTTTGGTTTTATCATTTAAAAAATAATAATTTAATTTAAAAGGGTAGTTTTGGTATTTAAGGGGATATTTGAGGCATTTTGTTTAAATACTTTAATATAAGGGTATTTTTGCTTAAACCCTAAAATTTGGGGTAAATTTGTATATTGCCCAAATAAAATATATAATCAACATAAATAATACGACTGAAAATACTATTTATAGATGTCTATTACACAATTATACCTATTTCATAATTCAATTTGACATAATAATATTATTAAACATAGCCTACTAATTTTTATTATTTTACTTATTACATACAACTATAATTTATTATATAAAAATCACATATAATTGTATTATTAATAAAATAATAACGATTGAAGTAATATCATATTATCCTATACTATTATAATATTTACAACATAACCTATATAATTTTTATTATTTTACATATTACACACAACTATAATTACATTATTAATAAAATAATAACAATTAAAGTAATGACAGGGATAAATACCTCGAAATGACGAACTTTTCTCTTCACGCCCGAAATCTTGAACACGGACTTATTTTCTCTCTTCAGAAATCTCTCTCAGATATGTGAAAAATTAAGGAAGATATGTGGTTTATATAGAAATAGAGGAATGATAGTTTTGGTATTATTTTGGGGTATTTTTGTTTAAATGCTATGATTAGGGGTATTTTTGTTTAAACCCCAACATTAGGGGTAAATTTGTTTATTACCCTTAAATAAAATAATAATTTAATTTAGAAGGGTAGTTTTGGTATTTAAGGGGATATTTGAGACATTTTCATTTAAATACTTTAATTTAAGGGTATTTTTGCTTTAATCCCAAAATTTAGGGTAAATTTTTTATTACCCCAATAAAAAGGGCATTTATTTTAATTTCCCCAAATTATATTATAATAATATTAAACAATATTATAGTATAAAATTAAAACATTAAACAATAACATATTATATTTCATATGAAATTATAACTATGAATCTTTATAAGGATATAGACAATAACAATTTAGATATTTCAATACATAAAATAATAAAAATGTTTAAATTATAAAAAGTGTTTAATGTATATATAAATAGGTCGGCAAAATATTCAACGCCCCTTATTTATGGGACAATGACCATGTGAACTCCATACCATTTTAAATCAAAGAAATACGCCAAATACATTTGGGGGTCATTTGGTTCCAGTTTTTAAAGATTATCTTGGTAATCTATTTTTTATTCTCTTATTTAGTTTACCTGTAATATTTTATTATCAATACTGACGTGACAGATAATATAAGTGGTAATCTGATTACCACATTCACCTTAGGTATTTAAAAATTACTAAGGTAATCTTGATTTTATTATAATTATATTATTATTTATTAATTTTTTGAGATAAAAATAAATTTATTTTTAATTAATATGATAAATAATATAAAAAATATTTAAAATAATTATATTCAAGGGCTTTTAAGTAAAATAATTTACTAGTAATCTTTTATTACCTTTAACCAAACACAATAATTATTTATATCTATAAAATTTTATCAAACATAGTAATCATTTATACCCAGTAATCTTTTAAATAATTTATCTTCAAGTTACTCTTTCTATTCTGATAATAAAATATTATTCAAACTAAACGCTCCCTTAAGCTCATCCACGAATGGTCAATTATGTATGAAATTAATTAAATGATTCAATACTTGGGATACGTTTTCAGCTTAGGATATGACCAATAAACATGAGATAAGAAAAAAGAATTGAAAAGAGATGGCGAGAGTTGGAAAGTTTACAGTGTGGTAGGGGTACATTATAGCTGCTGTAGGAGCAGTGAAAATCAGTATCCGCCAGAGATACGTAGTTAGTATTAGATTCATCAAATTTAAATATAAATAAATTTGAATTTAGTTTAAATCCTAAATCATTAATTTAAATTTAAGTTTAAACTAATTAAAGATATTATCATTAGAGATTGTATAGTAACATAAATAGTATCAATAACATTTAAATAGTATTCTTAACAAGATAAATAAATAATATCATCATAACAAAATTCAAACAAATTATTAAATAAAAACTTTAATTTAAATTTGATTTAAATTAAACTAAATATTAATTTGAATTAAAATGAGTCAATTCATACCTAACTTTACACGTTGTCCACGACTATTTGTGTGAAGTATTGGGGGAGTTAGTATACACGCTAAATACACGAATCTATTGTGGGGTTCGTAGTTCATACTTATGCACTAATAGGATTGACTTTTCTTATTGGAATTGTGAATTTATACGGTGGTCCAATAGCAATACCCCACATCTCAACCTAGTTGTTTATATATATATATATATATATATATATATATATATATATATATATATATATATATTATTTGACACTACTTGATTATAATCGTAACTAAATTTCCCAATACATTTTTGTAAGAAATTTAATTATTTATATTATGAGAAATTCGAAAGAAATTGAATAAGAATTATGTGCCTTCCAAATCTTTATTTTCAAAGATCAAAATAAAAAACATAAAAGCAACACGCCATCTGGCCCTATATTAGGAATTCTCGGAAGTTAAATACGTAAAAGTCAAAAGTACCCCTGACAAACTTCTCAGAAACTGATAGGCAACGGCAGATCAAAAGAGGCAGAAGCTAACCAGCTATTATCTACACGTTCCTTTTCTGTCATCCGGAAGGAGCCAGGCCATCTCTTCTCTCTCTTTCCAGGAAGATACTCTTCCAACTTTCCTCTCTTTCTTATATATATATACATGCACATTTTCATGCTCAAGAATTGCGATACAATTTGATTTCTCTCTTATACATTTTAAATTCAAAGAAATCGAAGAACAAGAATTATTATGGAGGGGATAAGCAAGAAGGCCGGTTTTGAGGATCTGTTGCCTGTAATGGCAGATCAGTTAGGCGGTGAAGGTCTGATAAGGGAGCTTTGTAAAGGGTTCGAGGCATTGATGGATAAAGAAAAGGAGGTCATCACGATAGAGAGTTTGAAGAAGAACTCTGCTCTTCTGGGGTTGCAAGGACTGAGAGATGATGAGCTTGTCAGCATGGTTGAAGAAGGTGATCTTGATGGTGATGGTGCCTTAAACGAAATGGAGTTTTGCGTCTTGATGTTCAGATTAAGCCCTCAGTTAATGGAAGAGTCACAGTTTTGGCTTGAAGAAGCATTAGAGGAGGAGCTGAAGAAAGCCGGGTTTTGAAAGAATCTAATTTACGTTTTCTACAGCAGGGCAGGGCAGAGCAATGTTTTGCAGTGACAAATTAACAGCACATACAGGGAAATAACACCTTACTAAATCGGATATTTTTATTCTTCTTGGGCGGTGATGAATACCGGCCGAAACCTGTTTACTGAAGCTTAAAATAATAGAATCATCTTATTTATGTATTTATATAATATTTTCATAATCAGCCCATATGTTGATGTAATGGAGGGACGGTTTAATCTAATCAATAGTCAGGTCATTTAATTAGTAAAAAGATCTATTAATGGTTTAAAAATAATTTTTTTTATTAAATTTGTAATCTGAATTATTTTACTATTAAAAAAAACTTAATTTAATAGTATATATATTCAAAATTGGTAGATTAAGTCTTAGGTTTAATTTTAATAATTAATTTAAAAAAAAATAGTTGATTTTTTATGTTGAATTATTTTAATTTATAACCTGATTTTTTAAAATCATGTTTTTACATCTTTTTAAAACTAATTGAATATGATCTCTCTCTCTCTATTTGTATATAAAGAGGTAAGGCTTCCCAAAAAAACCAATATATATGTGAAAAGAGGTAGGTTTGCCCCAAAAAAGCATGCAAGCCGATCTATTAAGGTTCTACAAAGGCACAATTTAAAGGGTTTTAGGTTATGTCACGAGCATATCATACTTGTGGATAAATTCGTCCTATAAAATTTGTCAATTGACAAATCTTGACATGACATAGTCTATGGACACAATGGGTTATACTATATTCGATCTAATATAATTCACTGTTGTGTCTACCCTTAATAATATGCAAAGTCTACTTAACTAAATACATGCCATTTGGCTTACATTCATAGGCAACCTTCATTTTGTTTCTTCTAAATTTTCTGTTGCAATTATATTTCTTCATAGCACGATGCACAATAACTACAAAAGAAGAAACAATTAGTTGTCTGATGAACACATAACGATTAAACACGCGCAACTTATAATACGAGTAGAAATCTTGCTATCTAAAATAATGGGAAAAGTGGGTTTTAGTAGTTTTAATCGTACATACGATATCTTCAACATGTCATTTTCATCTCTTATTATTCATGAGCCCACGTTTTATTATTATCATTTACCTTTCTCATATATGAATAACACAATTACCTGACACTTTTCTATATTTAGATTCAATAAATTAGGATTTAAATGCACATTTTTACATAATTGTGTCAGAATACTTTCATGTGGATTGCACATATGCAAAAGGATGATAATTTTATAATTCATACTATTACCCTGTCGAATTTCATCCAAAACACTTGAAAGATTTTTGAGCAGAAGACTAAACTTCTTTTAAAATTCATCTAATTATTTACTAGCATTAAATAACATCCCTGCACTTTACGTTCTTCTCTCTTTGGTAGAATTTTCTTCCTAGATAAATTCCAATGCCTTTTCTTAGGTATATTTAGGCCAGCAAAATGACAAGAGGCTTTGATTGTATGAAATCATAATCTCAAAGTTGTCTGCCATAATATACGGAAGCATAAACGTCTAGCCCACCAAGAAGGCCCTTATGCTTTACACTGAAAATGATGGGCTATAAACACAAACTTGTAGTCTGCAAGAAAAAAAACCCATTGTTTGATATCCAAAACAAGCCATGGCAACTTCTGGAACTGCCAGCTCAAAATATTTACACATTCATAGGAATATTTCGTTTCCCAGTCACAAAAAAGGAAAAATTCTCTCTAATCTCTCAAGGTTCCCCAGTCACAAAAATAGCAATAAGGTGTGGATTTTGTAAAGAAGACTATGGTAGTCGTCTCCGTACCTAGAAGAAGCTTGTTCATTGTAAATTGAAGCACATAGAACAAGACCACTCGATCATTTCTGCGCACAATATTAACCTCAATTAATTTGTTTTGTTTAGCTTTTATCCAATATTGGTATCAGATTTTTATGCTTTGTTCTCATGTAAATCTCGTGATGAAAATGCATGTTTATGAGTTAAATGAGTGTAACAAATGACTAATTGATGACATTAGTAATTTCAATTAACCAAATCAACATAGTTTCCTATATTTGTGATGTGATTATTTTCTTTATATCTGTTAAAATGCCTTTTTTAATCCCAGAAAATTGTACCTAGTTGTAGTACTATATGCGAGCGTTAAATTGATAACAAGATCACTTCACTCAAAACAATTTAAAACTGAAAAAAGAAATGATCTTTTAAAGATGTGTAAATGAATCTATTTAAGAAGTTTCTGTGGTTTTTCTGAATTTGTGTTTTTGAGTGATTTTTTGGCCTTGACAATATTGTTTTTCCTGTGTTATTTTTGCATAATCTCATAGGACTTTATGCAAGCTACAATTCCGAGTAAGAATTACTAAAAAGGCATTTAAACAAATGTTGCTTTTAGAGAAGTGCTATCTAATTGCTAGATTAGTGTGTTGATGGCATTGGACAAGCCACCAATTATGTCATGAAGTTGCGAATCGCATTGGGTTCGATTGACCATTCTTTAACTGCTGGAACAAGTTGGTTTGCAGTGATAGTATCATGTTACCCTGGAGAAGGAACTAGTTGGTCTTTGGAGACATGTTTAGTTTCTTCAACAGGAGAGACGTTATGACTAGTTTCGATAGCCTCGTAAATTAGAATTTTCTTTGATCTTTTCCTATGAGATGTCATGAGAAGAGTGTTCCGACAAAGATTGGTGGAAGGACAAAGGAGAGATTTCTTAGACTTTAATATTCTTCTGCAAGGGGCCATCAAAAGAATTATTCATTGGAAATATGATTCCATTGGAAAGTTAGGAAAAGCATGTCAAAGACTTTTCTTTTAGCACCAAATTGTTGATATGATAATTCATCCACAACGATAAGTACCCAAGAATGGGTTTTGTGCAAGAAAATGGTGATGAGTGATAATGATAAATGAGTAATAAGAATTAATGGGATGATTGCAAGAAATGAAGGAAATAAAGGAGATAATGAAATAATGAATAATGTCATTGCTTGGAAATTACGTCCACCATTACGTTGTTATTTGCTTTAACTGAAGTTTAACAGAGAAACTATAAATTATACAATGAATTAACTAAAAAAAGTAAATCTAACATCTACTCTTCATTGTTTACAAGATAAAAGAAAATTTCTACTATATAAGAGATATATCTAGATTTTAATATATATTTAAAATAAAAGAGAATAATTTGATAATATCAAATTCTGTTTTTCTCGTTGTTTTAGGTAAAAAGATCTATATCCATATTTGAATTGATCTATGTGTAGATGACTTACTTTATCGTTATATATTGTTATTATATAATGGTTAATTGTGTCTTTGGATTATTTTTTTTATTAGTTTTACCAAAAAAAAAAGGGTCTTTCCTCATCTCTTAAATAGGGGAGATACAAGTTCTTGTGAGCTTCATCAGTTGTCAAGTCTTCTCAGCCAACAACCCACAATTAATCTAAAACACAGAATATGTCTGAACAATATGCTATATCTCTTATCCTTTTCATGATGGTTTGCCTGCCATTGTGCATGACTATACAAAGATTTCTATTCACATTTCAATTTTTAATAATTTCAATATATAGCAGCGGTCAACAGAGATTGATATTCTTCTCTTAGTCTCTCATTTTTCTTTTGATACAAGAAAAAAATAATGGATAATATCTCTGGCAACTTGTGGAAAGAAAAAAGAACGGAGGTGACAAGTCAATGAGTCAAATTCATGAGATCCAAGTAAAGTAGGGAACAAAAGTGTGCAACACAAACAACACATAATCATGCCTCCCCTTAAATTCCTCATTAAGATCAATATCAGGGAGACATGGCGATCACTTCAGATCTTTTAAGAAAAACTTGTGCATGGACCCATTTCTTCTAAAACCCTAGCCTTCAATTTGATTTTGACGACAGTTTTTGTGTAGATTCAGCCGTATCTGTAAAGTCCTAGCACTATCTACAAACTTAATCAAGCAACATGCCATATTTACTATTTTTATTGGAAGCTTAAGTCATCCATTATCACGAAGGATACTGTCCCATAAACTGTATGGCTATGTTTACTCCTCAACTCTCTTATGAATGTGCTCCCCACCTATATATGCTCATCTATGTGAAAATTAAAAAGCTAGAAGCAAATGAAGTGTCATATTTATATATAAAATAAAAAGCAAGTTTAAAGACTTGTCTCCTCCATGTCCATAATTATCTTCCAGAAAGACACACACTTTGTGCGTACTTTGTACTCGAGCTAATGTTGGATAAATAGGCCCCCAGTGCTAGCCATAATGGAAACATGAGAAGATATGCAGAGAGCTACATCTCCTTCTACAGGATTGAATTGCCCCCCTTGAACATTAAATCACTAGGGTTTTGAAGGAATCTAATTGGTTTAAGTTAGATACAAAAAGGCTATTATTATAATAGTCTTCTGCTTAAAGATCATGAAAGTTTGTGGCTTGTAATTAAGAAATTACTAGTCAGTCTCCTTCATGCTCGTGTTGAACCATCGGCATGGTTTTTCCCTATAGGTAAAATAAATAAATATCCTCAGTAATAAAGTTGAACGCTGATAATTGCCGACAATCATATATTTCTTGGTGAGAGGTATTTCCTTGGGCCCTCAAGATCACAGAGTTGGAAATATAAAGTTTTTGCTTGATTACTTGGAAGATTTCAGCATCCTTTGCGTCTGCTTTTTCTCATGATAGGTATAATGATCTTAGGAAAGAAATTTGGTGCCAATAACAATGATATTTTAACGCTGACGGTGGAGATTTCACTTAAAACGTAAAAAGCTTTAAAACCTTTCTATGTGGGTAGAATCACCCTTTAATAATTGCATCTCTGGCATTGTCTGGCCACATCAAGTTGTTAAATTATGTAAGCCTAATATCTTAGTGACCTAATGCCTTATTATAGATGTATAGCCAATTCATGTCAAGCGCATTAGATGACTCATTTCATCTAAATACATATATTCTCGTAACAGGGATACGCGGATTTTTACCTGATGTAATCTTTTTTTTAATAAGATGTTTAACCTATTCAATTATATGATCATGTGTTAACCATTAATTAATATATTCAAACTATCATAAAGTTATTAGGTATAATTATCAGTTTGTCGACCATATTACTTGTGCCACATTTAATACAAAAGAGTTGTGCCATTTTAGTGGTATATTACATACAAAGTAATTAAGTGATCATACAACACGTATCAGATTAAATAAAAATAAGTGACGTTGCATCCAACTTGCTTCAACCTATAATAATTTTGATAGCACATATATTTTATTAATAAAATAGATATACAAGTTTAGTAAAACTTTATGCACTAGTGACTCAGGATGACAACAACATCCTCTCCCTTTGAGTATAAAAACCAAAAGGAAAACATAACAATTGTTGTGACCTGAAGTCTCACATCGTTCCTGTACTGTTTACTGAGCTTGTATATAAGCAGGGGTCTGAAGCCCTTAATTCGAACGATATGTTTTAAAGCCGTGAGGGTCTGAAACCCAAAACGGACAATATCAATCAAGCTGTTTATAACAACAATAAATTTTTTAGCATTTATTCTGTGATTTCTTGTTGTCTTATTCTCATAAAATTTTCTTAAGTCAAAATAAAAGATATTATTTCAATTCTCCCTAAAAGTTTCCTGATAATTATCGAGTCACTCTTTGTAATATCTTCAAAAGTTTCTTGATAATTATTATATTACTTTTTGTAATTGCTTCCACTGCACATGTACACATTGTAAAAAAGAGTAATAACATTATAATAGTAGTTTTTGCTCAGAAAATTCAACCACTTAAAAATGTTTTTACTTTTACTGTTTTATTGTGTTTATTTTCCATACACAACACTCTCTATTGCACTCAAAATACAATTCTCTCGTAATATTTTCGGACAATTACATTATTACATTGGTGCAATTTCCTACATCAACACTAATGAAGCTGGGGTTTCACTCAAATAGCAAGGGAAAGATTAATATTTCTAAAGACAAGAGTGGAATTCAATGACACTAATCTCGTTCATATCCAAAATATAGTAAATTAAAGGGAATCTACTATATAAAGAACTATCTTGATCTAATTCAAAAGTCCTCCATTTTTAGCCAGTAGTCTTGAGGGAAGTCTCTTCACCATTGAAAAGTCTTGTTAATCTAATTGATTCTTCCAAAACATTAAAGAAGTCACTGAAAATTTTCAAAAATATAAAATTACGTGCTTGCTTCCATGTGTTTACATCTTTGATTTAGCATATATAAGCTGTAACATTTTGAATTTCCGCTAAGATGTTTAGGAAGTTATAGTTCTAAACTTGACCACACATTGTAGATTTACCTTTGCACTAAGTTAGGTTTTAATAGCTAAGGGCAATTGCACATCAATAAATTGGACTGTCGAGACATGAATGAATGAATAGAGGCCTAATGCTATAGCAGTTGACATAGAAGAGTGTGGTTACTGTTGGTAGACACAGACAAGCACCGACATCCATTATCACGCCAGCCCAGTACTGCAACCCAGAAATTTGAGTAAAGGGGAAGATTTTTATCCCATGAAAGTGAAAACAAAAACATGTACTGAATTATCACATCATGTGACAAAGTCATGGAGTAATTTATGATCCGGATAAGGAAAAGAAAGTTTGAGGCAATCAATTCTCTCCACATGGAAACTAGGATAACATTGGATGAAACACTGCAGAAAATGTAACAACAAAGAATCACCAAATCTTCCCAAATAGCGTTTTTCACTATGTTTGTGGTAGTGTAATATCTTCATCCTTATCTTCTGAAAAACAATCGATATTGCTAAAGACATTGTGGAGTGAGAATGAGTTGATCCGATCGGAAAGGTAGATATATATTTCTAGATGTGGTTATTTTTTCTCCAAAAAAGGCAATCCATGTTAGTGAATTGTACAATTCACGTACCGAGTTGTCGATTGGCCATACGCTTGCTGTGTCTTTTAGCTCACCAACAGTTCACCATGTTTAGTTTTCTCCCAAAAGTTTACGTGCGTAATAATGTGCATTCACGTGTAGAAAAAGGGAACAAGCCAAGAAAGTGGAAACAAAAGTTATTTGTGGGGTGACTGCCGAACT